>NW_004955467.1:6501514-6571290 GCF_000276665.1 Chinchilla lanigera | reverse complement strand
CCGGTACCGGAGAAAAACCAAAAAAAAAAAGAGTAAGCGAGTAACTGACCAGGCTGAGTATCCCCGAAAAGCTGAAATTTGAACTGCTCCACAATCTGAAGGCTTTTCAGACCCACCATGACATCACAAGTAGAAAATTCCACACCTGACCTTATGTGCTGGGTCTCAGGCAGAACGCTGACACACTTACAAATACCTTCAGGCCACGTGTGGGAGGTGCATATGAAATGTATATGAATTTTGTATTTAGGCTTGGATCTCCACCCCAAGAAATCTTATTTTGTATGTGAAATACTTCCCTAAAGTCTGAAACACTTCTGGTCCCAAGCATTTTGTATAAGAAATAACCTGCCGTAGTCATTTGCTCCCAGCGAGCCAGAGGTGCTGCAAGTACAGAATGCCTTCTGACCTCAGTTCAGACGCGTTCAGCTCCACCAGGACCACGAGATACTACTAGGGGTGTGCTTAAGGCAAGTTGGTGAGTTGGTACTGGGAACTCACCTCCTCAGCTATCTGGCCCCGTGAGCCACTGTACAAAATGATAAAAATTCTAACCTCACATTCAATACACCCCATTTACATATTATTATGCTATCACTTGACCTCATCCAATGACAGCAATCAAATCAGACAACATTACTATTCTTGAATAAGCCAAGTTTTCAGGTTTTTTTAGCTTTTTGGTATTTTAGGATGTTTGTAGTTTTTTGGTTTTTTGTTTTTTTGTGTGTGAGTTTTTGTTTTGTCTTGTTTTGTTTTTTTGAGACAGGGTCTCACTAGTTCAGGCCGGCCTTGAACTCACAGCAATCTCCCGCCTCAGCCTCTTGAGTGCTGGGATTACAGGCCTGTACCACCATGCCCAGTGTGTATAAACCAAGTTTAGAATCTCTGTATTGTTCATTTTGCTTTGACCTGAGTTGTGAGCACAAGCACTTCTATCTTTCTTACCCTGAAAAGTGCAGAGACAGTTTGAAAGGAAGAACCCTTCTTCTTGGCCACTTTCTTCTTTCCGCTGTCAGCTGAAATAGAAGGCAAAGGCTACTGATGGAGCTACAAAGTCTTCGGGTTCCTGTGGAACAGCGGGGGAGGTCACACAAAGATAAACTGCTCCCCCACATTAGAGTCTTACTGTCTGCTGTGGCAAAGGTGGCATAGAGGTGTGCCAGGAGCCGGTTGGAGGACTTCTGGTACAGCCCCACGACGGTCTCATTCAGGGGGTCCTTGTTCTTCTCCAGCCAGCCTGAGACACTGTAGTCCACGGTGCCAGCATAGTGAATCAGTGAGAAGTGGGCTTCGGCTCGGCCTTTGACCACCTTGGGCTTCTGGAAGTTGGCAGACTTGCCCAGGTGCTGGTCATACAGCTTGTTCTTGAAGGAGGTGTCTGTTGCCTTGGGGAACATGCACTCCTCCTCCAGGATGGAGAAGATGCCCATCGGCTGGATTTAAGGCAAGACGAAAGGCACCTGGGTGAGCACGAGCAGCTGAGGGCGTGGGAAGAGGGTGCGAGTGGAGGGAGGACCAGGTTACCTTCTCGATGAGCTCGATGCAGGCAGCCAGGTCCATCCCGAAGTCGATGAACGTCCACTCGATGCCTTCCTTCTTGTACTCCTCCTGCTCCAGCACGAACATGTGATGGTTGAAAAACTGTTGCAGCTTCTCATTGGTGAAGTTGATGCACAGCTGCTCCAGGCTGTTATACTGATGCCAAAATACAGAGTGTGGGTAGAAAGTTAGACTTCTTCCACCATTAGAAGCCACCAGCATGCCTCTGCCTTGCCTCAGCCCCTCCCCAACTCCTGTACACTTTCATGTTCTCCTAGGCCTGGCTCTGACCACACCTCTTCCAGGGCATCTTCTCCACACTTTCAACTAAAAGGTGTTCTCCCTCTCCTGAGTTCCCACAGTCTGGGTAACTCCTACATGCGCTGTTTTGTGGTTACTCTTCAACACGTCATATGGACTCCTGGTTTTCATTAACTTTTCTTTCACCTGCACGTCTGGTTCCTGGTAGACACCACATACGCACTTTGATGACTGGCTTTTGCTTTTAACACAGAGGCAGTAGAATAATTATACAATTTTTTTTGTTTTGTCTTTTTGAGACAGGGTTTCACTATGCAGTTTAGGCTGTCCTTGAACTCACTTTGTATCCCATGCTGGCCTCAAACTCACAGTGGTCTTCCTTTCTCAGTCTCCCAATTGCTGGAATTATAGGCATGAGCCACCACACCCAATTATATAAAATATGGCATGATTAATTTAGTATCAAATTCTCAGTTCCTTTCTGGCCCTCTGTGAATCAGAAGTAACTTTTTTTTCTGTACTGGGGATTGAAACTAAGGCCTCAGCACTGAGCTACAGCCCTAGTCTTTTTTATTTTTTATTTCGGAACAAAATTTCTCTAAGTCAATAAGTTGCCCAAGCTTGGTTGAAACCTGTGATCCTTCTGCCTCAGCTTCCCAGAGTGCTGAGATCATAGGCATGTGCCACCATGTCCAACTCGTTTTCCTTTCTACCTTTGGTGATGTCCTTTAAAATCCACTTAAGTAATGTCTTCACTTCTCTTACAGTAATGCAACCCCCCCGTGGTATTTCTGCCTTATTCACTTCCTGCCTACCTTTTCTACAAGGTGACCACCCTGATGCTTTCCCTGTAGGATTATAGAAATCAAGCTCCAAGGTATTTAAAAGGATAAGTATAAATAACACCAACCTCAAAGATTTCAAAGCCTGCAATGTCCAGAACACCAATGAAGTGCTGCCTTGGAAGCTTGGTGTCCAGCTGCTGGTTGATGCGGGTGACCATCCACAGGAACAGCTTTTCATACACTGACTTGGAGAGGGCATTCACGGCGTGGTGAACCTACGGTCAGTCAGCTCATGAGTTGGAGACAGCAGCCAGCAGGAATGTGGGTCTCCTCCTGCCTCGCGGAACACTTACCTGATCCACGGTCTGGCCCTTGGTAACATACTCATTCCCGACCTTCACTCTAGGGAAGCACAAGGCTTTCAAGAGGTCAGAAGAGTTCAGGCCCATCAGGTAGGCTGTTTTGTCGGCCACTGGTAAGGAAAGAATGGTGATGTTCGGCTAGGCGGAAAAATATCTCTGACCATCAAAGTTGGACAGAGTTTCTCACTGTGTGTCGCTGCACTGCTTACACAGGTCACCAGACGTGTAGCTCTCGGACAATACGATAGAGTTTATGAAAAGGCAGGTGGACTCCCAGAGAGCCCCGGTCACTTCTTAAGGCATCTAAAACGGGACCTCTCTGGGGATTCAGCAAAAGTGGGTGGTTATATTACCTACTGACATGTGAGCCCCAGAACAGGGTCACTGACCTCTCCAAATGGAAGAACTCTCAATCACTGTTGAAGGAGCTACCAAACCCCCTTAAGTGATGACCTCCGGGCTCCCGTGCACGGTTCACTATGGTGGCTTTTGTACCTTCGGTGCCGTCTGGCTCAGCCTGCTCCTCCCGTTGCTTCTGTTTGAACTTCATATTCCCGTAGTGCATCACAGCCCCCGTCAGCTTGTAGAGCCCAGATTTCTCCTCAGGGGTGAAGCCCAGGATGTCAATGGCGCTCTGGCATGCACAGAAGAAGCTATCAAGCAGCTCCCGGAGCAACAGAGGAGGGCCCCGCCCCACCCCTTTCTGTCCCTCCCACTTACATCCGTTGCCAACAGCTCCTCGGCATCGTCTATGCTGGCCACCAGGATTTCGCCCTGGCTGATGAATGGGTAGTCATAAGGGTTGGTTGTGATCAGCAGCAGCTCTGAAACGAAGCACGGTTTAAGGAGTTCACACGGGTGCGAGGAAAACAGCCCCTTTGTGGATTTCGGCTCCTGCACCCTGGGCTGGGACTTCAACAGAGGAGCCAAAACTAAAGTTAGAGTCAGAAATCTCTAGACATCTTCGCCATATTCAGGCCTTGACTGAGGATACATCTGGGGAAGATTTTACAGTGTCCTGTGCTGTGCAGATTAAGAACCCTGGAGAGAGTATTTCTGTTTTCTTGCTTTTCATATAAATGGTGCCTGTGAGTGTAGGCTGGGAAATGTAACAGGGAAAACAGGATGGGTCGGAACAGGAGTCCACGGCAGGGGTGTGTGTGTGTGTGTGTGTGTGTGTGTGTACGGGGGACACAAAAGTTATTTGGTATAGCCTTTTCTAAAATCTGGTGAAAACTGCAGCCTGTTTCCAGGCTGGAGACCAAAAAGCTGACTAATCATAGTGAAAGAGCAAGGACTGCGCGCCCAGAGGCCTCTATTAAGTCCAGAACAGGCGCTCCAGGACTCTCCCCGGCTGCTTTGTTAGCTGATTTTGCGGGGACCCACAGTTGAGAGGATCATTTCTGTATCAGTACGCAAGAGGGCGCTCCAGGACAACTATAGGCTTGGCTGCCCAGAGGTTTTATAAAGCAGCAGCGAACCCAGCAAGGGTTTCATCCTGTTAATATCTGATTCGATTTTTCAAACTAGCACGTCACTGCCCACACAGCCATATCCCAAGTCTAAAACGAGTTTCCTTTGTTGGCTGTGGAATCACCTACAAACAGGTACCACCGTCCTTGATCTGATGCTCCAGGAGCACCTGGAGACGTGCTCAGCCCCACTCTACTTCCTCACCGATGAGCTCGGGCTTCTTGTTGGAAAGAATCTGGTAGAAGATGTGGTAGCTCCTCTCAGCCTTCAGCTGAAAGGTGACCCTTGACTTCTCCAGCAGATCTGCAACACAGACACAGACCTGGTTTCCGTTCTGTTCCCGCTTCGCAGAGCCCTCAGCAGACCCCGGGGACCGACTCACAAGTTTCGATATCCGCCGAGGCCAGCTTCCCAGTGGTGCCGAAGTGGATTCGGATGAACTTGCCCTGCATCCGGGGAAATGGAGGCCGGGTCCCACCTCAGCACACCTGAGCGTGTGACTAGGAGGCTCTGCCTCTGCGGTCTGCACTTACGTCGGCCCTCCCTCGCTCCCTTCTCCCTCCACTTGGTGTGCCTTTTCCGTCCTCCTAAGTCTGTGCTCCCTGCCTTCCTCTCCTATGTGTCTAATCAACAAAGCAACCAGACTGAGTTTCTCAACACGTGCATCAAGCCACATCACTTCCCTGCCTACAGAGTCCTTCAGCACTGTTGTGCCTGGTACACGGTCCAGACTGCTCCTCAGGGCCTGCATCCCCCGCTTCTGCCTGTGGTAGCAACGTGCCCCCTCACCACAGGAGCCTCTTTAGGTCCCTCAGGTACCAGACCTTTGCCCACCCCAGGGCTCGAGGTCTTGCTCCTTCCTTCATCCCTCCTCCTGTCTGTGCTTTACAGCGGGCTCCTCATCCTACAGCTCTTGGCTCAGCTGACCCAGGCCAGCTCTGCAGAGACCTCACCTGCCAACCCTAAGGGACACCCGGCCTAGGTACTTGGTCACACGCCCTGTTTGTTGAACCTTGCATGACTCTGTCTTGTGAATGCTCTTTGTTCTTTTGTTGTCCCCCCCCCCCATTGGCCTTTAGCTCCCCCGGACAGCTGTCTTGCCTATCTTGTAGCCCCCCCAAATGCCGACCCAAGCCCAGACTCACAAAGCGGGAGGAGTTGTCGTTCCTCACAGTCTTGGCATTCCCGAAGGCCTCCAGCAGGGGGTTGGCGCTGATGATTTGATCTTCCAGAGTCCCCTGATACAAGAAATTGAGGGAGAAAGAAACAACTTTAAAGACCAAAATGACAGTAAATTCCGCTCCCCAACTCTGCCCAACAGCATCTTAGGTTGTCTGTGTTCATTTCATGCTGTGGCAACACATTTGTGCCGAAAGGTAAGTGTGTGCCGTGATTCTCTCCGGGCAGTGCATGTGATTCTGCACAAAAGAACAAGGTCTCTGGGCTGCACCCGCTGACTCTTCTCAGCTATGCCTTACAGCCTTGTCTTCTAAGAAACCTCAGGTTCTGGTCCTGGGACATTAAACACACACTAGGTTTTCTAAGGTGACCAGCTGTCCTTCCAGAGGTCACGCCCTAGCCTGCTATCTGTTCCCTGCTGAATGCACATCTGATCTCCTCGTTCTACAGTTGAGACAGAGGTTAGCAGCGGAAGCAGAGCAAACTATCTCCCTGCCACACCTTCATTTTGGCGTCCTTCTTCTTGGCGAGGTCCCCAGTAGCTGCAATTGTTGCAAAGTACTGGATGACCCGTTTGGTGTTCACAGTCTTCCCGGCACCAGATTCTCCGCTGTCTCAGAGTAATGGAAAGACAGGCAAAGAGAATCTTGTTAGTATCCATGAGCTCCCCGAGATATCACCCCAAGACCTGGACTTAGCCTGAATCATGCCTGACACACAGCTACGGGACAAGCACAAGGCGCTGCTTGGAGAGGCAGAGGCCTGGGCAGGGGGTGTCACAGCCACTTGTGCAGTTGACCCATGGATGGATGATTCTGGTTTTCTGAGGCCCTATGCACACCTTCCTGCCCGTCCCCAAATCTGTCTTTTCACTTCGCTTTCCAAGCTTCCTCATTAATGGAACAGAGCAAGTAGCACCTGTGGCCACAGCTGTGAAACCATGCTGTACCCCGGGTACTTACGTGATCAGAATGGACTGGTTCTCACGATCTGTTAAAGAAAAAAGTAAGGAAGAGCTGACGGCGACATTAATAGCGCTCTGTGGTTCTGCCCTGTCTTTCCAGCAGTCGGGCTGAAATCACACAAGTCCTTCTCCCTCTAGTTTTTGATGTTCAGTCTGACTGGGAGTTTGAAGAGCTTCACTCGGAGTGAGACTCAATGAGGTGAAGCCCCGGATTGGAACCAGTGGCCTCGAGTCATATGAGTCGCACCTTATAAAATTGCCAGTCTTGTTTTCCCCACAAAGATGGCATTTAGTGCACTTTAAACAATACTTGTGTACAATGCAAATGCCTCACGCTGGCCTGCAAGGGCATCGGTGCTCTGGTTACTTTCTACTGCTTTTAGGTCTCCTCCCTCCCTTCCCTTGTAGTGGACCCCACCCCTGGAGAAGCAGGCCAGGACCAAGGGACAGGGGCCCTGAGCCCATCTGGTGCTGGCTGCACCACCCACACGTCCTCCTTGGAAACGCACCGGTCAGCATGAACTGATAGGCGTTGTCCGAGATGGAGAAGATGTGGGGCGGGGCCTCCTGGCGCTTTTTGCCTCGGTAGCCGTCCACCACCTCGGGGTTGTACACCGGCAGCCACTTGTAGGGGTTGACGGTGACACAGAAGAGGCCCGAGTAGGTCTGGGGGAGAAAAAATGATGCATGGATATATCTGTTCTTCTATACATTATATAGTATACATTACTTATGACCTTTACATTATATAGTATACATTACTTATGGCCTTTATTATCATCTCATGTTCCTTTCTGATAAACTTGTAAAGAAGGAAAAATGACTTCTATTTGCCGATGAGGCAGCTGAGACTAAGTGGCAGTGCTGGCCCCAACCCTGGCCTCATCTTTCTGCTCCCCTGGCTCTCTTGTCCTCCTCCTCCTCTCCCTGCTTCCAGCCCCTCCTCCTCATCCTCCATTCATTTCTTGCTTTCCCATCTTTCTCCTCCTCCTTTCTTTCCGCCATTCCCATTGCCTCTCTTTTGTTCAACAGCCGATCACTCAAAACCTCATAACCCAGACAATACCCCCACCTCCCTGCCCCACCCTGGAAAAGCCATTGCGGTGTCACCACTGACATAGATCATCCAGGATGTGTACCGGTCCTTGAGGTTGTACAGCACCGCTGGCTCGTTCAGGTGCGTCAGCATGGCCATGTCCTCGATCCTGTCAAACTTGGGGGGATTCATGGCATACACATCCTCGGGCTTGACCACCAGGGTCTGAAAGGAGAGGAGTCACAGCGCTTGACTACTGCTCTTTCCTTTGCAGGGTCTGTCACCCACCAAAGGACCCATGAAGATGACCGCTGCAGACACCTGGCTGGCAGGGAGGATGGGGCTGTAGGTGGCTTAGGTTGCTTTGCTTCTGTGACTCGGGGCTTTTGTGTTTTTTCTCCCTCATGGACCTGGGGTGAGGGAACAACACGAGAAATGAGATACGAGGATCTGTGGGGAGGACATGGGGGCTCGTGGCAGGGACCTGGAGCCAACAAGAATGTTTTGGCTCTGCAGTGCTGGCTGCGCCAAGACCCAGCTGCAGCAGCAGATGGACTCTTCCATGCCTGCTTAGAGAAAATGGCACATCCAGGGGCTGTCCTGAGAAGGGACAGATGAGAAAGAGGGAGGTGGCACTGCATCCCCAGGCTGCTGCCCATTGAGTGGGCCAACATTTGGAGCTCTCTGAAAGCAGCTGTCTACCTGCAGACCCATAGCCACCCTCCTTACCCATGCTTTGGAAAGAACCAGCTTATCTCAGCCCTCCCCTCTCCTTCTGGAGACGGAGGATCCCAAGGGAGGGTGCCATGGGGCAGCGCAGTGTTCCTAATACTGGCAGTGGCTTGGCATGTCTCTTAAGAGGAAAAGCCTCTTCCCTCTGTGCCCTCAGGCTTTCTAGGGCTGGAGGGCTGGAAGCACCTGGGGGGAAAGGGCTTCCATTCCCTCCATGAGAGCACTGAAAATGGCCGTCTTCCTGGTCTTACCTCTGGGCAGTGTGATCAGGAAACTACCTTTTCTCTTGCTTTCAAGAAGGATTCATTCAAGCCATGCTGGACCTTCAGCTTCCTGCGTGCATATCGCTTAGATTGCTTTACGTGATCACGCATCAGGTCTAGACCGCGCCTTCCCTCCCACATGCTAAGCCCCATCAGAGCTTCATTGTGGGAAATATGTAGGGAGCCACCTTCTTGGAGTTTCAGTGCTCAGCAGCAACACAGGACAGCTGCTAATGCGCTTTCCCTTCACGCCCGACTCAGTGACACTATTTCTTTTGTTTGTCTCTTGGATTTTTTCCCTCCATCCTTCCTTCCTTTCTTTCCTTCCTTCTATTTTTCTTAAGATATTTCTAGATTCAGAAAGTACCGAAGCCAAAAGTTCCTCCCTCATTCTCACGATGGCTTGGGCCAGGATGTAGCGCGCTGCAATGCTCATGCCTTCCTGATACAGCGAGGCTGCTGTTTCACATTGAGCTGGTGATCTACTGGGATCTCTGACGCATTTTTCTTGGCTAGATGGCCATTGCTAGAATTAACGGGAACCCTAGATAACTGCAGAACACTGATCTAAAAACATTTCTTCTAGCACCGAACTCCCAACTCCTCACTCTGGAGATGCATGGAGCTGATCTCCTCTGGCCCAGAGTGATGTGAACACATAAACTCACCTAATAGGTGCATTGTTTTCATCAACCATAACAAGACTCCGCTCCCACTCTGCAACCTGAGGCAAGCACTCGCTTTGTTTTTTCCCTGACTACTGGGAAACCTAAAGACACTTCATAAGAGGCATTTCAGGACTTGAGCCTCATCCCGAAGTGGCTCGATGCATATATAAGGCAACTATGGGGAGCCAGCTGGTTGGAGCCTCACCCTGTTGTCCTCAGTTTCCACGGTGACTTTCCCATCTTGGGTGCTCTTAATTTTCCCCTTGGCGTATTCTTCCTTTGAGTCCACCACAAAGCAATAGGTTTTGGCATCGAAGGGCTGGTTTTGAGCCTCGATCCTCTCCTTTTCCGACTTCCGGAGGAAGGGAGCAGCTATTCCAAAGACTTCCATTTCAGTGTCACTACTCATGGTGTCAGCTGGAAATCAAACCCCCTGGTGAGCACAGCTGCCTCCTGGGCCAGACCCCTGCAGCTCCTGGCCTGTCCCCACATCTGCCTGGCACCCTTGGGCTGCAGAAGGACGGACCTCAGCAGCAAGGCTGTCTTGATGTCCGCTGGAGCTCCACCCCAAGGGTTTCCTTCTGGAAAAATCAAATTGGTGCATATATATTGAGTAGCTACTTTACCCAAAGGGCATAGAGCCTATTTAATCTGAGCCCCTCGGTTTTCTCATTTGGTGAAGGGGCTTTAGAAGTGAGTGCCACTCTCAGGACCTCATTTTCCTCTTCTGAAAAACCCAGGTGTGGCAGAAGGAACATTGAAAAATAACCACCATGAGGGTGTTCCTCAAAGAAAGTGGGCAAACAGCTAAGACAGTTTTGAATCATTCTGAACCCAGGTGGCACCTCCTCACATGAGGAGGCTGGACTTCTGCCTGCTTCCATTGCTAAGAACAGAAACGAGCTTGTCCCTGCAGCACCCGATTGGAACTACCCCAAAGTGCTGCTGCCTCTCCAAGCTCTGCACCCGACCTTCCCTGCTAAGCTCTCTAGCTCTCCTGGGGCCACAGAGAGGAGAGAGTAACAAGTAACCTGGGACTACTGAAGACTCCCAGATGCTAAAGTCACAGACCAATTCTCACCTGAGAGTCACACTTGCAGAAGGACAGCAGAAGACAGCAGCCGCTGCAGAGCTCTGGGACCTGCGACAACACAAAGATAGACTCACACACAGAAGCTGCAGGACAGCTGGGAGGGCTGGTTCCATTTGAATCAGCTCTTGGTAAGAGTTAACTAACAGAGACAAAGAACGAGTTATTTAGAAAGAGCCTTAGCCCAAGGGTGAGCAGAAGGAGTGGATAGCCATGACGCACAGGTAGGCCATTGATGTAGGAATAGCCTGCCTATGGTCTGGCTCCTCCTGGCCCACTCTGGCACCTTCTTAGAAGTGACTTCTGTTTAGAATTGGACAATAGGACAGTAAAAAGCTTCTGGTATCAGGCCACAGTCAGGTGTCTCAATCATCTGCAAACAAGAAATCTCAGAGACTAGCAACTTACACCTGGAGGCCATAGCTAGTGTGAGGAACAGGACCCCCACCAGGTGCACAGTACAGGTGGGGGAGACATGGAGTCCCGCTGGTCACTCAAAGAGGCAATGAGAGAATATCAGGCCATGATGGACGAACACACGAGTGTCCAGGGGGAGCTTTCCCAGGAGGACCTTGGAGAGTGGGACAGAGAAGAGTGGGAGGAGTAAAGAGAGCCAGCAGGACTGTGGTTTTGGGGAGGTGCTGGCGGCAGAGGGTGGCTGGGCATTTGAGCCCAGGGAGACCTTGCTACACATCTAGTTCTATGGAAACATCTCAGAAAGAGAAATCAGGTACCACCTTACCAAAGCCAGGCAGGCCCACAGCACAGAGCAGTGGCCACACCGCACTAGTGTCTTCCAAGCAGCAGAGACTGGAACGAGCCACCAAGAGGAGCCTGCGACTTACCTCTGCCCACGAGAGAGTGAGCCACAGAGGGGCGGCTGCTCCCTGGGCTTTTATAGGCCACCACTAACCCCCAGGGCTAATTCTTTCTCTATATTTGGAAGGAGAATGACCGACACCACAAGCTGAGAACCGGCTCCTTCCACACGTATTTTTGGTTGTTGCCAAGGGAAAGGTATATATAGAAATGAACAGGATCTATAATCATGTTTCCAACTGTAGAAAGTTGGGAGTTTGACATGCCTTTCTCTGCACTTGAGGCCCATGCTTCCCCTCCGGGTGCTATAGGACAGTCTTACTGCAGCCAGCACCTCCCTAAGACATCGTGGAAGCCCCTACCTCATGGGAATGGGGACATTCAGATGGGCCATTTGCTCAGAAATCTCATGTGAGAAAATGAATAAACCAGAAGATTGAAAAGTTGACATCCTCTTGGAGTTCTAACCAAGACTTCTGTTACAACCCAACAGTGTGGCAGAGCTGTGTGATTGTGTAACTTGTGCTGGGAATAATAATAGCACTAATGATGACAATGCTTCACTCTTCGTCCTCATTCTCCCCCTCACCCTTTTCTTCTTCCCCCTCTTTATTTCCACCATATAACTTTCTGTGTCATTGTTAAGCTAATCCTTTCTTAAGCAGTAGTAGGACCAACAAGTAAATTAATGACAGGCAGCTCTGCCACCAGCCAGTATCCACAATGACAGCTGCTTAAGAACCCGCTGTTATTAAGATACATCGCCAATTAGGAAAGGCCAGCTGCTGGCCTGGATGGGGGGAGGTAGGGGCCCACAGAGCAAGGAAGGAGGGTTGTCTAACAAATGTGGTCATTTCTAAATCAGGATTGGAAAAAATGAAGCCTTAAGGGAAGAAGTAGGAAGTCTTTGAAGCTTTTCTCCATTCCCATTCTACTTCTTATGTTTTATTTCTTCTCTTCCCTTCGGGAGGGTAGCATGGTGGGCATCCAATGGTCGTTTATTCTAAAGAGAATGGTTTGTCAACATGGCCCATTTGAGAATAAGGACTGACCCCCCCAACCCTTCCATGTACAGCCCAGGCATGGAGGATACATGAGGCGGGGAGAGCAGGACACCACACTTTGTGATGAAGGGACATTTATTCAGTGCCCTCTGAATTCAGGTTTCTATCCAGAGCACTTCAGGAAGACACAAAGGAAATGAAAGACACATCATCTCTCCTCATAATTCTAAGTGATGAGTCATATGGACTACAGATCTGTTTTCAAAATTTAGGCAATTTCAGATCAAAGCAGTGCATAGTTATCAAGTGCCTGTCATTATACAATTTGTTGGCCACCTCTATTGGAGGTGACAGGTATTGTGCTATGTATCATTTGCCAATCCGCGGTGTGAGCAAGGGATAGTGCAAGGGGCCCTGTCTGTGTCTCAGGTAGGGGCAAGTGGGGAGTAGGCTGCGTGACTGGGGGAGGGTTTCTTCTTTGACACCCAGGGTTGTTGAGAGGGACTTTGCAGAAATGAAATGGAATAGTTTTGCTTTTTCCTTTGCGGTCACCAGATTAACCATCTCCCTACAACCACATCCATACCCATCTCCAGGACACAGAAAAGAAATATTCCGTCTTTGAGTATCTTGTAAGAAAGTACCCTTGTCACATTACTGAATCTAGAGCAAGTTCTAAATGCTACCGGCCACGCACCCCAGCGTTTCCAAAATCTCCTGTCCTTCCTCCCTTCTCCCCATCCCGCTTCTCTATCCTCAGTGGGGATGAACCAAAGAGAAAGCATGGTGGAGTCCTAGAGCACTCAGCAGAAAGACTTTAGAGTGCATTGGCTAAACACCCTATATTTGATGTGAGAAAGCAGAGGGCAGGAGTGGGAGGAAGCTTCTGGAGGCCAGTGTTCAGGATGGGACTCAGGGCCCCAGAAGAAACCCTAAGGGCGACAGGAGTGACAACAACCACCACAGAACAGAAAGCAGTATGAAAACTAGGTTCAGGATTCAAAAGGCCTGGTCATTTGGAAAATTATCTGCAGGAGAGAGGGGAGAACTATGTGCAATAGCAGCCTCATGCTATAGCAGAAAGACAGGCATGGGTGTGACACCAGATTGGTCCACTCCTAAACCATGGGATGGAGGCACTGCTTCTCTGACCTTCCCTTTCCTCATCTGTGAAGCCGGGATGATATATCAGCCTCACAGACCAGGTCTATGAGATACTAAGATATTAAAGTGTCACGTCATACTGTGTCGCACACATCAGTGTTGGACAGATGCAATTTTCTTCTCTCATTGAATGTATTACTGTGCAGAACGACCAGTTTTCTCAATGATAACTCTGAGAAGATTATGTATGTGTATTACTGAGATGTGGAGAAGAGAGAAACATGCATTAACAACAAATAAATAAGATGTCTGTCCAAAGAGAAAATCTTAGAGAAGCTCTTGCCACTTCAAGAGACAGCTTTCAAGGGCAGACTAGATACTCTCCTGGCATGGCATTCTTCCTCTGATAAACAGAGGCACATAACCTGTTGGTATATTATTAGCCAGCTTTGGGGAGCAGAAAGAGCCCTTGTTCTCTGAACCGTCACACAGCCAATGCTAATCCCCACAGCCAGGCAAGGGCTGCATTTATCCCTTATGAGCTGGAAGAAAAATGTTTTGTGTCTCAAGAATGCAGGCTGGCTCGGGAGGCCAGGAACGCTCCCCGGTGCAATGCCCGGCCGCTTCCTCCCCGGTCAGCTCCCTCCTGTTTGATGTCCAGTTCCGCGGCATGGACACTGGAGCTCCAGGCCACGCAGCAGCATTCCCAGGCCTGCTCTGTGCCAGGGCATGAAGTCAGCCTCGCTAAGCACAGGCCTCCTGGACCGAGTGCCTTCTCCATGTCCCACTGCGAGGGGGATTAGGTGTTACTGGGGATGAGGAATTTGGTAATTCTGGGCCAGGACTGTTCCCTGGCTCTGAGGTGAAGGGTGGAGGTCCTGAGCAAATGCCCAGAGCCCCAGGAAGAAATTCAGGCAGGCAGAGAGAGGCCACAACTCTCTTTCTAGCTCAGTTCAAAAAGGTGCACTTTCCCCAATATTCAACTATGAAAAGTCAGCTGATGACACGTGCACAATTTGTTCTCCCTCTTACTCTTTTCTCTGTTTCTGTCTCTTTCTCCCCTCCTCTGGTTCTTTTGCTCTCTTTGCTCTACCACTTGAGTGTAAGTAGCAGACAGTATGAAGCATCACCTCTAAGTACGTCAGCCTTTGTCTCCTAAGAATAAGGGCCATCTCCACGATGCCATTTTCCTACCCAATAAAATTAACAGTTCTGTGTTTCGTATGCAGTGTCTCCATTTCTTCCAATAATTGCATAGCTGGATTCTTTCTTTCCCCAAATTAGAAACAAATCCAATTTTAGACATTATATTTGATGGTTATGTCTCTTCAGGTTCTTTTAGTCTACAATATTTCTCTCCTATCCGTCTATCTATCTATCTATCCATTCATCCACATTTTCTGAGCACTTTTTATAGACCAAACACTACAAGGGGGAGATACAGACATGGAAAGCCCTTCTTCAAAGAGGTGTCCATTTCTGGGGTCAGGTGAGAAAATGATAAGATAGTCATCCAAATTAAGTGTGGTATCACACCAGGGGTACAAAAAAGCTACATGTGACCATGGCATTCAAGTGAGGGAAAAGTACCTTCTAGCTGGATGGATGAGGCAAGCAAGGGTAAAAATCAAAGGATACTTTGTGAGGAGGCTGTAGAGTCTGACCTTGAAGACCAGGGTGTACTATAGTCCCCCACCTTGGCCCCACTTTATTCACTTTTTACCATCTCAGTAACTCCAAGTAGATCATGGTCAGAAAATATCAACACACTATTTGGACCCTTTCAAGAGTGAGAGGCCACATTCACATATGGTATAGCACTATGATTATTCTATTTTATTAGTTATTGCCATTAATCTCTTACTGTGCCTTATTATGAATTCAATTTTTCATATATATATATATTATATATATATATAGGAAAAAAATAGTATGTATGTGGGCAGTACTGTGGTGGCCATGGTTTCAGGCATCCACTGGACATCTTGTGTGGGGGTCAGCGTCAGGGTGGATGACTGCAGTTCAAGAAGGGAAGATACTGTAGTGGGAAGGTACTGTTCTGGGGAGGAGGCACAGGAAGGCAGAAGAAGGAATCTTGCTAGAGTGAGGGAACAAAGGGGCTCCTAGTGAACTGCAGTCTAGAAAAAGCCAAGTCGATAGGCAACACACATTCTTTGGCTTCTCTTTTTTCTTTTTTTTTTCCGGTACCGGAAATCGAACTCATGACCTTGCGCTTGCCAGGCAGGCGCTGTGCCGCTGAGCTAAATCCCCAGCCCCTCATTGGCTTCTCAATAATTATCTTTCCTCTGGGATGGCAGACAGGTGGCTGAAGCGACAGGGAGGGAGGTATCCTTGGATTTTCAGTGGTGCCTTGGTTCACGAACGCTTTGGTTTGCAAGCAGAAGCATTTGGCAGCCTTTCGTTTTTGTTTGTAAGCTCTGCATTGGTTGATGAACATGACCACGACCATCTTTCCCACATGGACACTGACATGGCCATCTTTTCCAGACTCACCGAACGAATTAAGTTCATAAAGTGAGGTTCCACTGTATCTACCTTTTCATAATTTTTGAACTATGTTCCTGGACATGTATTATCTATTCTAAAAATTAATTAACAATTGGAAAAATGCTCCCCATACTGCTTGTAAAATAAAAAATGAAATCATATCTGCCTTCAAGGAGGTTAGATAGCCTATCATAAGAACTCACTATTAATCCAAGGGTAAAAGTTGTTAGCATTTTAAATCTGTGCTGTGCACTGCTCTAAAGATTTTTAGTTCATCTAATACTTACATAAACTTTGCAAGGGAAGCATTATGATGAGCTCTGTATTACAGAAGAGGAAACCAAGGCATAAGAGAGGAAAAGAAACTTGCTTGGGGTGTGCAGCTAGTGAGTGGCCAGGCCAAGATCATAGTGCAGTTCTGTTTGATGTCAAAGCTGTGCTATGAACCATGTCATTAACTATATGAGAAGAGATCAGGGCATGGATGATTCAGGAATTATGACATGAGCTGGGATGTCTGCAAAGTTAATCAGAGCACACTTCTTGAAAATATCAAGCCTTATTCAGAGAGAGAGGGAAAGAGAGAGAGAGATAGGCAGGGGGAGGGGTTTGATGAGTGAGAAGGGGTTGATGCTGAAAAGCAACCAGGTTAGGAGATGACTTCAGAGTGGAAAACATAGGATAGGATTTTTAAAAAGGGTGCTCTCAGGTCTGGAGACACTCACCCGGCAGAATGGAGATGTACCCCCATACCTAAGAGGGGCAGCTGGCAGCTCCTGTCACAAGTCCTCAAGGGACTCTGGTGATTGATGGGCCCGGGTGGTTGGGAGCATGGCGTGACATGGTGGCAGCTGAGAGGAATGCTTTCTGAGTAGAACAGGAGAAGATGGGGGATTCCAAGGGAAATAAGGTGGTTGCAATGAGGCGGACATGGTTCAGGGCCTTGCCAGGGGATTTAGGGATAGCAGTTAAAAGTAATGGATGAGTTCGAACAATATCACAGAGAAAGAAACGGATAATTTAGACTACTGGCTGTATGTGAGGCATGGAAGAAAAAGATCAAAGATCACTGTGAGGTTACGAAAGGGATGAAACTGAGATGAACAGGCATGAGACAACAGAGAATCTGGAAGAAGGGGGGCTGATTCGGAGGCTGAGAGTTGATTAAGATTTAAGCCACAGCCTTTAAATTGAAGGCTACCCCTAATTTTTCATTTAAGCAGTGTCTTTGAAATCTGACTATACCTGAGGTGCTGTTAAAAAGACAAAACTTTACAGAACCAATTGAAAGATAAGCTTCCCCATTCAGAACAAAGACCGCAAACAACAGATAGGACAAAATGCTTAAGAATAAACTTAACAAGATGTGTGCAAAACCTTAATTATTGCTGTAGCACACAAAAATGGGTGTTCCTTGGGGCTGGGGATTTAGCTCAGCGGCAAAGCGCCTGCCTGGCAAGCGCAAGGTCGTGAGTTAGGTTCCCAGTACTGGAGAAAAACCAAAAAAAAAAAAAAAAAAAAAAAAAAAGGGTGTTCCTTGCTATTGCATAGGATGATTCAACATCATAAAGATGTCTAGTATCTCCAGGTTAATCTATAAACTTAATGCTATATCAAAAAAAAATTTTAAAACTATCAAGTGTCCCCTTTCCCAGAGCTAGAAACTTGATGTCAAAGTTCTTGCGTATGTATGGTTTTTAAAAAAAAAAATTCTGGGGGAAAAAAACAAACCTGTCACAGGGAGGACATCATTACAAACATTAAAACACAGTCCCATCTACATAATGAAGGGTCATACTGGTGCATAAAGAGACAGACTGCCCAAAGGAACAGCCCGGAGAGAGGCCCAAATGCTTATTGAATATGGTGGTATCTGAAGTCTGTGGGGCAAAGATAGCTTTTAGAAAAGAAACGAAACAATGTGAGCCAAAATAAACGCCCTAGAGAGAAGAGAGACGCAGAAGCAAAACACGGGTGAATCCCTGCACAATCTGGGGAGTGGAGGAGGCCCGCTATGGCTCACAGTTTAGACCCGTAAAATGTAAAATGGATGACTTCTGGGAGGGCTGCTGTCGGTATTCTGGTAGAAGCGTCGGTGCAGGGGACAGGGGATCGCGCACACCGCCCCCGGGCACTCTGTCCCTCGGACCTCAGCCTTCCGCTGCTCTGGGGCCACTCAGACTACCACCTCCCTTCCTTCTCTTCCTCCCTTTCTGTGTCCTACGGTCACTTGGCGAGGTAAGCTTCCACCAGTACGCCTGTGCTATTTTGGGCCCCGGGTGACTTCCCGAGGACCTCTCCTTCCCAGCCACAAAACTCCCCTACTTCCAGCTTCCCGGCCGGCCACGGCTAGGCTAGCGGGGCCCTAGGTCCTGGATCCGCCGGGGCGGGAGCCTTGTCCGCTTGGTTGGGGCGGGAAAGCCGAGACCCTCTCTTCCTCCACTTAGAAATCTAGCGAAGGTTCCTCTTTTTAAATCACCTGCTCCCGAGACCCCCTGCTGAAGCGTCCTCGGCTTCCCTTTTCTATCTGGGGGCCTCCGGCATGACCCTCGCTAGCGGTTAACGCGGGAGGGGTGAGCAATGCTCCTGCATTACAACAGTACATTCCACCTAAAGGCTGGGCGGATGGGGGCGCTTTGGGGCTCCACCACCTCCCCCAGTTCTGGCCGGGTAGGGGCATGGGTGGGCGGGCTTTTCCCTGCGGGTCAAGTTGTTGCCCCCGGGGCCAGCGAGGAGAACTTTGCCAGCTCTTTGAGGGGTGAGTTTAGCGTGTCCCCCAGGCGGGACACTGTTGGGATTGACCGGATCGGAGGGCACATGGTTCCAGGGACCCTGTGGCCTCCAGGTCTCCCCTTATAGGGTGGCGGATGAAAAAAACCCTTGATAACAACAACAAAATATTATAGCAAACCCAAGAGACAAAATGAAGGAAAAAATTTGCACTGTACATCACAGAGTGCCAGTCTCCTTAATATATGAATAATTTCTTAAAGTTAGGAAAAAAGGCAAAACAAAAACTCTCAGAAAAAATTGCAAACAAGCAGAACAATTTATAGAAAAAGATATGTATATAGATGAACTTTAAAAGCATGAAAAATGCTCTTTAAGAAAAAGGCATATTAAAAATGCACTTTCTCACCAATTAATTTGGAGAAAATCCAAATGCTGATCAACATATGCTGTTGGCAAGATGTGAAAAAAACACATGCTCGTGCTTTTCTGGCGGGTGAAAAATTGTACAATTGCTATACAGGAGAATTTAGGGAAACCTAACAAAATTATACATGCAATTTCCTTTTGACCAGCAAAACCAAGACAAATTGTAAAGTTACAGGAACTTACTCTTAAGATAAATTTCACAAATACTAAAACAGGATAGGCACAAAGTTACTGACTGTGGCATTTTTTCTAATAATATAAGATTGGAATAGCCCATCATCCCATATCAGTTGGAGGCTGATTAAGTAACCTATGCTATATGCACATGACGGAAAGCTATACAACCATGGAACAGAATGACAACGGTATCTATGACCTGATACAGATTAATTTCCAAAATATAATGTAAGTGGAAGAAAAGAAGAAAGGAAGGGATGAAGAAAGGAAGGAAAGTATATATAGAATGCAACCTTTTCTGTAAGAAAGGAGAGATAAATATACATATTTGCTACATTTTTCAAAAAGAAACTAATGAAAACAAATGAGAAAATAATGAACAAACCAAAAACCAAAGAAAACAGTCACATATACAGGATGATTGCAAACTCAGAGCTACATCATTTTACATACTTTTGACTTTTGAATCATGTAAATGGTTTATTGTTTAAAAAATAAATTTATGGTAATCTCAGCACTCTGTGGGGTTGAGGCACAAGGATCCAAATTCAACTTAATGAATTAGATGACTTAATGACTTACATCTATATATACATCTATCTATCTATCTATCTATCTATCTATCTATCTATGGGCTAGAGATGTAACTCAGAAAGCTGTGGGTTCCGTCTTCAGTATTGCAAAGTAAGTAAATAAATAATCAAATTCTGATATTGAACAGACAAAATATCAATCAACCTAATGTATTTAAATTAATAACACAATCACACTTGGAAAAAAATTTGTATTAATTTTGAAAAGTACTCTGCCTATATATTTTCACTGAGGAGTATTTAAAGCATGTAAAGAACTGCTTTACATGCACAGACAGTAGATCTTAGTAGATCAATTAATTGTAATGCAGGATTATAATTAGAAGCTATTCCACAAAGGCAGGCTTGCTGTTTATAACTCGTTGTGGGGGGAAAAAAAAATGGGATCCTTCAAGATCTACATTAAACCCTTCGGAGGGCAATACTCCAATGACCTAATCACTGTGCACTAGGTCCTACCTGTTAAAAGTTTCCACAGCTTTCCAATACTCCATACCAGCAACCAACCTCCAGCACATGAATCTTTGGGAGGCATGCCCCAAACACTCCCCCAAAACAGCAATAGACCATATGAAGTGGTAACGCTGGTATTTTATGCTAGGGAGAAAGGGAGGTCAGGTACATAAGAATTGGTAAGGTTGTAGACAAATTAACAGATGGTGTCACACAGGGGGATCATGGCAGGGGAGAGGTGACAACCTATAAGCCTCCAGTGCCAACTGCTTCCAGATAGCAGAGGTGGTGGTCCTTACAGTTTTAGTTCAAGTGTGACAGATAGGTTGGCTGTGGGATTTGAGTGGCCTGTGTTGAAGATAATGACCTTGGTGGAGGGGTGGAGCTGGTGAGGTGGTGTGAGACTCTGACTTAGAGACGGTTTATAGCAGCCCTACCTGGGTAGAATACAGGACCAGGGCAGCTTTACTTCCAGGCTTGAGATTCTGAGCAAGCTGCTCTACATGAAAAAGAGAAGGAGGTCTGCACTCCCTGTTTGATGGGCAGTGAGAGGACTCTGGAAGAACGGTGGGTGAGATGGGGAAATGTGCTATCTCTTCTTCCCTTCCCCTTTCATTTTTAATAAGATGCGTACAAACTCTGGAGTACTCAGTGTAACTGATATCCTTTAGAAAGCAGTGAAGGACTATAGCTTTGCATGATGATATGTGGGTAATACAGGTGGCACTGATGGGGTCAGGGGTCAGAAGACCTCCTGGGCCCTGTTGCCTCACTTTTGTGGAAATGTAAAAATAAGGCTTCTTGTGACTCATAGATAAGCAGTTTCAACAGGTTTGAGATTGCCTGGAAAGGAGGGAGCGCCAGAAGGGCCAGAGCATTATCTTCTGTCCTTGGAAGAAAGAACATCTGGTGTTGACACAGATATCTCCCCTTCCCCTTGCCCATAAGCAGAAAAACTCTGCATTCCTGCACACTATACATCATAGAGGCCCAATAAGTGTAAAAAACTATGTGTATTAACCAATGCCATCTGCTTCTGTAATGACGCTTGCAAGCCCCCTCCTTTGTGGTTTTTCGGGTTAAAGAGCCAGAACTGACCTGGCTCGGGGCTCTCTGTTCCTGCGAGCTCAGTGAGCCCCATGCATGCTTGGTGAATAAAATCCCCTTGCTTTTTGCATGAGAGAACGTCTCTTGGAGTCTTCCTTCACGCGGCGAGTGTCTCGACCCTAACACTTTGAACTATAGTTTCCTTCCATTGTACAAATCACAGATGTGGAAATTATTCATCAGCTCCACAGTTATAATTATGTGATTATAATTAATGTCTGTCGCATTCACAGACACTAATGGCTCCTCCTATGTGCTATAAACCTGGGATGTTTTTCAAGTGAAGGGGTACAGAATGCCAACCCACCTGAATCTGGAAGCCATAGGCCTGGAACATGGACATCAGCAGAGGATTTCAACATGTGGAGATAGGGCCATTTTTTAGCAGCGGCCACTGTATTTAGGAGACAGTTGTAGATCAAAGTCTTCTCTCATTCCCCCATGGTAAAATGTAAGGTGTTCTCATGCTGAATTTAGAGCAGGCTTGAGGAGACAAGGAGGAGACGAGGAAAACAGACTTGCAGTGACTGTTTAACAAACCAAACTGAGTACTATGGTGTATATCTAGATGTCCCCCAAGAGCTCATGTGCTCAGAGATAGGGCTTCTGTAAAGTGACTGGTTATGAGGATGATAAAGTTGACTTGCTATTAAGAGGCAGCCTGGTTGAAAGAGGTGGCTCACTGGAGGCATGACCTGGAAGGGTATATCTGTCTCCCTAGCTCTTTCTTTCACTCTTTGCTTCCTGGCCATAATATGAGCAGGGTTCCTCTGCCCAAACCCTTCCATCATGCCGCCAGACATGCAAAGACTGAAACTTCTAAATAATGGGCTAAAATAAAACGCTCTTCTTTTAAATTGCATGTGCCAGGTATTTTGTGCCAGTGACAAGAAAAATGCCAGAGAAATGGACGCATTGCTAGGATGCCACTTGATCATGTGGTTCAGAAGCCTTTGGAAGTGTTTCATGGGAGGAGTTTGGAAAGACTTGGAGAGACTAGCCTGAGAAGCAGCCCTAAATGACTGTATGCCAAGTTTGATAGGAGATTCTAATCAGAGTCCAGAAGACCACAATGCTGATAAAAAGGCAGATGGTGAAGACCAGACTCAAGAAATTTCAGTTGGGAAGAGGACTCCATTGGCAGTTGGAATCCAGGCTGTGTGTGTGATGCTCCTCCTGCAGAAAATTCGTCTGTATTTTGGTCATGTCTTGAGATTTTGCAGGAGACTGAGATTAAGTGTGGCAGATTAATTTGCCAGAGGAACATCCAAGGCAGTCCAGTGTTCAGGCTATGGCATGGATACTGCTTGCTGCATTTAGCTAGGTTTACTCTAAAAATCAGGAGCAAAATGAACCATTTGAAAAGTTTTCATTTTCTCCAGGAAGAGACTACAAAGTTTTGGCCAAGGAAAGCTTGGTTTCTGAAAAATTAGCATTAAAAAGAAGCCAAGTACTTTACCTCAGGACAATAGGAAAGATGGTTTGAGGGCAAGTGGGGAATTTGCAAGATCCTACCCATCGCAGGCTCAAAGGTACACAGCTGAAGGCTTTGATTTGAGAAGAGAGTCCCAGTGCACTATACTCCAAAAGAGCCAGGCAGTTGGCTTACCAAGATTGTTTCTCAGCCATTCAAGCACTCAGAGGTATTATGGCTCACATCTAGATATCCCCCAAAGCCTCATGCAGTCATTGGCTTTTTGGAGGCGGCTGGACCTAGGGTTTGTACTGCTGGGATCGAAAGTATAGTGCTGGGATTGATTCGTGGTGATAGGCTAGGATTAAGAGCTGTGGTCATGGCTTGTCACTTGTTGCTTATTGTTGCTGCTTGTCTGCTCTGTGAGGTCCCTCTGTCATGCCACCTTGCCTTGGGGCCAGCTGTGGACTAAAAGCTCTAAAAACTGTTAGTCAAAATAAGTCTTTCCTCCTTTAACTTTGGGTGTTAGGTATTTTGTCTCAGCAGTAAGAAAAGTAACTAAAACAGAGGTCTCTGGAGCTGCAACTCAGGCAACGGCTATTGCCCAAAGCGGCAGATCTTGTCACCATCCACATGGTGCTTGTTTTATAGACATACGGAATGCAAGAGTTGTGAGGTCAAGGAGCCTTCTGTCCAGATTTTAGAAGACGGCTTAGGAAGCCAGGAAGCATCCCCTTAATAGGGCAGTGCATAAGAGTAAAGCCAAAAATGCAGTGGAGACCCCCAAAAGTTGAAGACAGAAATGTGGAACGTCTGAGGAAAGCTGGCTAAATGAGCAAAGCCAGCCTAAGAGAGAAGCCACGAAGGCTACAACCACTGGCAGTGGCAGAGGGAGTTCACATCTCACCACAGCTGGATATGAAGCTGTGAGATTTTATGTTTGCCTGATGGTTTCAGTCTTGCTTTGCTCTTATTCCTTTCTAGCTTCCTGCTCTCTTTTGGAATGGGAATGTTTATCCTATGCCATTGTATGTTGACAGTATCTACATTTTTTATTTTTACAGGGGCTGATAGCTAAGAGTTTGCCTTAGTCTCAGAGTAGACTTTGGTCTTCAACTTTTCAACAGTGCTGGAGCTGTTAAGACTCTTAGAGATGGATTAATGCATTTTCCATAAAGACATGGACATGAGTCTTTCAGGGGCTAGGGTTGGAATGTTGTGGGTTATAGCTAGATGTCCCCCAAGAGCCTCGTACACTCATAGTTACTGCTTTTGGAAGGGGTGGGGGTGGGGGTTACAGCTCATTTACTATTAGGAGGTGGGGCTTAGAGAGGAGCAGGTCATTGGAAGCCTGACCTGGAAGGGTGTGTCTCCCTCTCTGGTTTCTCCCTTCTCTCTCTGCTTGCTAGCTGCCAAGACATAGGAGCTTTACTCCACCATGCCTTCTTGCATTGGAACCTACCAATTATAGAATAAAACTGCGAGCCAAAGTAAAACTCTTCTCCTTTAAATTGTAGGTGTCAGGTGTTTTGTCCTTCTCTAAGAGATGCATTTAGTCCATAGGAAAGAGTTGCCAAAGCCTTAACAGCTCCAGCACTGCTGAAAAGTTCAAGTCTAAAGTCTACTCTGAGACTAAGGTAAACTCTTAGCTGTGAGCCCCTGTTTAAAACAGAAAACAATAAAACAAAACAAAAAAAATGCTATGTGAATAGTGACTAAGACACTGAAGAAAGTCTAGAAGTAACTGTTTCTTTAAACTGACAAAATTTCCTCTTAACTTTTTGAGCATTTTGAAACCAGCAGACTATATATTCGCCCTGCACTTAAGTTTTAGTCTTGTTTACTTTTTGTTTGTACATTTTTACCTTCCTGTCTCCCTCCTGTTCCATCCCACTCCATCTCCCCCTTTTCTTCCTCTTGTTTCCTTTTTCTTTCTCTCCTTTTCTCCTGCTCCTCTTCCTGCTGTTCCTTCTCCTCTCTTCCTTTTCTTCCTCTTCTGCTGCTTGAACCATTTGAAGTTTGTTGTATATGTTGTATTTCTCCAACTACTTCAATATAAAAGTCCTCTAAGTAAGGACAGTCTTTCATATAACCATGATACAACTTGGCACTTGAGAAAATTATCAAGAACTCCATGAGTGTAACATAATTTTCAGTGTATATAAAAATTTCTTCAGTTTGCTTCAAAATGACTTTTCAAGTTTTTCTACTAGCTCAGTTCACATTAACATTTATAGTGTTTCTTTACCATTTTATTTTATATTTCTTACCATTTATATTTTATTTTTTTAGTTTATAAATAAGAAACATTTTTTCATGAGTATATTGGTTTAGTTGTTTGCAGCCTTGCACATATTTTTTTAGCATTTATCCAGTTATTTGCTTAGGATAAGTAAGTAGAATCACTTGATCTAATGTTTTGGGTAGCTAATGCTTATGTATAACCATATTAATCTTCTGAAGGATTGTTTCTAATTCCCTCATGTTTTCCCCCACACCATACAAGAGTTTATTTCATTACATCTTTGCCAATTCTGGGTATCATTACTCTAATCTTTCCCGGTTTTACAGATTAAAAAGTGCAATTTGCTGATATTTTTGCTTTTTTCCATTATAAATGAGATTGAATCTCATATATTTGCTGATCATTTATAGTTCTTCTATGAATAGTCCTCCTACCTTTTGTCTTTTTTCTCCTGAGATGTCAACATTTTTCTATTTTAAGAGCTTTCATATGTCAAAGGTTTCTGTAATCTCTTGTGTACAATGCCAATGTTTTCCCCATTTGTTCCTGATCTCGCCTGGGCCTGGCAACAATCCCAGGAGATAGGCGGAGCAGGTGAAGTTATCCCCACTTAATTGATGGGGAAACTATGACTCAGCAGGGAGTGTCTGCTGGGGTTGCAGGCTGTGGACTGACCTTGGCTTCCTTGCTCCGAGCACAGTACACCACGCTGTCCACTGCTCCAACAGGGACTGATTCATAGTAGCATCTTTTAGGGTTATGAGAGAAATACTTTTGCCCTGTATAAATTAAAATGTCTTAAATATTTGTGCAGTGGTTTCTTTTCCTGCAAGAAAAGGAGTTGAACTGAATGACCTCTTAAGTCTTTTCCAGCTCTAATATCTTCTGATTTTTAATTTAAGGCACAAGAGAGAGACACTTGGGCACAGCATTTCTTTATTTTCAAGGCCTATGTTTGTGCTGAAGGCAGGTGAAGAGGAAGCTGGGTTCTCCATCCCTAGGTGTGGATGTCTGCGACAGCACATCTCCAAGGCCATTTCCTTCCTAGATTTCCCATACTGTGGATGAGGAGCTGAGTCCTGCCACCACTCTTCTCACCAGTCAGAAGTAACTAAGTACACAGAGTAACAGTGAAATCCAACATCTCAGTTTTATGGCCACAGAAGACTAAATCGAGGTAGCTCTGCTGTTTTCTGAATCTCTACAGACATCTTTAATGGATCATAGCAGGCATAGCCTGAGATTGGTCATAACTTCATAATGCCATTTAGCACTGTATTGTAGGAATCAACTAAAACTTGATTAAAGTAAACATGGGAATAAACTGGTACTTGACTAATTTTTCATCATAGTAACACTTACAAAAAAGGTCATGTTTACTTATTAGGCAGTTTTAGAAAATAGACACTTAAAAATAAAAAAAAAATCATTCATGAACGTACTGTTATTAACCATTGCTAATATCTTGGTGTGTACTTTTTATGTTTATAAAAATGGAATCAAGCTTTGCAGCTTACTCATTCACTTAAAATATATACTGATTATCTTCCCAGATCATTAAATATTAGTTAACAGCTCAATTTTAATGATTCCATGGTACTCCGTTTGTGAATTTATCTGCAGTAGTTGTGTATCTCATAGGTCCCTATTTTTGGGCATCTATGTTGTTCTAAATTATGTACTATTTCCATCTTCTACTATTAAAGTGTTTCAGCAAATAACTTTGCATATTTATAGTTCTTTCTGTGGATAATGCATAGAAGTAGAATGGTTGGCCTGCTATATGTTGACAAATTACCATTCTAGATGGCCACCACACTTTATCTACCAGTTTGACATGTGGATCAGTTTCCCCATGTCTTTATCCTTAGTGGGTAACTTCCTTCATTTTTAGTGTTTGTGAACATAAGACATTAACTCGTTTTAAAATTGCACTATTAAGGCCGGGCATGGTGGCGCATGCCTGTAATCCCTGCACTCGGGAGCGGGGGCAAGAGGATCATTGCAAGTTTGAGACCAGCCTGGGCTACAAAGTGAGCTCAAGGCCAGTCTGAACTGCATAGCGAGACTCTGTCTCAAAAAGATAAAATAAAATAAAACAAAATAAAATAAAATAAAATAAAATTGCACTATTGATCACCAGTAATGCTAATTATTTTTTCATATGGTTTTTATCTACCTGATATTCTTCTCTAACTTGTTTTTCTTTCTTTCTTTTTCTTTCTTTCTTTCTTTCTTTCTTTCTTTCTTTCTTTCTTTCTTTCTTTCTTTCTTTCTCTTTTCTTTTTTTTTTGGTACTAGGAATCGAACTCAGGACCTTGCACTTGACAGGCAGGTGCTTGTGCTGCTGAGCTATAACCCTGGCCACAGATATTCTTTTCTAAACTGGTTATTTATGTTCTTTGCCCAGCATTTTCAGGTATTCATTGTTTATTTCTTATGAATCTATAAACATTAATTATATGCTGTTCTAAAAAATAATCTATCTAATCTTAAGTCCAGCTGTAACTTTACACTTTTTGCTTTGATGTCAGTTTTACAAAAGCTTTCCTATGACTTCAGTCTGGGTTTGATGGTGGCAAGAAACAGAGCATGGTTCAGAAGCTGCGGAGAGAGGCGGAGGAAGGGCACCTTAAGAATGGTATAGACTGGATTTGAAACTGTAATTGCAGGCTCAGGAGTTCTATAGCAGCAGCTTGCAAAGCCAGCAGCACACACAGCAAGGTGTGAGGAAAATACTAGTCCTTTAGTGCATTTAGATGACCAAATATACATACGACTGTACAAAAATACATACTTTCAGTTTATAGAACAATAAAATGAATACCAGTGGGTGTGTGTTGTCCTTGGCAACTACTTGCTAAATACATCTGTGCAGCATAAACATTTGTAATTTATAAGTAAATTAGCATACATATGTTGGAGGCTGCATGTCAGTTGTAATTTTAAAAACTGAAGACTGCTTCTCAAGAAACCTCTCTTTCTTTTAGGTCTCTGCTTATCTCCATCTTACTGCCTCTCCTTTCCAGCAGGCATCTTGGCCGACAGGCTCACATGCATCGCTTCAGTGAGCACCCTGGCTTGTCCTTGTCACCTGTCCTGGTTCTGCGCCTCTTCATTATGGCCTCCTTGTTTCAACTTCCTTGCTGCTCAGCTCTGGTCGTTTCCTGTTCACCTTGCAGAGACAGGACCTGGTGGTTCAGCCTGGGAGCCAGCCAGCTCTGGGTTTCAGTGGGTGTGATCATCTGGTCCAGTACGTGGATGTGGCCCCTCAGCAACGGGTATGAGTGGGCTGCTTCTCTGAGGAGTGCAGGCAGGGCATGGGCTATGACACTGAGGCAGATCTACCTCTAGACAGTGTAGCTGTTTCCATGTATGTCCTGCTAAGGGGTTTTTGTTATATTTTAAAAGTTCAAATATTTTATCCACCTGGAGTTCATTTTAATGTAAGATATAGAATTAGAGTTTAACTTTTTATTAATCAGTCACAATGCTAATTATTAACAATCTTCACCAGTATACTACATTTGTTGCTTAATAAAACTTTACATAACATTGATCTGTTCCCATACTCTTATTTCCAATTTGTTTTTCCTGTTAAATGCTAACAACTACACTTCTACATTATGGCTTAGTAACACACATTAATACAGATAAAGCAAGTCCTTCTTTCTTGCCCATGTTCCCACTAATTTCCTTTATTTCTCCTTTCCTATAACCATTTTTCACATTCACTATTCCAGATTGATTTTAGAATCTTTCAGTTGAGCTCCCAAAATATGCCACTGCAGGTTTGTAAATAAAGATTTACTGTGGCACAAGTTAAAATTCACCCCTAAAGTTTACAGTTGGGTGAGTTCTATCATACGTGTTCAGTTGTATAGCACCCGCTGAAATCAAGACATAGATCATGTTTACCATAGACCATGTCTTTAAACTTCCTTGTACCACTGGCAACCATTTGCCAATGCAATATTTGTTAGGTAAATGGAGGCATGAGGCAACCCAGAGACCAATGCTGTGGGAAACATTTACCTACATCCAGGCAGGCTGACACCAGAGTGATATCAACAGCTATCTGGAGGGCAAACTGAGTATATATAGTATTTTTGGATGGGGTTGGAATTTCCAAGAGTCTGGATGAAGTGTTTGAAGTCAAACCGCATGGACCTTGAGTGAGGTGTGTGGATAGAATTTGGTGCCAGGAAGATTTTCCTAATGTATTTATTGCCCTTACTTCTTGTTTACCAAGGGCAACCTATTGTTTTCCATTGTTTACAGAGGAAGACATGGGGCCTCTCAGGTCTCTCTCAGGTAGGGCCTGGCAATATTACTGAAATTGTGCTGAACATTTAAGTAGGAGAAAATTAACATATTGATATTACTGTGTCTTATCAGGAAACAAGGCTGCTTTACTCATCAGCATCTAAAATTTTCTCCAAAATTTTATAGTTTTCTTATGGATACTAAATAATTCTTAGATTTCTTACAAATTGTGTGATTACTGTAGATTTAGTAATATTTTCATTATATTTACCATAAAGCTATCACAGTCTATAGTATATTTGTTGATTTTTGTGTATTTATGGGTGGATGCTCTTAAGATACATGAAACACTCAAAAGCAGAGTGTTGGGGCAGAATATTTAAACACTATGCTAGCTTTTGTGTATGTCCTGTGTGGTTATTTGCATCCCCAGGTACTCTGTAAGGACTGGCTCTGTCTATATACATCCTTAGTACTGCACAGCCTGACACAAGTGCTCCAAAGTATGGGCTGAACCAGTCATCACGGAATGACCGCCTCCCCTCTTGTCCAGGATGGGGTTTTGAATGGATGGGGGTACTTCCCCACTTATTAGATAGAAGCTGACTCACAGGCCCTCTTGCATTCCACATTAAGGGCTTGACTGTTCCAGTTCAGAAAGGAATGTAAACCTTTCAGGGCACCAAGGTCCCAATTTCTTCTACAACAAAGTGTCTTACCAAGGCTTAGCTGACGTGGACACTTACAGATTTGTCTGTTTTATTTAATTATATGAGAGGTTCTCAATAGCTTGACTGATCTAGGTCTGACATAGACCAAATGGTCCTCAGCCTGGTTTATTTGGTGTTTCAAAAGGCCTAAATGGAAACACTGATTGAGGCCTCACAGGCTAACGAAACTATCTCTTTCCTTTTTGCTGGAATTAGATCAACTCAACAGAGAAATTCAATGTATGGTACTGAAGTTCCTGCAAAGAGTGACAGACGTCGGTGATTTTTTTAAATGAGGTGATAAAATAACGATCAGAAATGGATTATGTTGATTTGAAATACTCTTCAAATTGTTTTATGGAAACAAAATGAATTAGGGAGCTTCCTGGTGGAGATATTACTTTATTCTTTACTTTTCTCATTTTCTATCAGGGAAAAAGTAGCAGGCTCAGTGGTACTGGCAGAAAAACCAATGTGCCTCAGAACTATCTGGAGAACTTTTTAAAATCCAGATTCGGATTGGGGTTGTCATCAGATGGGGTCTGATAAGGTTCCGCAAAGAGATGGGGACCTCAACTTACCTCATCCACAGGGTAGGTTTTATGTGTGCTGATTTGTGTCACAGAAACATTACAGGACACACCAGTGAGGGACATGAGAAAGGTGCACTGGGCAGAATGAAGGAGTACACGCTCAGATAGAGTGTGGGTCCTCAACAGAGAGGCATGCTATGGATCTGGGCTGGGGTTTTATGTAGTCTTAATGTCAGTCTGTCCTGAGAAAGATCTTCATGCTGCCCTCAGCAAACAAGAATTGACAGCCATAAAGAAATGTAGGACTGGACCTGCAGTCTCCCGGACACTAGAGTGCCCAGCAGTGTCTACACTCCTGCACTGATCGTTCTTGCAGCTTTGACTTCAAGCATTCCATACAGATTCTTTGGGACTATGACCTCCAACCCAGACCCTATATATACTCAGCCTCCCCTCCAGGTATTTGCTGACTATCACTCTGACTTCAGCCTGCCCGTATGTAGACGGAATCAAATCCAGTCTTTCACACAGTCTCCATCTTGGGATGCTTCCCCACACACCATTAACAAACGCTTGAGAACATCTTCAAAATGGCTGATCTAGTCGGGCCACCCACTTGGTGGATTAGGTTAGAATGCAAGCCATCTGCATGTGTTTCAAACTAGGAGATCTGCTGCCCACTTAATGGTGCTGCTTCCTTGAGCATGGCGGTTTGTGGCAGGAGGAGCAGTTTACAGGTTAAAGGCACAGGCCCCAATTGTGTCTTTAAGACCCTTAGGGATAAAAATATTGGATTGTGTTTCCTGGAAGGGAAAAAGCTTTGTAAACCTGGGTAACTTTTGTGTCTTGAAGCTACAGTTTTTTCTTAAAAAATACAATTTATGTATGGTTTTCAGCTGGAAATGGTGGCACATGCCTATAATCATAGCACGCTGGGAAGCTGAGGCAGAGGAATCACAACTTGAAGACCCACCTGGGCAAGTTAGTAAGACCCTGTTTACAAAAAAGTAAAAAGTTTTAAAAAAGAAAAGGGGGGATGGGGCTGAGGACATAGCTCAGCGGCATAAGCGCCTGCCTGGCAAGTGCAACGTCCCGAGTTCAATTCCTGGTACCGAAAAAGAAATACAATAATGTAAAATCCATTTAAAAAAAAAAAAGGGGGTGGGTATATAGCTCAGTGGCAGAACACCCCTGGGTTTGATCCCCAGAACTACATACATACAGATTTTCTTATCTCCTTACTGCCTGTTTCTTATTCTACCTCAGGGACATCTGGAATGGAGCCAAAGACTGCGCATCCCAGTTAAGTGACCAAGCAGGTCGACCCAGACTGTAGAGGAAATTCTAATACCAACTTCCCTAAACTTGCAGAGTAGTCCTATGTGGCCCTTTCCCTCCACACAATAAGGGCACACTAGCTGGTTCCAGGCAGCCCTAATACTGGAATGGCAGAACGACCTCTAGGTCAACCTCTGTGCCCAGACCATGTGGGGCTAAGGCTAAGTGCACTTTCTCTGTAGGACCAGGAGACTCACACTTGCATCTGCAAAGTGCAGCCTTGGCATTTTACCCTCACCAAATGCAGAACGGCTCACGGTCTGCCAACTGCACACCCGCCAAGGAATCCTTCGGATGGCCCAAGTGTAAGGGCAGTTTTCTGGCTTACACCAGAAGGGACTCAAAAGGCACAAGAGTCACTGGAGGGGTCTCACAGCTTGACTGACAATTAGCAGCAGCTACTCAGTCCAGCAGCCAGTGAGAAAGGTGCTTGCTCTCTTCCGTTTGTTCCTGCTTAGTTTCCTGGGGCCCTGGAAGCCTTGAAATGCCTCTGCGCAAACTTCTCTACCTCTCAAAGCTGTACTAGTTAGCCGCTGTCTGCTGCCTGAGGTGGGACTACTGGAACTGCTGATTTCCTGTACCTTTAAGTGGGATAAGAAAGACAGTGCATACTGTGCTTCAGTCATACCTGCCCTGACTGCCCACATCACACCCAGCCTCTCTGCCTCTCATTCCGCTGGCTTGGTTAAAGTTTGCAGAGTCCTACCTTCTATGCAATTCTTCTCAGTCTCTTTCTTACTGAGTATCCTGCTTTTGGCATTAGCTTGTTATCACTCTGTTTATCTAAAACAGGAGGTTGGGAGATTGTCTACCTCTCTGCCTCTCATTCTGCTGGCTTGGTTAAAGTTTGCAGAGTCCTACCTTCTATGCAATTCCTCTCAGTCTCTTTCTTACTGAGTATCCTGCTTTTGGCATTAGCTTGTTATCACTCTATCTAAAGCAGGCTGGTGAGTGTATCACTGCCTCCACACATCACAGACCTGTGTTCTTTCAAGGCTGTCGTTCACAGGAACTCTTCCCATTTTTGGAGGTATAGACTGTTTAAAATGAGATGCATAAATCTTAAATTTACTGCAGGGTGTGGTGGTGCACGCCTGTCATCCTAGCACTCGGGAGGCTGAGGGAGGAGGATCCTTGCAAGTTCAAGACTAGCCTGGGCAACAAAGTGAGCTCAAGGCTGGCCTGAACTGAGACACCGGCTCAAAAAGACAAATAATGATAATCTTAAGTTTACAGTTTGACTTTTAGATATGCAAGTCATGTAGATTAAGCTACAGAACATTTCCATCACTCTAGAAGACTCCCTTGCACCCTTTTCAATCAGTAACCATCCAGATTCCTGCCAGAGCAAAGCACAATTCTGACTTTAATCCCCATACAATGGTCTTTCCTGTTCTAGCATTTTACTTCCTCCTGAAACAATTCTTTGTTTTACAAATTAAACACAAGTAGGTTGGTCTTTCTAATCTGGTCAACCTGATTATTACCATCCCTACACTTGAGAATGAAACAGGAGGTTGGGAGATTGTCTGTCATTCCCCCCACCCCAGGTCCTTGCAATGGGAGCAAATATGGACATAAAGTATTGTACAAACATGGACAGAACACACACCTTAATGGCAAAGTGTCATGGCTCCTGGAATGCAAAAGACCAGATAATAAAGCCAACTTCTATTTGATTTTAAACAAAATAAAAACAAACAACACCCCCCCGCCATGCCCAAACGGGTTTTCCTGCACGATAATGGGACTGCAGTTATGTTTTTAAGTCAGAGTTGGCTAGAACAGGGCTGGGAGCAGGCAGAGGTGTAAATGACAAAGATCAGCCACTGGGCTAGTAAATACTGAAGCTTAGTGCATCGAATTCTAATGAACAGTGAGTAGACTCTTCTACTCTTTGAATATGTTGGAAAATTTCCACAGTACAGAGAAAAGAAATTTCTAATTCTGCTCCAATTAAGTATGCACATAAAGGTTCCCACAAAACTGTATAATGGGGTTGGGGTTACTGACATCAGCATGCTCAACCTCCCAGTGACCTAAGGAGGAGTCCTGGGGCCAGTGGAGGTCAGGCTCTGGCTCTTGCTCAGGCTTCCCTCAACACTTAAGAGACCTGAAGTTCCTGCCACAAACCACAGAGCCCTGTGGAAGGCGGCTAGGGCCACTTCTCTGACCTCATCCCGGAGCTCTCCCTGACTCGCTGTGCTCTATCACATCAGGCTGGCGTCCCCGATGTTCCTGGAGCGCGCACCCCAAGCACACTGCTGTGTGGGCTTTGCACTGCCTGCAGCTTCTGCCTGCAAGAACCCCCATGTCCTCACCAGTCTGTTTTGCCAGTAGTCACCTCCTGAAGGAACTCTGTCTTAATCTGTTCTCTGTTGCTAGTAACACAATACCACAGACTGGGGAATGCTCCGTGAGGAGACCCACGAAACACCAAACAGCAGTTCCTTCGGAGTGGGGGTCTGGGACAGGGGAGACAAGGGACTTGGGCTCAACCTGTCACGTTTAATTTTTTTCTTCAGGAAATGCGTTTGTGACTTTCTGGTCCAGTACACAATTTAGAAATGCTGAGAGCTGAAATGTATCTAAATATTGTTTCCTGGGAGGGGAACAGTGGTGATTTAAATTTTTTTCCTTCAACTTTCTGTATGCTCCAAAATTTTTCTATAGAGGATGCTATAATTGTTGAAGAATGCACAATCTTTAAAATACATCTTAAAGATAAACAGAAAATAAAGAAGTGTTATTAGGAAGACCTGACTAAACAAGTTTTTACAATTCATTAATAACAGGAATAAGCACCCTTAGCATCATAAAATAATTCATAAATAAGAATATAACTCACCAATATGAAGTATAACTGAATGGATGAAAAATGCTTCGTAAGTGACTTTTTAAAGAGGACTCACTTCCACACACATACACATTGAAATTGTGCAAGAGGTAAAAAAAGAAAACAGTTGTTTTGGAGATTGCGGTTCAAGTATTAATTTCTTAACCTTATATTTAAAAATATAACAAGAGATTTAAGAACATATGCAGATGCACTTATAATTTCAAGTCATTCCATTGGGTTCCTGTTAGCCTCCTAACTCAGGTGGGTGTTTTACTGGTATCCAGTAAATCTCTTGAACCCACAGCATCAGCTGCTCCGTCAACAGCCACTTGCATGGCTTTGATGCCTCTTGCACTGAGGATTCTTACAACTTTCAAACAAATAGCATTTAAAATATTAATTCCATTGAAGTAAAAACTCTAACCTATTCAGATCTGTGACATTTGACCGAATGGCCGACCTGACTGACTTCCCAGGACACAGTCACAAGGTTGTCCCTGTCCCATGGAAGCCCCAGATATGAATGGGTTCACACGGTCACCCACAGAAATCCCATAGCAGAGCAAAGAGCAGGGACCAGAACAGAAATCGAGACTCAGGTTTTACACCAATAATCTAGGCGTGTCTCTCCATGGAAGGACCTTTTTTGGAGGCCCCAGCCCTCCCTCTAAGCCTTTAAGCTTGGCACTGGAATGAAGAGCAAGAGACATTTCTTAAAAAGCTGCCGTTCCCTTTCTGGACCATTACACAAGCTCCAACCTGCAACAGCTGAGAATGAAGACTGCATTTTATCCGAGAGCAAACTTGCTGCTAAGTGATCCACACAAATGTGCGGCTTAAAACAGACCAGCTTTTATAATGTTTGACATTTTAGACCTTTAATCCTTCTTGTCAGACGAAACTAGTCCTTTATTAAGTTCCTTACTTTCTTGATAAGGTTCCTGAGAAAGCTGTTACAAACCAGCTACTTACAGGGTGAACTGAATCTTACAGTTGTTTAAGGAATATTATATTGGTTTGCTAGGGCTGCCTTAACAATACATTGCAGACAGTGGTTTATAGAACATTTATTTTCTCAAGGTTCTGGAGCTTGTAAGTCCAAGGTCAAGGTGACAGCTGAGTTGGTTTTTCTGAAGGCTTCTCGAGACCTGTGGATCTGTTTTCATGTGGTCCTCTCATTGTGTTTGTTTTCTTATTCTCCTGACATCAGTAATACTGGCTTGGGAAGGGCCTATCGTAAGGGCTCCATTTTAATTTACTTAGCTCCTTACACACTTTATATCCAAATATAGCCATATACTGGAGTTAGGAGTTTGACATAAGAATTATGGAGACATGATTCAGCTTTAGGTTTTTCTCTTCTCTTTAATACACATACAGTGGCACTTTGGTTCATAAGTACACTTGTTTATGAATAATTTGGTTCAAAAACAAGCATTTGGCAAAATTTTGTTTCTGTTTGTGAACTCTGCCATTAGGTGACAAACACAATCATGGCCATCTTTCTTTCATGAACACGAACATGGGCATTTTCCCCAGAATTGTGGGCCTAATTAAGTTTGTGAACTGAGGTACCAGTGTATTAACATTTAAGTGTTGAGAATCTAAAAAGCAAAAGAGGCCTATATAATGTGCATGTGAAAATATAACTGATGTGCAAAAACAATCCATTTTCCAAATAGGTCTTTTAGTTGGTTGCATTTTAGGACTTACTGAGACTTTAGGAGACCTTCTTCAAGTGGAAAAAAGGTGATAGTGAAACCCAGGTAAACTAGTCAAACCTAGCAAAGTAAAACTTAGAAAAATCCATTCTGTTGTGTGCCAATCATTTTTTTTGAACAGTTGACTGACACACCAAAGGGTGGCTCAAGTTATTTCTCCATGAAAGTTTTTCCAGGAGCGATCCCCAGATCACCAGCACCCGAGTCGCCATAGATACCAGTCTGGAATGCAGGTCTCTGAATCTTACCCAAGACTGGGCAGCTCTGGGCCTGGCAGTCTGTATGTAGTGAGTACCCATCTGCCCATCCACATGAGTCTGTGGGTCTCTGTGTTGTGTGCTATGGACTGCCATCTCCACACCCACTCTTTGCCAGGAGAGAAGTCATGCTTGTCCAAGCTGCAAATCTGAACACACCTTTACTTTACATGGAGTACAATCTGGTAAATACAGAAAAATATTCTGCTGCATATTTTCATGATCAGTTCTCTTATTTTCATTTGGTACATCACTGAAAAGCTGGCAGATCATTCAGCTAAAAAAACAAAAAACAAAAAAAACACAAAACGATTCATAGAGGAATCAAACTAATGTTTTTCTCCAAACAATAATTCTTCCTCTTTACTGGTCCAATCCACATCTGCTGATGGGGGAATGAAATGCAACTGGACAGTGATGCTGGTTGTCAAGGAAGACTAAACTTTTGCTTTCAAATATAGAGATTAACTTTGAATAGCAGATGGTCGATGGTTATTAGCCACAAAGAACTCAAGATGAGGAAGGCAAGAGCACTGTGGAAATTACATTCTTTTCTGTAAAATTCAGCTTTACAAACTGTATAAGCAAGGGCCCAAGCCTCTGACAAGATGCAATGCTGCTCAGAGGGCCCTGTTCCCAGGAAGACCTGGACCACAAGCCTTTCCCTGCTGTGGTGCGGTGAGGTACACTCTCTACTGGCCTCACTTTAACTTGGTCCTCTGGACTCACGGTGGCTACTTAGAAGACTGGATGCAATCTGCAGAGTTCCAAGAATCTTGGCTGAACCAAGATAGGGTAGTATCTTGTCTAAAATACACATGTGCTCATGGTAGGAAGGCCGTTCTTTACGTTGCATGATATATATCAGCTCTTATGGGAGATGAAGCTTCCATCCTCTTTGGCAAGAGACCACTGTACCAGCAAGGCGGCTCTGGTTAGCTCTTCTTCACATGTGCCTTCATGTGAGCCCGCATGTGCGCAGCGATGGAGCCAGCTATTTCTCCATTCCTCTTGTTCTGGCCAAAGTAGTCTACAAACTCACCATCGGGTCCAAGCAAGTACATTATTATGGTATGGTCCACCTGCACAGACAGGGGAGAAGGTGTGACAAGAAGATCACCAAAATAAGCTGCTTATTTTACTGCATAAATGCTGCAGGATAAGAGAACTTTTTTTTTATGAACACCTAAGTAACCATTATAGCACCTAGTATTTACAGGTCTCTGCTTATTGTAGTAAGTTCACAGCAACGGAGTGCCTAAAATCTTTTGTGTTCCAGAAATTTGCACCAGCTATTGCTTATAATATCAGCTAGCACCTGTAATTCTTTGGTTCAATCTTAACATACTCAGGCATGAAGTCTCTGGAAGAAGAATTCACCTTCTAGGATATGGTTGCTGCAGGCCTTCATAAAACCATCAGTGCTTGTGGAACAGCACACTTTGAGTAAAAACCTTATTCAACCCTTATTCACAGTATAAAGAGATGTCGCATGAACTTAAACTGCTTCTGAAAAATTACTTTCTCTAGTAAGTTCTTGGGTGTAGTCTTGTATGTTTCAGGAAGAAGTGGTTCTCATTCCTTTATTGCCTAACTTCTGCTTATCATGTTTTACATGAAGCCAGAAAGGTAACCTACCACTAGTTCAATTCTGTAATCTACAAATCCTAACACAATATTCAGCCCTGATGTTAGTAATTCAAACACAAATGGGAAGATGTGTTTTTCTCCCCTAAGAATCCTATCTGAAGCAAATCACCTGGAAATGCCTCAGGAGCCATAAATGGTATACTCCCGAGGAGTCCTCTTCAATCTATCATCGATTTTTCTGACAAAGTTCTTAAAACATTCCCAGCTCTAACTTAAGTCTAGATCAGTCATCAATCTTTTTAGTTAGTTGCTTCCACAAAACTCAGTTTTAAAGGAGCCGATCTGGCACTGTAAATCCCAGGAATTTATTGCAGTCTTGAGTGCTATTTGGCAAGACAGGAAGAAAGAAAGGAATGTGATCACACATACCAAACTGGAGACACTCCCCTAAATATAACCGGACACACATTATATGTCTGTGAGGTTATTACTTTATATATACACATTCATAAGGAGATAGCAAATGGAAAGAGCCACTTGCCTACCCCACAAGGAAAGAATGCCACTGAGAGAGCTCCAACAGCTGGTGAATTCATGTGTTATGAAAGGATTTACTGCAGAAGCAAGATGGGGCTTGACATTCTCAACACACTTGATACAGAAATCAGGATTAAGTCTCCAGTGCGCCTTTCTAGGGTTACTCTGCAGTTTGTGCCTATTTCTGTCATTTTTTCTGTCTCTTCCTTTAAAAGCAGATTTGTAGTATGTGGAACTTATTTTCTGAATACAAATTGCCTTTTTATACATAAATAGCAACCTATCCAAATCTAGCAAACTTGTGAGTGGCCGCTTCTTATTATTCATGGGGGTGGGGACAGAGCAAATTGGGATTCGTTCTACTTTGCAGACATTCAGAGTTTGAGTAGCTCTTAGTACAGAAGAGTGAAACAAGCAATTAGTAGCACATCCTTTCATGTGTCTTCTCATACCTGGGACAGGTATTGCACAGGCTGGGGTGTGCAAATTATATAACCAGTGAGCGTCAGCTTGGGCCTTAAATCTCTGTCATTTCAAAATTACAATCTCCTCATCATGTTGTAATGTATATGTTTCTAATGTATAACCTTAAAAAAAAATTTTATTGTTTGAAATGGTAAATACATGCACAAACAAAATCCAATAAATTTATTTATTTATTTATTTATTTATTTTTTTTTTTTTTGGGTTTTTCTCCGGTACCGGGAACCGAACTCACGACCTTGCGCTTGCCAGGCAAGCGCTTTGTCGCTGAGCTAAATCCCCAGCCCCTCCAATAAATTTATACACTGAAAATCTTCCTATGCTGGACTCCCAGAGTACCTCAGTTATTCGCAGAGGGAACCACTGTATTTTTCAAGAGATATGTTCTGCATTTACTATTAAATGTATATATCCACTACTACCTATTTATTTTTATACACAAGTAACTTGTTATAATTTCTTTCTTATTTAACTATTTTATACACACACACACACACATACACATATATACAATCTTCTCAATCAGTGCAGGTATAATAGCTTTTCAAAGAATAACTGCAGGGGGCATGGTGTCACATGCTTATAATCCTAGCACTCTTGGAGGCTGAGGGAGGAGGATCACAGATTGAAGCCAGCCTGGGACAACTTAGTGACTTAGAGTCTCATAAAAAAAAAAAATAAAAATGGCTGGTGATGTATGTTAGTTCAGTCTGAAGGCCCTAGGTTCAATCCCCAGTAACGCAAAAACAAACCAACAGCAACAATAAAAGCCTTATTCCAAATTCCCTCCAACTGTGTTTCCTACTTTTCTAGTTTTGACAATAGGTTTTCAAACTTTCAGACCATATCTTAAGTAATGGGTGAAAACTGGCATCCTATTAAACTCACATTCCTTTTATTATGAAACAGCAGCTTGTTTGAAAGCCAGTCATATTCTTTTTTCAAAAGTATTTTCTAATTACTACTGTAAATTTTTGTACTGTAATTGTGTACAATACAGTAAGATGCAGATTTAGATTTCTAAGGAACCTCAAATGTTTGGCATGCTGTTTACACACACTATTAGTCTGCAGATTCTGTCTAAAAACCCTAAAAGTTTACCTCTTGTTGCTGTTATCTGATTATAAAAATCTCATTCAGTTAAAACTCAAGGTTAATCTTTAAGGCATGCCATCACTTCTCACAGGTCCCTAAACCTTATGCAGAAGTTCTCAGACCATCTTGTACATGAAAATCTGTAGCTCCAAGGTACAAATTCATACTACTGCGTGGGGGCTGGGGATTTAGCTCAGCGGCAAAGTGCCTGCCTGGCAAGCACAAGGTCGTGAGTTCAGTTCCCCGTACCGGAGAAAAACCAAAAAAAAAAAACAAAAACAAAAACATACTACTGCGTGCCTAAGAAACTTGAGAGTGTCTCCCCCTACTGGTTGAGTTCACAAACGTATAGCAGTGAATTCACTTTTATCTAAAGGTCAAATTCTTATGGCAGTTGACCAGTTATTATCTCAAACTAGGATGTATTCTGGAGGGTCAAAGAAGCCTCCGTAAGCCTTGCATATTTTCATTTTAATTTTTAGGATTAAAAAAAATGAATACCCATAGTCTGCACTATTTGTGCTATGGATACAAATTTCAGGGCCCAAATCTGTGTTTGGTTTGTTTATGGCCTCATTGCTACTTGGCTGAAAACTACTATTTTATAGGTAGATCCAATGAAAATGATGTTTTTACTGCATCAAAGGCCAGCCCGTCAAGACTGCACAATCAAAGATTCCAAAGTATTTAAAAAGGAAGAGAAAACTGTGGAGGGGCAGCTGGTAGTGTAGTTGGGCATGACACAAAACCTGTTCCTGGGAGCAGTGTTATGGTTTCAGCAAAGTATCTTATCACTTTAACTGAATGTTTTAAATTCGGGTTTTATAAGCTGTGTGGTTTTATTTCTAACTACAGAGTCATGAGCCGTCCACAAGACTAAACAGTACTCACCAGTTTAGTATTGGTAAGTATTTGCACAACTCAACAAAAATCTGTTAAGGCTGAAGTCAGACTGATGTGCTCCTCCTGCCATTGCCAGTTAAACTCCAGACCAGTTCACGGAACTTGTAGAAAAGTACCGAAGTTGGAAAAGTCCTTCACTTGCTCACAGCTCCCTCTCCCGGCCCTTGCTCCCCTCTGCTCTTCCTGCTTCTTACACTGCCAGTGCAGCAAGAGGAAACCACAGCAGGGTCTGTCCATATTCTTTAAAATTAGGACTTAAAAGAAAAATCTGCATTTTTCTCTTGTCTTTTTATCCCATGATCCAAGTTTCCCTAATGCCATCAGGCACCAGACACAGGAGGTATGACTACTGTGTGTGTTTAATTAGGGGCCAGAAGCCTGCTTTTAATTTAGTCTGCAGGGTACGCAAGCACACAATGTGCTCTGGGTTCAAAAGTGATGGAGAAGCCACAGTGGGCAGCAGAGATAAAGTACCACAATGAGATGTCGCCTCTGCGTATTGCTCTAGGGATAAACTGATGGATCAGTGATTCAGGATCCTAGCCATGCTTCTTTCCACGAAACCAGCTTTTCAGCTGGAAAGGCTATGATTAATCACTTTGCCCAATTAATCTTACAGGAAAAGCAGAGTATGATGATTGAAAAAATTCTGTTATACTACCACAATACAGTACCAAATTTTAATATGATAGGAAAAACTGTCCATACTAAAAGAGGGGCAGTGCTCAGGCCCTTTGTGGCCACATCATGAAAATACTGCTAAGAAAAGGACACAGTAACTTGGGTATCAGTTTAAGACTTCTGGGACAGCGCTGACGAACATGAAGAGAGCTCTCAACGCAAGAGATACAGAGAAACAACGTAACAGAATTTCTGTTCATATTAAAAAGCATACAGTAGAGCAAACTGTGCAAGGCATGTAGTTGATATGCAAGTAAACCTTATAGAAAGTCTACTTTCTGATAGCTTACATCTCTTCTTGTGCTTCAGAATTCTCACTCAACCTACAAGTGCAATTCCCCATTGCCTAGAACTGCTTCGTAAAAGGAGGATATTCTTGTACCTCTTCATTGAGGACACAAGGATCACCAATACAATGCTTTTAACCACCTAACCGTTTATGTCAGTATCACTAGGGCAGTGCATTTGCTTACGTGCTGACTATACTGAGCACTGCTCGAGCAGGTGTCATTTCAACCAGTTGATTCTTGTATTGAAAACATTTGATAAAATTGTTGGTTTTATATTTTCTGTTCTATTACTTTAAAACAATTAGTGAAAAAATACCCAATTTTGATCATCCTGTACTTAAATAATTGGACTGGTAAGTAGTTAAGATGAAGCTAAAACAAGCCTTTTCTTCACATGATGGCTCCTTTATTTCCAATATGGTACCCACATAGTGATTTTACAGTGCCTCAAATTTTATGCACCACTAGAAAAGAAGTCCAGGCAATTAAATTATGAGCAGTAAAGATAAACAATCATCTTTTAAAACAATGCTTGTTTTCTTTCCAATATCCAAAATTCCCAAGGAATCTGTAGTCATCTCAAATGGTCTCCTATCTGAGTAGCGGACCTTTTAAAACTGTATGAGTATCTGGGATCTGGCAGTCAGCCCATGAGGGAAAAGCTAGGCATTTACTTACTATGTAGTCTTCATCTTCATCCTTGGGGCCAGGGCTGTAATACACCCTGTAAGCTCTGGCCACTTGATCAATCTCTTCTTTTGTGCCAGTCAAGCCAATCAGTTTAGGAGAAAATTCTAAATAAAAAATGAGAAAGACAAAGAGAAATGAGAAGCAAGCAAAATAGCCATTTCTACCTCAAAAAAGCAACACCTATTATAAAGCAGTCCTAGTGGTACTTTTTTCCTGAGTTCTCAAACAGTTCTTTATGATTCAAACGAAAAGAAATTCACATACAACAAATGAAAATTCTCCTTTGTAATAGACTGTATGTCAATCTTTTTATGACTAGTAAAGTTCTGGATAGAATACATTTTATTTTTTTAAATCCCATTTTTAATTAGTTTTACAAATACAAGTAGTTGAGATACAATCAAGTTTAAAACTATTATCATGAATTAAGCACTATAGATTTTTCACTGCATCATGCAGAAAAAGTATGCCTCACAATTATGACCGTATCACAGCACACCAAAATATCTGCACCTTATTTTCTAGCAAATAATCTCAATACAGACACAGCATCAGGTTCTATTTTTACTTCTGATAAGGAGCTGAACAATTACTCGTCATCATTCCAAAACAAGTTATAACGAAGTTCAGGGCTAAGGGTAAATCACTCCTAGGATGCACGTGCTGTTAAGTCGCTGGGATGTACAAAAGTGGCTCAGTGGAAATCACTTAAAAAACTGGATTCATCAGGTTACTAAAACAACAGCTCAACATTTAACAGCACCTCCTTCTTACAAAGTATAGGAGCCCTTGTTCCTTGACTAATTCATTTTAAACTGGGTACTAAATTATTTAGGTACTCAGAAAAGCAGCCTGGCTTGTCTTTCTTCTACTCACTTGAGTAAATAATAAGGGTGAATGAAGCCTTAGTTAGCTACATTTTCAAACATTTTTTAATTGAACTGCTGAAACTGCAGTATTTTCCTAAACACTAACTTAAAATTTTTAACTTTTCCACGTAAAAAATGAAATTAGTAATACATATGCATGCTTTTGAAGAAAATTACTATAAGGTTTTGGCCTTTCAATTAGGTATGGCAAATTTAAATGTCTACTCATTTGGTAATATTATGGTTTAATTAATATGTGATAAAAATAACTGCAAACATAACACATTTAAATGTATTACCCAATGAGTACATTTACACAAGCTGCTTTTTACTGCTTTTTGAAAAAACTTTGTTGTTGCTCAAATTTCTGACAAACTTACAAATTGTGGGCACAAATTTATACTTAAATACATAAATAAAACTATAAATTTAAAGAGAAACCACAACCCTTGTAACCCTGTGTTAGGCAAAGATTTCTTATATATTAAACAAAAAGCACTATAAATAAAAAAATAAGCCAATATATTTGGACTTAAGCCCTTAAAATGTGGGGAAAAGACGTGAGTAGACACTTCATCAAGGACATACAGATGACAAGATAGCGAAGATGCGCAGTGTTGATATTTATCACAGAAATTACTGAAATCAAAATGAAACAGCATTAAAAGCCTACTAGAGTGCCAAATATCAAGTATGGTCAGGATGTACAGAAACTGGGACTCTCAACACTGCTGGCCAAGAATGCACAACCCTCTTGGAAAACAGTTCGTCAGTTTCTTCCTAAGTGAAACATACACTAGGTGACCCAGCCACTCCACAGGTAGGTGTGTACTCAGGAGAAATGAAAGCATGTGACCACACAAAGATTTGAACACAGAATGCCATACGCCAATAGCCAAAAACTGGAAAAACCCCCAATGTCTATTAATGGGCTAGTACTCAGGAACACAAATGAACAGGCCATGATACACGCTACAACACCAGTGATGTTCAAAATAATTTTTTTTAAAAGTACATACTGTGTAATTCCATTCACGTAAAATTGTGGAATGCAAACTAGCTTACTTTGACAAAAGCAGTTTAATGGTTGCCAGGAGATGGAAAGTAGAGAAGGGAATTGGGGTGTAGGATTAGAAAGGTAAGAAAAGCCAGGCATGGTAGCCCATGCCTGTAATCCCAGCTCACAAGGGTCAGGATCATGAGTTTGGTTTGAGACTAGCTTGAACCACGCAGTGAGACCCTGTCTTAAAAAAAGTTTTCCTCCTTCTTCTTCTTCTTCCCTCCTTTCCCCCTCCCTCCCCTCCGCTCTCCTTCCCTCCCCCTCTTTCTCCTCCCTCTTCCAAGGCTGGGAAATGACCCTAGGACCTCAAGTATGCTAGACAAGTGCTCCACCACTGAGCTACAGTCCTGGTGGTGACATGTTGATTTTCTTGACTGTGGTGGTTGTTTCACAGGTACATACTCACATACAAGGTAACAAATTGCACATTTAACAAATGTACTTTTTATTGTACAGCAATTATACCTCAACATATCTGTTAAAAATAACAAAATACACAATAGGCCCTTCACAAAACAAATGTTAAAATAATCTCAAAATTCTACAGGATATGCATTTGAATGTGTCATAAAAGGAGGCATTAGTTTTTCTGACCAGTAATTAAATCAATTTCACCATAATTTAAATTCAAATTGCTGATTTTTAAGCACCTACACTAAAGAGGATTGAGTTTACAGAAAGTAAACTTGCCTAACCTCACAGATAAAGTAGAACTTGAGCATTCATCCTCAATTCTACTACAATTTATAGCCTATAAAACTACTTAGATTTTAATCTGCCTGTAGAGATAACTGAATTAAAAATTTCACATTAAAAATTATGAAGGTAGGGCCTGGGGATTTAGCTCAGCGGCAAAAGCGCCTGCCTGGCAAGTGTAAGGTCGTGAGTTCGGTTCCCGGTACCGGAGAAAAACCAAAAAAAAAAAAAAAAAAATTATGAAGGTGTTTTTGTGACAGTACACGTTCTGGACTTACAAACACATCAGTTCAAAATTCATCTAGTAATTCATCTTCAATCTGCCAATGTATACATTTTCAGAATGTGTGTTTCTCCTAATTTTACTAGAAGAGAATGAGGTACAGGTCTGGAATTAGAAGCAGTATGTCCTTACTCTTAATTCAAGGCTCTGTTAGTTGACCTGAAGTTCAAGTTTAAATCCTGCCTCTGTGATAAAACAAAAGAGTACTGAACAAAGAATTGAGAAAACATTTTCTCATTTACGTACTGATTAGCCATAGCCCAAACTCCGAGCGCCCTGTTTATTTGCCTATAAAATCAGTCCATCTGTCCTATTTCAAAAGGGATTACATGGTTCAAATGAGATGATATTTCAAAAACTGCAAAAGCTAAACAGATGTAAAATATGTAAAAGTATGTAAAGATGTAAAATATACCTTTCACATAGTTTGCAACAGCTTCTTTTGTGTCCCTTTCAGGATCAATGGTGATGAAAAGAGGAGTTAAATTTGGGAGAGTTGGAATGCTATCTGAAAGAAAATTTCAGTTAGTATTCGTACTGTAAGGGAAAAAACAAAATCAGCAATGGCAGGAGAGGTATTAAGTGCTACACTGCGGTGTTAAGGCAACACAGGGAAATCTAGCATTTCAGTGGAGAGGACAGGAATGGGTAGAACCAGATATATAACCCTGTGAAGTACTTATGCTGGAATGTAAGTGTTACCCTGGTTATATTCTCTAATCCAATCTAATCCAGTATCTATAGTTTATTCTCCACCATAGCTCAAGGACAAGGTAAACCAACTAAAAGGACTGAATATTCCGAAACACTTTAAGATTGTTTAAATTGGCACTAATAAAAATATTGCACCACTGACTACATACCATTGTAGATTTCCTAATCTAACTATCACTGGGAAAAAAGGCAATGGGAAGACCACAATAAAGAAAGAGACACAAAAGCAACATTTAGTGAGACTCTGCCCGTACTGATGTTTTTCAAGTGATCTAACATTAAATATCGAAATAAGCTTTCTTTGGTGGAGAGTCAGGTCACACAACCAAAGCAACAAACAAGCTGAATGCTGAGATTTTATATTTTTACAGACCAAATAATTATATCCCCCAAAATAACACAAGAATGTAAAAATGTAGAAACATTAAGTAAAAATAAATAGTGGAGAGTTAGTAATGGCTTTCTTACCTATTTCATCCACAACTTGAATCATTTTTTCCAGTTCTTCTGGACAGATATCAGGGCAATGAGTGAAACCAAAATAGATCAATACCCACTGACCCAGGTAGTCCTTGTTAGTTTTGGGCTCTCCAGTATGGGTTGTTAGGGAAAATGGGCCCCCAAGTAAAGGCTTCCCAATGCTTCGATGCCGCTCCTTCTCCAGCCCTTAAAGAGACACCAAAAATGTTATCTGAAGCACAGGAATTTGAATATCTGACACATGATCAGCGTTATTCTAGTAACTGTGTGGGTAGGGCACAAAATGTGGAAGTAGTTTCAGGTTTCAAGAAATCTTTTCAGAAAAACTAAAATAATAAAACGAATCCAAATTAAATACTATGGCATGCAGAAGCACCATAAGGAAGTACTAAAACCACTTCTTCCTCTTCCAGAACAATTTAATCCTAAGCCATTAGGTGTGGCTGTGTTGAGAGTAGGGCAAGGGTCACAGGGACCCAGAGCAGATGTCTGAGCCCAAGTCACATTACAGTGGTGGCTGCTAGGGGGAGCATGGGGCTGAGTGGGCAGTGGTGATGGGACCTCATTTACATAGAGAGGATTGATTTTTAAAAAAGGAAAATATAGGTAAGCGAGTTACAAATGGAAAACGAGTCAAAACTATGGGCAGGGAGAGAACTACACTGATCCTTGTAATACTACAAAGAAATCAAAGGTACTAGTCTAAGTTTATGATATCAATTTCAACAAAGTACAGACTCACCAACCAAAAGGAAACAGACTTTTGGAGAAATGACTAACAGCACGACAAAAGGATAAGATGAGCCTGGACCCTCCTGTGGCAGAAGTAAGGAAGGACTACAAGAATACTGGAGATGTCAAAAAGAAAAAAGCCTGACTGAACAGACTCCCACTAGCTCACTCAAAATAGAGAACAGTGTATCACAATCATTATATATATAGGAAACCATGAGTTCTTACTGACACAGAGAAATGAATAAATTCAGTGTTTAATGGAAACAACACGTGCAAACAAAATGTGAAAATACCTATCACAAAATACATGTAAGACCGACTTTCAAGGAGACAAGGCTGATAGATATCGTAATCAAATGATCAAACTGAACATTATCCATAATGGGACAAAGCGAAACCATGAGGCACTTGACTAGATCCAATGAGGACACAACATTGCTTTGTTGATATTTCTGCCAAACCAGCATGACTTCAATCTAGGAGGAAACATCAGACCAAGCCACACCCAAGGATATTCTACAGAATAACCAGCTTGTAATCTTTAAAGTTGTCAAGGTCACAAAAGTAAGGTAACCTCTGGGAAACCATTACAACTGATGGAGACTAAAGAGACAGCTAGGAATAAGGTGTGATTCTAGGATAAAAGATGTGACGGCCAGGTGAGGTGGCCCATGCCTGTAATCGTAGCACTCAGGAGGCTGAAGCAGTAGGACTGCTGTGAATGTGAGGCCAGCCTGGGGTACACAGTGCCAGTCTGATCTGCACATAGCGAGACCCTGACTCAAAAGAAAAAAAAAAAGACTTGCAAAACAGGAAGATTAAACTTGAGATTCAAGTTAATCTGTTAATGTTCTGATTTCGATGGTTATATTGTGATTATACTGGAGACTGTCCTTGTTTGCAGAAAATAGACCATGCTTTTACTGTGTACTGGAGACAGTGAGGCATCATGTCACCAAATGCTCTCAGACAATTAAGGAACACTTTGAAGATTGTCTCATAGTAAACTTTTATAATAAAACAAGTATTATTGTGGGTAAAATTCCAAACTAAAGTCAAAAGAAGCTTGTATAGTTTGAAATTATTTTTCTAGCGTCTAAATTTTTTGTCTGTATGTGAAACTAAAGAAACTTGCTAATTAAAATATGACCATCATACTAATGTTTGTTATATAAGAGTCCCTTTGTTATACCAACAGCAGTACAGAACCTATTTTACTAAAATTTTAAAGCCTAGAACTATCACTCTAGATCTGAATATTACCCTTTGAATATAATGCCATCAGAAGAGACTATACATAATCAAATTAAATTTAAGTAGTATCTGAAAGATTTATCTGAAACTTCCTACCTTAAAAGTCCTGGAATAAACACTAACATATTAAATTCCTTCTTTCCCCCCGCCTCTGGACCTTTCAAGATGCTATGTTAGAGCTAGCTCTCTTTAACCATGGTCAGCTTCTGGCCTTTCCCTCTGCAGATGTCCACTGGTGTGTAGGATCTATTCATGTTCTTCTCCATGCCTGACCCCTGGGAAGCCTTCTCAGTTATGAAGATTGGGCCTTCCTTTGGCCCTCAAGCACCAGTTTCCTCTGGCCTCACGGAATCTCATCTAGCGAAACCCTTTACTTTTGAGTCCGTTTTTCTATCATGTGCACCTCAAGTATGGGACAGCATCTCAGCCATTTTTGCATCCTCTACATTTCATACTACATTTGAATTTCACATTCAAATCCACAATACATCTTTTAACATCATTAATGGTATCCTGGATTGGATCCTGGAAAAGCAAAAGACACTGATGAAACAATATGTGCAATCATTATAAACTCTACTTTTAGTTAGAGTTTTGTACAAACTTTCTCAGTTTTGCTCAATGTGCCATGATTATATAAGATGATAACATTATGGGAATCTGGGTGAAAGCTACACTGGGGGAATTTTTAAACTGTCTTTACAACTGTTCTGTACATCTAAAACTATTTCAAGAGTTGAAAAACCACCACAAAAAAGGGTGCTGGTACATGGCCAGGACAGGTTTTACTCAGACATGAGTAGATGACATCTACTTACTTTCTGTCTTTTCCTTCTTAAAGTACTTCATTCCAGCCAGTAAAGCCCCTCCAATAGCAAATGTGATTGCTAAAGACTTCCAGGAAACAGGCTACTGGGGCAAGGAGTTCAAAAATAAAAATATCAGTAAGATGAAAACATTTAACCACGATAAATTTCTTATAGTTTTTAATATACACACACAGGCCATGATTTTATTCAAAATGCAGAATGTGTCAAATTAGCCTGGGATGAGAAAGTGCTGAACGTTTCTGAGGAGGAGGTTTGTACAGGGGCTTTGCATATATACAAGGACATGGGGACTTCCTTATTTTGGGACTTGAATAAAAAGAAGTAACTTGATTACTTGTTTAATTTCTTGTTCAGAGGGAAAATCAACACAAAGAACCACAAGTACCATGACTGTTACTATGTGCAACCCGGGTTCCAACTTTTTATTTAAAAATCAATTAAAGTTCCCCATCGTGGCTCATGCCTGTAATCCCAGCAGTATGGGAGGCTGAGGCAGAAGGACTGAAAGTTCATAGCCAGCCTGGGAGATTTAAATTTTAAAAGCGGGTGGGTGTGAGGTTTGCTGGGGATTTAGCCCTAAGTTCAAGCCCCAGTACTGCACAATCAATCAGTTACCAGCTTGTGCTGACACTGAGAATATACTCATAAAACTAATAGGGCCGTTAGCCTAACTCTGGCTTCCAGAAGTATTAACCAAAGTAGAAAGGAGGTCTAAAAGCGGGGCTTCATACAAACTGCATCAAGTTACTTCTTTTTATTCAAGTCCCAAAATAAGGAAGATGTCTGTCACCTAGGCCTAACTCACTAACCTTGCCCTAGCTCTGCAAACCTACTTGTTTTACCTGTCACTAAGGAGTAGTAGTTTTAAGTTCTTTTGGGGTCAGAATTAAAACCTGAGAAAATCGCAAGAAAGAGGCATATCCACAAGCAAACAAGCTCCTCCTTTTGTTTCAATTTCAAGGTCTTCATGGGAACTCCTGAAGAGGAATTCAACTGACAGAAATTTTCAAGTGCTCTGACTCTTCAATCATGGTAAACTTAAGGCTGAGGTCGTTAAGAAAATCGGAAACTTATTTTATTGGCAAGAGAGTTGAACTAAAATGCAAACCCGACTGTCTAGCGACACACAGAGGGTGTAGCTTCTTAAGTTCGCTCTCGGAGCACCGGGGCTACCGGGAAACCAGGGAGATGAGGATGGGACTCCAGGACCCGGGTAAGCCGACCGAGGCGAGGTCACTTTGAGGCAAGGCCGAGGAGCTTCTGAGGTTAGCACCCAGTGGACGGAAAGGCCACTGGGATGGGACAGCCGTGCCGAGCACTGCAAGGACTCCAGGTAGACACTCACCCCAGGTTTCGAGGGGTGCGAGGGGTCTCTGTGACCCTTAGGCTCGGGCCCTGATGACTCCGGGGGTGGCGGCAGCCCTGTGCTGAAGGTCCGGCTTCCCCGGCAAGCGCCAGGGCTCCCCGAGACCCGCCGCACCTCTTCCTGCCGCGCACAGAACTGCCTCAGCAAGACCTTCGCAGTCCTGTCCGCTGGGCTCCAAAGCCAGAGTCCGCGAGGAAGGATCCGCCAAACCTGGCCGCCCGGAGCCCGCATCAACGCAGCCATGAGCCCCAGCAGACCGCTTCCGCTTAGACCCGCTCCTCTACTTCCGGTACCCTTCCGCTTCCTCCGGAAGTCGAAGGAAGCCGCTCTTTCCGCTCGTCTCGATGATGTTGTGATCTCCTAGCGAGTTGTCAAGGAAGGCTGGCGGAGGACCGGGCGAGAGGTACGTAGTGCCCCTCGGCTGGGGCTGGTCCGCGCGGGCTGAGGGTCCTGTCGGGGGAACGCGCGGGCAGCGGAAGCACTGAGGGGTCCAGGCTGCGCGCCGGGGCCGGGGCCCGGCGGTGCTGAGCGCCAAGGGGGGCAGGGGTGGGTGATCTGACCGCAGCCCTTGCCAGGCGCTTGGCGGGACGGGAGCACCTGCACCCGATCCGTCCGGTGACCCTCGTCCTGCCCTGTCTGTGGGTCGGCCAAGTAGACTTACAAGTCTCTGACCGCTTCGCATCCTCAAAAGCAGAAGTTGACTGATTATTCTTCAAACAACCCTTGATTTTTAAAAATGCTACGAATAATTTGAAAGGTTTGATTCCCTCTAAAAGGAGGTTATGTCTGAAGTGCCCAGCGCTTCTAGCTACGCGGGCCTATCGCGACCTGACTGTAAAGCGCAGCACCGTGCGGAGCATCTACTGCGTCCTGGCCTCCCGTTAACGTAGGGTGCTGCGGCCTTAAGTTTCCTAAAATGCTGAGGACCCTAACCTCTTTAGTTTCGTGGTTTGAAGTTTGTTTATGGCTTCCTCATCGGGGACTGTTTATGTTACTCGGATATAACTACATAATAATGAGGCTAAGAGTGTTTGTTTGTAGGTTTATTTTACATTCTCTGGGAAATTTCATCTCGAATTCATTCCATTTGCCTTCGTTTATGTCTTAGTATGTGCAGTCTTCTCTGCCCGCCGTTTGCAAAAATACAGCTTTGCCATCTGTCTTCTTTAATTACACTTTTCACTCTTATGTGGCTTTTTTTTTTTCAAGGGGCTTCAGAGCCAAAGAAACTATTGGTTCAGTGATTATTGGACTGGAGCATTATATATATATATATATATATATATATTTTTCCTTCTTCTTCTTTCTGTCTCTCCCTCTGATTTGTCCCAACGACCAAGTGTACCACTCTCTGACACAGTAAGTAATGCAGTTTAATATTATTTGTTTCTTGGTTCTGAAGTTGAGCTGGAGTTTTGTGAAATTTAGCTCAATTAAAAGACTCTCCCCTAGCCCGTTTTCTGGGGACTGGTCCCAGGGAATCACGTTAAGCTACATCTGAGGGCCGTTTTTAAGTTCCCCAGCGTGCCCTGTAACTTGAAATCCTCCTGACTCAGCCTCATGAGGGCAGGGGCTCTCACCTTAGAAAAATTCTTAAATGTTTACTCAGCACTTTATATTGTTAATCAAAACTAATTTTTCTGTCTTGAGGTTACCTAGGGGTAAGATTTTTCCCTCTTTTATTTCAATATATTTTTGTCCAGGGAGTTTTTCCTACAATTGACAAAATGACACAAAAGTACCTTGCTTATTCAGGAAAGGAGCATCCAGAGTTATTGTTTATCACTTTAATTGCTCATCGGAAGGTGAACTGATCAAGTACACATTCTATAAATTAAAATTGCGTTTGATGATGCTTTCAGCTGGACTACTAACTTTTCTTTGTCAAAGTGATTCTATTAATAGCTTTACCCGTATTTTATTTACCACAGCATTCTTATGGCATGTTGATATTAAGATACAGTATTAGATAAACTTCTAACATCTAACTGTAACTAAATATTGGGTGAATTGCTGATAACACCTCTGAGCTTGATTTCATGGACCCAGCTAAAAGGTACCTAGAAGTGTAACATCTACTGTAAATCTATTGCTTTTGTTACTACTGTGACCCAGCAAGAACAGCACATGAATTTGTTTTCATTTTAGGTACCTTCGTTGGGGGAAACAGGGCCTGGATAATACCATCTGATATTTGTTTTAATAGTTATAAGCCTGGGGGCTGGGGATTTAGCTCAGCGGCAAAAAGCGCCTGCCTGGCAAGCGCAAGGTCGTGAATTCGGTTCCCGGTACCGGAGAAAAACCAAAAAAAAAAAAAAAAAAAAAAAAAAAAAATAGTTATAAGCCTGATCAGATTTTGTGCTTGAGGTAATTTTTAAGACTGGTTTGGCTAGAATAGCCAAGCCCAAACTTGTAAACTTCCTAGCACTGTGACATGTTTCTTTCATAGTTTTCGATCTCAGCTTCTTGTGCCCAACTACAAACATTTCCTGTTTCAACTTTCTTGTTATTGCAGTATTCACACAGTTGGGTTTCAGGACATCTCTGCTGCTTTGTTCTTTCCATGGTCTCTGTATATAAAAGCTTAGTTTATCTCTTTCCTTCCTGAGACACTTTCAGTTAAGGGTTAGAGCTTCTATATAATAGATTCTCTTAACAAAATCTTTTTACTGACATGCTTGAGGCCTTTCTAGAAGGAACGTAAGCTTTGCCAGTCGTAGGTATTGTAGAGGTTTTACTGGTGTCATCTTGTAGCAAGTGTCCAGATAACCATCCCTGGGTATTTTTTATTATTTTTGAAACGACTTATACCTCAGGTGGTTTTCACAAAGTGTTGGGGCATGTCCCTGCACCATTTTGTAGCCATTTTGAGAAAATATTGTAAGGTTTTCTACATTATGCTGTTGCAGTAAGAAGTTTCAGTAGTTTCAGTTTTCCTGGGACTCATTAGAGATAAATTTTTGGAAATGTAATTTAAAAATCATTGTGTTAAGTGCATGTGGTGCTTTATGGTTGAGAGAGTCACAAAGTAGTTGCTTTGCATTGTAACTAGGCTGAATCACATAACAATCTAGTGAGGAGTAGTTTTGCTTTCGGGAAAACTGGGACTATACTTGGGTTCCAGGCCTTCAATTTCAAAACTTTCAGCAGCTCACCATGAAATGGGGAAGGAACCTTTGTGAGGGCAAGAGATAGGAGTTTTCAGATCTTAATCCATGGCTATTACCCACTAGAGATGAAGTAATTTTTTTTCCTATCCCCCCAACAATATATAGATTCATCCACTCCCCCTTCCCCCACCCCCCTACTCTTTAGTGCAGGGACCAGATGCCCTGTAACAGCAGGGGGTACCCTTGATGTGAATCCAAGGTGAGAATAGGTGCTAATCCGTATCCTAGATGGGGGGAAATCCCTTAAAACACAAAGAAGTTTCAGGAAAAATACCATACTCAAAACCAAATGGAAAATTACCAGACCCTGGTACACCTTAGCAGCACCTTTAAAGCTACTCTTCTTTTATTAACTGGCCAGTATGATCTCTATCAGAGTTGTGTCCTGTTCAGTTTATTTCTCTTCTCAAGCTGGGGTCCCTTTCCACTCTTTTTTCCTCAAAGCTTTTGACTGTAATTTTTTGCTGTTGCCTTCGTTTTAATTTCATGATCACTGAAGCAAGTTCTCACACATGTCCTATATCAATTATACCTTTATAAAAAAAAAAAAACTAAGACTTAATAATATTAATGGTGCATGTTAAATGGTGCAGGCAAAATTTTCTGAATAAAGTTCACTAAAAACTTGCCATTCTTTCTATTCAGAGGCAAAACATATCCTTGGGTCTTCTAATTCTTTCAGATTCTATTTTCTGTACACTTTGCAGCTTATTCTTTTTATTTTGCGTGGGAAATAGTCTATTGGAGAAGAAAAAGTAGGGGAAGTGAAATGAGAGAGGCAGGGAACACTGGGGTGTGCATGAAGTGTCAGTCAGGACTAAGAAGCAAGAGCTGGTAGGGGCTGCAGTTTTGATGTAGGAGAAATACAACTCCCAACCTGTTAAACATCAGATGTGCCAAGTTAGTGTCCCACAGCATTGAGGAATGAAGTCGAGAACCAAAGGAGGAAGTTAGCAGAGTTTTATTGGAAATGAGAGAAGAATAGTTCCTGAATTTACAGGAAGTGTCCTGAATGGGGTGACCACTGAGGCTCTTTGTCTTGGGTAATTTATACAGTGAAGTTGCAAAGTGGGTACAACATGGGTCAAACTACAGTCAACCTATAGGAGTATAAGTATAGCTGCTAGATAACATTGATCCAGTAGGGAAGTGAATCACATGGCAAGGCCACATGGAAGGAACAAAGGTACTTTTGGGAAGGGATGGATCTACATGCTTTAGTCACCCAGCTGAGCAACAGATGCCTATCTAGATATACCAGACTGGGTGGTGCTAACTGCAGTGTAATCTCAGGGTTAGGCCTGGCTGTTGCGTCTTTATCTTGAGGCCTTGCCTTCTTCACATGAGCGTCCAGCCACGGTTCTAATTCTAATTCTAATATCTTTATTTTTTGGCTGCTTCCTTGAGAGCCTGGTCCCTCTCTGGCTATATATTTACTTCTGTCTAACTTAGCTGGCTATAACAGTTTGAGGCCCAGAGAGGAATAGAGGCCCTGTCCTGAATCTGTGTTTTTTACAAGCTGGGTCTCCAGACTGGGGCTCGCTTGCTTTTTCACTTGACTCCTGGCTTAGAAAGTAGTGAGCCTTATGAAGACGGGACACTGAAGTAGTTACTTGACATGAGGTCTCCATTTTCTTGAAAAGAGGGTAAGGTTTAAGTCTTTGAGTAGTTTCATCTCTTCCTTTAGCTGCTGAAGATTTATGAATTTATCCTCTATTGCTTTATGAAATTTTTCAAATGTGTCTTCAAGTAAATGAAGTCCCAGTTTTTTTATCAGCTGATTCTGAAGTTTCATCCATGAGTTTTTTGTTGAATCAAATGAAGTTCCTCTAATATGTTTTCAGGTAAATCTTTACATTTTAAGAAGAGAAACTTTTGTGATTGCAGCTGTGTGGTTGCGGGCTCATCCTTCATTTGTCTTCCAGATCTGTCCAACAGCACGGTCTCAGCAGTACATGAATGCCTGTGGAGAAGCGTTCTTTGCTTTTCACCATTGAACCATCAACACTGAGTGACGCTTGGTTGTGGAGCATGTTGTTTCCATAACAGTTTATAAATCCTTTGGACTCCAGCTTATACAAATTCATGGTCCTTTTTGGCACAGAATTTTAAATCACACCCCACGGTGGCTCTGTCCCAGAGTGGCTCCTCTTACCGTACAATGTGCATTTCGAATATTTTACTCTGGATTTCTTTCTTTACTGACTCCACATCAAAATTGCTATCATTATTAGTTGACTCATAACTAGCTTCAACAGTTGTTATGTTGTGCACTTACTCTGTCTTTTATGTATTGGGTAGAGGAAAGCACTATTTTGAAAAAGTTCCGTGCCATGAGAATGCCTACTGGCTCTGTTTCCCCGCTGCAAGTCACATTGAGTTTTTTGATTGCTCCACCAGGACCAATCTTTCTGAGCTCCCTGGCATCTCCCTGAACCATAAAATAAAACCTAATTAGCAAGGAGGGTCATTTCCTTGCCCATGTGGTGCCCCTTCTCTCCATCTCCCTGCTTCACTTCTGATCCTGTCTCTTCAAAATAAAAATTTCTTTTGCTTAATAAAATCGTGTGTCACCTCTCTATCCTTGACCTTACTTTTAACAGCTGTAAGTAGTTCATGCTGTGGTCTCTTTTTTGCCCTAGAATGATTATCGTTTTGAAGTGTGGGCCCCTTGATATTGTGCTCCACATTGTGTAGCTTTCTTTAAAAAGTTGCCAAATTCTGCAATAGCCTTTGAGTTTCCCTAAGCTGACTTGCTCCAGTGGCAGGTGTATTTGACAGGATTTTGTTATTAAATGGTAGAAAACCACCTGGATTTGTGTTTCAGCTCTAAGGGGATTTTATTTTCTGAAATAACTAAATGCTAAGGGTAGTTCTGGTGGGGGCAGGTGGGTACGGTTTTCAACAACTATTTCCAGGAATCTGTCATTCAGGTTTGTTTTGTTTTATGTTGGATTGCTTCTCAGTTCACTTTTCCCCAGAAATTCAAGTTTTAGTTACCAACAAAAGTAGTACTTTGGGGTTTTATGCTTGGCTATAATCTTCTCCCTGACTGGTGAGAAGGAAACTGGGCTTTTATTTTTTTTTTTTTATTTTTTTTTTTTTTGGTTTTTCTCCGGTACCGGGAACCGAACTCACGACCTTGCGCTTGCTAGGCAGGCGCTTTGCCGCTGAGCTAAATCCCCAGCCCCAGAAACTGGGCTTTTAGAGGCCAAACCTAGATCATAAGTTTGTCACTGTCTTTCCTCAGCCTTTTCATTTCCTCAGAAATCAAATGATGAAAAGTGACAGTAGGGAACTGGGTAGATGCCTAAAGGAAAGTTGGAGTGCTGTTACCAAAGGTAGGAAATGTTTGCTGGATAGGCAAAAATAACAGCTGTTAATAACAGCTGATTTTTGATAGAAGATTAAATTGTGGGGACTAAATCCTCTCTAAGAGATCCACAGCACACTTACCACCTTTAGGGTTCTGAGTTTAAATATGTTTTAAAAATGCTTATTTGGCAGGGAATAAGAACATCCCTAGAAATGGTTTTCCTTAAGGCTTTGGTAATAATATTCATGTCCCTATTAATCTGTACTTGAATGTACAGGTGTTTGAAACTGACTAGAGGTTTTTAATTGACACGTATTTTTTTTAAGGGCTCACAGTTTGTAAACGTTTCAGTCCATAGTTGGCTGACTCAAAGGCAGAGTGGCAAGACAGGGACATTCGAGAGGAGAAACAGTTCATGGCAAAACAGAGCAGACAAGATAGCAAGCAGCAAGTGAGTGACAAGCTCCATGTGTTTGTTTTAATTGTATCTGAGTTCTCCACTTTTCAAACCAGTTTTATTTATAGAAACAAATGAAGATATCACCTCATCATACATATCTATTGACATGATACCTACTGAGGCTTTCAGATGAACACTACAGGAAGAAATGAACAAATTTTAAAAATAGCGTGGGGATAGCCACTTTTCAAAATTTCCTTTTTCTGGTGCAATTTCACCTTTATTGGGGCTAGTTACACCCAAATTAGGTAAGAACAGAAAGCTAAAATTAGTGTGGACTAGATAAAGAGTTTATCATTAGTGACATAATTTTTAGACTAAAGAGAACTTCCTTAGTTCTCAAATTCACTTGAAGTCTGATCCCTATTCTGATTGTTGAGTTGCATCCTCCACCTCTGTTAGGAGTCTCTTACAACTGGTATTTCACATATCTATAGAGGATTAGATAGAAACTCTGTACATGTAATGGGTAAATGGTTGGACTCCAGGATCTAAATGAATTTCAAATTTTAGAAAGTCAAATGAACTTTTACAAACAAGTGGATCTGAATAAGCTCAATGTCTTGGTTACTTTTCTTTTGTTGCTGAGACAAAATACCTGACACCCAAAATTAAGGAAGAAAAGGTTTATTTAGCTCACAGTTTGTGGAGGTTTCAGTCCATAATCAGCTGGCTCCAAGGCAGGATGGCACATGGCAGAGGGCAACAGTTCATGGGGGCGGAAAACAGCAAAAGCAACAAGAGCAAAAGGGAGGAGCAGCAACAGCAAGCAGCCTCTTTCCGTCTTACATGCAAACTACCCACTCCAGGTCAGGTGTAGCACTTACATCCATAATTCCAACATTGGACTATGAATCAATCATAAACTCTAAAAGCCTGCCTCATGACTGCATGTGGCTTTGGGGGGACACCCAGACACAATCATATAATCATATAATCACATAACATTCAGGCACCATCACCACGATTTATTACTGTAGTCTTTATAGCAAAAAACCTGTTGATAATTTAGGGCCTTGGACTTTGATTTTTGTCTTAATACTTAGTTCTTGTTCCTTTAGCAATTATAAGTTTAGATGGTAAAGGGTAGAGATCATGTATAAGATGAAAAGATTTCATGGTTTCTGGTTTGGTTGTGGGGCAAAGAAGGTTAATATTAAGATTAAAAAAAAATTGGTTCAAATTAGACTCTTAACTATTAAAGAACCAGCAGCCACTATTTATGGAAATGGCAGTACATTTGTATCATAGTTTTTGTGCTGGGTTTTTTTGCTGTTTAAAATTATTCTCCTGTTTTCATATCTTTACTGTCTCTTCCAATTACTTCAGATATAAAATGCAAGAATCTTATTTCAGGTGTTCCTACTCATCAGAGAGGAAAGGCCTAGACTGATAATAAGAATCTTATGTATAAAGTACCATGAATGGATGAATGTAATATACACCATCCCTCAGACCTTGAAGTTTTAATGGACTTATCTGATGTTTGTAGGAAAGGATATATGTTATATTTTTTAAATGAATGTGTAGTTTTGAACGTCAGAAATTATCCCAAATTTGAATATGGCTTTACTAGAATTAAAATGCCTGTTCACTCATAGGTTAATACCCTTGTAAATTGTTACTATTCTGAAGCATAGAGTTTATCATCTATTTTACAGTTGGAGAAAACTGGACTGTTTCAGAGCCTTAGTATTTAGACCCAAGCCTGTCAAATGAGTTCTACAGCCCATGCATTGTTTTCTATCCAACTGTCTAGGAAATTAATTACTAAGTTTAATATTCCTTTTGCTATTTTCTTGCCCAATTAGAAAATTAAGGTATTTTTCACTTTGTTTTCTTTTTCACTTTCTTTACTCAGAAACCTCTTCAGAGGTGATGGCTGAAAAGCCCGATCCCGGGACCCTGAGAGACAGATCAGAATGGCTGTTCTCCTTTGGAGTCATAGCGGATATTCAGTATGCTGACTTAGAGGATGGGTACAATTTCCAAGGAAGCAGGCGGAGGTACTACAGACAAAGTCTTCTTCACCTCACGGGTGCTATTGAAGAGTGGAATAAAGAAAGCAGCATGCCCTGCTGTGTGCTCCAACTCGGGGACATCATCGATGGGTATAATGCGCGGTATAAGACATCAGAAAAGTCTCTGGATCTTGTCATGAACACATTTCAGATGCTTAAAGTCCCAGTTCATCATACGTGGGGAAACCATGAATTTTATAACTTCAGTAGAGACTATTTAACAAACTCTAAGCTTAACACAAAGTTTCTAGAAGACCGGATTGTACATCACCCCGAGACTGTGCCTTCGGAGAGTTACTATGCTTATCATTTTGTACCATTCCCTAAATTCCGGTTCATTTTACTTGATGCTTATGACTTGAGTGTCTTGGGTATAGAACAGTCTTCTCCAAAATACCAGCAGTGTATGAAGATACTGAGGGAGCACAATCCAAATACAGAATTGAATAGTCCTCAAGGTGAATTATTCCTTTGAACCGAGAATCTAATTCATTGTCTTTAAATTCTTCTGCTGCCTTTTATTCAGCAGGAAAATGGATGATTAAGGTAAAAGTATTTGTCACTGTTGTTCAGGGTCAGGATTTCACACAAGCCTGATGTTTTGGTTTAGCTGTAATTGATGTAGGTTTCATTCTGGGCCAATCACTATATAATATCACTTTTTTCCTTGTGAATGGAATGGAGAGAACCAAAGCAGTTGGCAGGCAGCACATTTAATAAATGTATGAACTTTCTATCGTGATAAAATACCTGGAATAACTTACGAGGAGGAAAGGGTTATTTTGGCTCATGAGTTGAGAGGTTTCAGTTGAGAGGTTTCATCTTCATTTGGTCCTGTTGCCTTTGTATCTGTGCTGAGGCAGCACATGATGGCAGGAAGTGCCTGGTAGAGCAACTCCTTGCCTTATGGTGGCAGGGAAAGAGTGGTTGGGGCCTAGGGTCCAAGTATCCCATTCAAGGTCACACCCCTAGTGACCTAACTTATTCCCACCGGGCTCCACCTCTAGAAGAGTCTGCTACCTCCTAGTACCACTGTGAGCTAGGGACTAAGCCTTTAATACAGGGGCCTTTGGGAGACATTAAGACCCAGTCTATAGCAATACAAAACGGAAACATGTTATTTTTGCAAAGGTAAGTGCTGCCTGGAAAACAGAGTGTAATGTTACAGAAAAAGATGAGGGATGCTGCTTTAGATTTTGTGATTAAGGAAAGACTCTCCAAGAAGGAAATCATTGAAGCTGAAGCCAGTATCTAGATGAAGGAGTCAGCCTTAGTGAGAATGAGGGGTAGGAGGTTAGCAGACAAGAGGGAAGAACAAATGCAAAGATACTAAGTGGAATAAGACTTGGGCATTACTGAACAACACAGAAAAGGGCCAGTGAGGTACAAGGTGATGCTGAAGAGTGAACAGGAGCTGGAATATCTCATGGGGCTCAGGAGATGTAGCAAGGAATTTGTATTTTCTTTTGAGTGTAATGGAAAGCCAATAAAGTAAACAAAACAGTGCCAAGACTCGAGGTAAGACATGATGTAATTTATTTATGTATTATTTAAAATTCTTATGATTTTCTGTCTAAAGTTTATTGCTGTTAATCAAATTTCCTAAAGAAAAGAACAGGTGTCCTCATTTGAATACCCAGATGAGGGAAAGAATGGCGTTTGATGGGTGTGACTTATTGAATTCATTCAGGACTGTGTGAGCCCCAGTTTGTCCAGTTCAATGGAGGATTCAGCCAAGAGCAGCTGAACTGGTTGAATGATGTTCTTACATTCTCTGACACAAACCAAGAAAAAGTGGTGATTGTGAGTAAGTATATAAATTGTTTATCTGATTACAGTAGCACTTTAGAGATTGGGAAGTGTTAGCTTTTAAAGAATACTAATATATGTTTTGGTGTCCTCTTTCTAGAAAATGGATGCTTGCTCTAAAAATTTTTTATTGAAACATAACCTGAATTGAAGGTTAATATTTAAGAATGAGTTAGGAGAGAGGCAGGCATTGTGATGCATGCTTGTAATCCTAGCACTTGGGAGGCTGAGGCAGGAGAATTGGTGCAAGTTTGGGCCCAGCCTGGGCTATATAGTGAGTTCAAGTCCAGCCTGAATACATAGGGAGACCCTGTCTCAAAAAAAAAAAAAAGATGAATTAGAGAATAATAAGACAACAAAAACCATCTTGCCATATATTTGAGCCTATGAGTTGCAGTTGTAGGTCTCAAAGTAGAATTTCCCCAAATGGGATTGATATATATAATAATTTTTAAATGAGAAATTCAGTACAGGCCCCCTTCCAAATCTCAGTCTTCAAAATCCTGTCCGTCAGTGCAGTGGCCATCAAACAGGCCACTGCTGCCCAGGTGCAGCACAGCTGATAGGGGGTGAGCCTGACAGACTTCGATGACAGCGAGCACTTTCCCTGTCTGTGTCAACCACATGATCCCAAGAAAATTAGACTTCTCTTATTTCCCTTTAGAGTCATTGTTGACAGATGCTGCTGTCTGGGATTCTGGGAATCTGCAAGTACTTAACACACACATGTGTGTATGAGCCTACACATGAAGAACTGAATTTGGAGTAGCGCTGGTAGATTTGGTTTGGGGCTGACATTACAGCCCTTGTTTTAAAATCATCATGACTTAAATAGACGAGAAGACTGGACTGAGAGCCAGAGGATGGTGCACCTTTCTGGCTCTCATTTACTAGATGAACTACGGGGCCTGGAAAAATACTGAACATACAAACTGCAGTTTTCTCAGGCTTGCATCAAAATTATGACTGAAAACCCTCTGAAAATAAACAGTAGACAATTTGTGTAGTTGATACTGTAGAATTGTATTTCTATCCATGAATGTAGTTTTTACATATTAATCTTCCACTGTAAAAACAGTAGATGGAGGAGAGTCTGTGCTGCCATTTGACTGCCAAGTGTCCAGACTTGGCAAAGGTAAGGTCCCTCAGGTTGTTGGTGTGTCATGAGACCATTTGACCCTACCATAAGTGGCCTCAGAAACTGGAGTGCTTCCTGGCTTGTGTTTGCTTTTTGGTTTGCCATTGTCAGATTGAGAGTATTTGACCTAAAAGCAGCCTAGAGATCATGTAGACAAACCTTTCAATTTTTGAAGGTAAAGAAATTGAAACCTGAAGAGATTGAACTACATAGCTAAAGTCCTACAGTTGCTGACAGAACTGAGACTGGTGTCCGTGTTTTATATCCTAAGCCCCTTCCCCTCTACCCTGCCTTCTTCACATCTGTTTTTATTCTTGTTTTTTTTTGAGACAGCATCTTGCTATGTAGTTCAGGCCGGTCCCTGTCTCTGTCCTCGCACCTCAGCCTCCTGAGAGCTGGGATTATAGGTGTGAGGGATACTCCCAGGCTCTCATCACTTTTCCGTTAGCATTATACCTGTCTGCTTCAGCAGTCTTAACATTTCTTCATCATTTGCTGAAAGTTTAGAAACTGGATAAGCAAACCTTTACCAGTCAAGTGCCACAGTCTTCCTTTAGTGAAGTTTAAAAGTTAAAAGTTTGATTTTTGTCTACTCAGAAGTCATGTTGAGTTTGAGCTTTTGAGTTTTGCCATGCAGTTTGCAGTTGGAAGGGCAGAAGAGCCAGTAGTTGAGGTGAGGAACACTGCAACAAGGAGTTGTCAGACATACTAAGCCTCATGTGCCTGTTAGATTTAAAGATGTGGAAATCACGGAGAGATCGCCAAGCATTAAGTGTAGATAGAGGAGTCCAAGAACCAAGCTTCTGGTACTCCTGACAGGATGTTGAGGAACTTAGGAGAAACCAGGAGAGGAGATCAAAGATTAGTGGGCATGGGGATTGGAGAAAGACTAGCAGCATCCTAGAAGCCCAGTCCTTCAGGAGAAGGGGGCAACTAATTGTGTAATTTGATACACGGGTCAGTGTGGCTTCTGTACAATTTGTTGAACTGTTAGCTGTTATCACAGGCAGTGTGTGTGTGTATGTATGCAAGAGGGGGGCATAGGTACGTGGATTCCTTTCCCGCTTTAGGAGCCTGTTAATTCCTTCCATCATTTTGACTTATAACATGTTTTTTTAAGAGCATATTTAAATTTCAGAATAAAAATGAATAGTAAGAAAAAAAGTGATTTACTGGGAAGAAGCAGAGATCAGTGAGCTGTGTTTCCTGGATATCAGAATGAAACGGGCTCATTGTATGCCTGGACTGTCAGATGTGTTGGCTTCAAACTCTCCATCATCTACTTGTGCATGTTTTCTATAGGGTGCAATATAAACCTTACCTGTTTGAATGAGTTTTCTCATCTGTAAATTGGATATGGCTACCTTGATCACATGGGGCTATTCATTAATCAGTTCTATAGCATTGTTTATATAAAGGACGTATAATCCATGGCCAGCCCCTAAGCTGTTCTCTTATTTAGTGTTACATCTACCTGTATATATATCTAAGGAAATCAATGAGACTGGGTTCTAGTATGGCATCTGCCTGATTTCTAGCAGACTTTACAAACTCCCCCATACAGGATGCCCTTGATCTTCTGTGTTTGTACAACTTGAGACTTCTGTGGGCCTCAGAGATCTCAGGCAGAGTCCTCTGTCCTCTCCCACCTCAGTGGTGATATTATCACCTTCCTTTCTACGCACCAGAGATGCGACTGTCAATTATCTACTTCTTTATATATGAGTCCTCTGTGGTCTCAATTTGAACGATAAAATAGTAAATATGCAATTTTCCTTAGTACTAGCTTTTAGCCATTTATCTTGATGGAAAAGGTATTTCTTAATTGGCTCATAACTTCTTTTCTTTAACTAACAGGCCATATCCCCATTTACCCAGAGGCCTCTGACACTGTGTGCCTGGCCTGGAACTATAGAGATGCCCTGGAAGTCATTTGGTCGCACAAATGTGTCGTGTGTTTCATTGCTGGTCACACACATGACGGTGGCTACTCTGAAGATCCTTTTGGTGTGCACCACGTGGACCTAGAAGGAGTTATTGAAACAGCTCCGGACAGCCAAGCTTTTGGCACAATTCATGTCTACTCTGACAAAATGCTGTTGAAAGGGAGAGGCAGAGTTCCGGACAGAATTATGAATTATAAGAAGGAACTCCTTGTAGTCTGATTTACCTTGTTTTCCTTTATAGAAAGAGAATGACTTTGCTTTGTGCTTGTCCCAACCACAGAAGAATGAAAACAAAAAATAAATATTCTGAACTTCATTGTTTTGTATTCTTCTTGCATAACCAAATGTGTTTATGGCTTCAGAGTAAGTTGATAAAATATTCAGAAATTGCACTTCTGGATGATACACTCATTCCTGAAAGTTAGAAAAAATGAGAGGAGACTGCAGTGGGAGAATCTAGTCCCAATAGGGGATGTTAGTTGTCTTTACCTAAAAAAATTTTGGATTTGGTTTATACTAGAGAATGTATTCATGTTAGCTGTCTAACTTAAAATACATAATAAAAAATAAAGCTCTGGTTAGCTTTTTCTGTTTGTTTTGTGGTATAAATGAGCTTTGGACATGTTTTGCTCCGAATACCTACACTTGGACTTTATGGGCTTACATTGCCATTTTGTGAATGAAAACTTTGACCTATTGGTTACTTGAAAAGTGAACGTCTGGGGCCTGCATCTTTCTAAGAATATCCTTCAGAGAAGTCACGTGGTCCTCTTGTGATCCTAACCAATGGAGGGCTGCCAGTGTGCCTGTGTGCCTGCTACCATGGTCTGTTGGGACCACCACCAGGGCACGATGAGACAACAGTAGATAATTTACCCTTGACTCTTCATAGACAAATGGTGATGTTTAACTCAGTTGCCACGTATGCCAAAGCTTATTTGCAGAAAGACCTGACAGCAAATAGGGAAAGAAAGTTTGATTCAGGGCCTAAAACTAAAACAGTAGTCAACACAAGTGTGCCTACTGACTACCTAGGTACTATAGGGATATAAAGGTATATTTGTGTTCTCTGGCTACTGTAACAAATTCCCACACACTTGATTATTTTCATTATGTGTCCATTATAGTTCTGGAGGCCAGAAGGGTGGACTCACTTTCACCAGGCTGAAACCAAGGTGTTGGCACAGCCATGGTCCCTTAGGAAGTTCCAGGTGAAATCTCTCCTTGTCTTTTCCAGCCTCTTGAGCTGTACTCATGTTCCTTGACTCCCGGGCCTCCTTCCTCTTACCTTTTCAGTCAACAGTAGAAGTAGCAACTTTAAATCTCTCTGCTTGGTTTCACATCACCTTTCCTTAGGCACAGTTACACCTCCCTGTCTCACTAAGTACACTTGTGATTATTAAGGCCCACCTGGATAACCCAGGCAATTTCTCCTCTAGATCCTTAATCACATCTGCAGGGTCCATTTTGTAATATGAGGCAACATAGCTTTGAGGGATTAGGACCTACGTATCTATGAGGCCCACATGCAGCTGGGCACAGAGATGAATTATTAATGAGTTCCTGTAATCACAGATCTTACTGTCAATGAAAGAGATAACAGATGTGTGAAATTGGCTGTCATTTGAAAAGACTTGGAATGTGGAGGTTTAAATTATTTGAAGGGATTAGAGATGGTTTGAGAAAGGAAGACAAATGGTTTAAGAAAGTGGGGAAGAACATTTCAAGTAGAAAAGAAGCAGAGGCATCAAAGGATCTGCAGAATTTAGGAGCAGCAAGGAATGCTATGAGGATTCAACCCAAAGCTATTTGGGGTATAGTGAAAAAGCATAAGCATATAGACAAGTGCTGTGCTGTGGAGGGCCTTGAATGGTGAGCTAAAAGAATTTCACTTAATGCGGAGCTCTCTGGTTCCTGAGCTGAGGAATTTATGACTAGAGGTATGTGTCAGTCCAAGCAGTAGACAGTGAGGGGCTGAAGTAGATGAGGAATAATGGGAACAAAAACAGCTGTGGATGGGGGAGACACATTAAGAATTGAAATATTAAGTTTACTGTTAATTCAATACAGAAATAGAGTCTAAGATGATTTAAAACGTTTTTCTTACTAAAAACTCTTAAAATGGAGTACTGTACTAAAAATATCTTTTATATGCTTAACTCTGGAGATGCAAAAGTACTATGTATATTCACAGAATGTATAGTCTCATAGGGGAAATGCAAATACTATGAAAGTATAACTTGAACATTGCTGTCATTTCAGCACAGAATTAAGGACGACTTGGAGAATGGGTAGGGCTTACAGAATTTGCCAGTGAGTTCCTTTCTTTGTGTATGACTTTAATAGCTAATTCTAAGGAGGTATAAAACCCATAGGTAACATGAGCTAGATGGAAGCTAGGAAACTCAAATCCTTTACATGTATTTTACTGACTCAAATTATACTGCTTTAATAGCAACAAGAATGTCTTTCCTTAATAGAGCTATTTGACTCCAGTGGCCGCTGTGTCCAAAACAAAAAACATGCCTACCTCCTTAACAAATATTTATAGAATATTTATCATTGTATTAAATGGTATAAAAAAACTGTCAAAGTCATTCTCACTCTCTTGACATGTTGTAGGTACTTTCTTTTTCCCTAATACTGAGGATTGAACTCAGGACCTTTACACCAAGCTATAGCCCCAGACTTTTTTTTTTTTTTTTTTTTTTTTTTTTTTTTTTTTTGGTTTTTCTCCGGTACCGGGAACCGAACTCACGACCTTGCGCTTGCCAGGCAGGCGCTTTGCCGCTGAGCTAAATCCCCAGCCCCCGCCCCAGACTTTTAAAAATTATTTACTTTAAGAACGGGTCTTGCTAAGTGACAAACTTGGCCCAAAATTTCTGTCCTCTTGCCTCAGCCTCCCTGAGTGCTAGGATCCTGGCTTACTAATTCTTTTTAACTATTTCCTAAACCTTATGAAAACAGTATCTGCGTACAGAGTTCAAGGCTAGCATATGTAAAAAATTTGCAGTGCAGACATCTCACGGAAAAGCAGTGTGAATCACATAAATAACATTCAAGCAGTTATTTTTAAAAACTAGAAAGAGATGAATTAGTTTTAATAGTATTTTATTCAATATATATTAAGATATCTTTTCAACATGAGATCATTATAAAAATAGTTTACATTCCATCTGTGCAATTTCTTTAAATTCTGATGTGCGTTTTATACTTAATGGCCCACTTGTTTGAACCTTAAATCATCGTTGCGAAGACTTGATTGCATGTTGATATCAAAAGTTGCAGCTGAAAAAGTAGATTCATGTGCCCAAGTTGTTCCAGGCACACTTAAATATTTTCTAATAATTGAATATCGTTTTAAAAATGAAAATGGAGAACATTGAAAATTTATTTTCTCAATCACCCTAGCCACGTTTGAAGTGCTCAAAAACAGTGTGCAGCTATTGGCTCTTATATGGGAGAGCACAGCTTTAAAAACTGCTCTCCTCCCTAGGGTCACTTTAGACATTCATTTAAAATAAAGTGGACCTTTTGGCCTTATTTCTCAGAATAATGAGAAGTTAATCATGAGTAATTAATATTTTCTCTTTCCTTCTTGATTGGTTCCAAATTCCTTTCTCCACCCAACTTCCTTTTTTTCCAAGACACAGTGGTTGATTTGGTTTAAGGTTGATTTGGTTAAGTTTCACTTCTGCCACTGAACTGCTTCTGTATCATGAGATTAGTCTAGGGCAATAGGCCTCTCTGGAACCTACTTGTAGTTCAGTGCTCCTCAGTTTTAATCATGTGCAGCCTTTGTAATTTGCAGGTACTTTATATTTTCAGAGTACTTTCATTTCTACTTTGATGGTAGCAACTGAGTAAGTAAGTAGCAGATCTGGTATTCCATTTTATAGATAAGAAAATAACTCCCAGAAGGTTTATACAGTATATTTGCCCAAGTCACATAGAGAATGAATTTATTTTTATGCTTTATTTATCTTGAGGCCTTGCTGTGTTGCCCAGGTTGGCCGCAAACCCCGGGGCTCAAGTGGTCCTCCTGCCTCAGCCTTCTGAGTAGCTAATGACTATCAGGGATGTGCCATTGTGCCTGGAAAAAGTCAGATTTCTTAACTTTCACTCTTGTGCCTTTTGACTACATTGTAGCACAGTACCCTTTAGGGAAGGCAGCCAGAGAGCATCAGACTTCATTCTTACATGTCCTGTCCGGTCTTACAGTGTATTATAGGTAGTCTTAAAAAGTTCTCAAGACCTTTTACAAATTTCTTGTTTTTAGATCATCTCTTGTATCAGCTCATACTACCTGAAATAAACTGGGAAACTGTTCTGTTACACCAAGGTTTATGAGAAATTGAACACTGTCATTTTTAGAACACACCATTCTTGGGTCCATTTAAATAACTGATTTGCAGTGTGTTGGCCAGGAAGACCGCATCTCTTTGTTTATGTATATGTAGACCCATGAAATAAATGGGAAAAGAGCTATTACAGTGGCAAGAAGCAGCTGAATTCTTCCACCAACTGGATTCCTATAAAGACATACAAAAATTATTGAGTAAAAACTTAATAAAAATTATGGATTGCTTGGGGAACCAAGGATAAAGATTGAATTGGCAAACATAATTACACTTTAATATATTTTTTCTCAATTCTTTAAAAAATTAATTTAGGGGCTGGGGATTTAGCTCAGCGGCAAAAGCGCCTGCCTGGCAAGCGCAAGGTCCTGAGTTCGGTTCCCCGTACCGGAGAAAAACC
>NW_004955467.1:6487697-6501414 GCF_000276665.1 Chinchilla lanigera | reverse complement strand
AAAAAATTAATTTATTTCATATGCATTTCAGTATATAATGAATGCTTTCATTACAGCAAGTTGGTACATGTACATACTGTGTCTTAACTCTTTTTCCATTCCGTTCCCCTCCCCTCTATCCCTCCTTCCTGTCCTCCATCTCTTCATCCCCTTGTCATTGTTATCAGTTCTTTAAATTAAAATGTAACGCACTGATTTATAGAAATTCTTTATATCTACTTAACACAATTCTTACTGTTTATATGTGTTGCAAGTATCTTGTCCCACCCAAGTGATTTCTTATGAGGAACACTGATTATTTAGACAGTGTTAAAATTGATCTTTCCCTGCCCAAGCTTTTGAAAATATTGTAAACTTCTCTAGTAGTTTTGTTTTTCCCTCTTTTTATTAGATGTACAAACTACCTGAAATTGATTTTTATGAAAATTTTGAGATAAGGGTTGTTTCACTTGATTCCGTGTAGACAGACATTCTTCATTTAATGACCAAGTTCCATTTCTGTGACTAGGTCGTTAAGTGAATTGGTCGCTAAGTGAGGAATTATGCACAGTACACACATTAGAACATTCAGGATGAAGAAATGGCCAAAGAAGACTCCAACTTGGTGAATTTGCTTTTATTTGTATAAGTTCTATGTGCAGTACTGCAGCTTATAATAACATAAAACTGTACAGTGCAATCAGCAAAATTACAGCACTGTATACACAAAGTGTACTGTATTAAAAAAAGACATTAAGGCTCTATAAGCAAGATGTACAGAACTGTACCAAAAAAAAGATGGGTTGTAAGTCCAAACACTGTGCCTCGGTCATAAATTAGAACAGTTGTTAAACAGGTAGATCATTAAAAGAGGAATATCTGTATTCAATTGTTCCAGGCACTACTTATTGAAAAGTCTGCCTTTCTTGGCTACCCCGCAGCGCTGCGACCTTTACCATGGAGTCAAGCACCCGCATGTATATGGATCTGTTCTAAAGTCTACTGTATTCTATTAGTTTATTTATTTATCCTGTTGCCAGTATAGGTTTATCCCTATAAAATTATTTAGATTTTCTTTAATTTCCCATAGTATTTTATAATTTTGTGTGCAAAGATCTTGCATATGCTTCCAAGATTTATTTTCAGGAAGCTGGTTATTTTGATGTTACTATAAGGGGTAACCTTTCAGTGCTGTGCTACTTGCTAATAGAAATGTAGCTGGTTTTTGTACATTGACCTAGCATCTACTAATGATGCTAAACGTACCTATCCTAATAATTTTTTAGATTCTTTTAGGATTTCTATATATGCAATGATGTCTTTCACCCATAAATTATTAAAATTTTATTTCTTTCCAATCCTTGTACTTTTTATTCTATTATTTTTTATTTTTAAGGTAAAATAATGAAAACAGATTAATAAACAAACAGTCATAAACAAAATAATACCCAAACAATAGAAGCAATACAGAATTTCAGACAAGGTGATAGGAAATTAACAATGGTTGCTGTATTACATATTGTTATCTTCAAATTGGTTACTCAGTTAAATAAATATTGGCATGTAAGATAGATCAAAGAATTAAACATTAACTGTTCCTTTCAATAAAGCAATAGAAATCAGTAGTACAACTATCCTGTGTATACATACTTTTTCCTTCTTTCTTGCTTTTCTCTTTTCCCTCATCCCAGTTGTTCTTTTCTTTTTTATTTATTTATTTACTTATCTACTTATTTATTTATTTTTGGTACTGGGAATCGAGCTCAGGACTTTGCACTGGCCAGGCAGGTACTTGTCCCACTGAGCTATATCCCCAGCCCTGTTCTTTCCTTTTGAACCATTTCTTTCCCTTTCACAATATCTATTGTACCTTTCAGATTTTATTTACTCTTTCAGGTACTTACACTAGTGAAACAATATGGTATTTACACATGGGGGTTTGATTATGAGTATGGTCTCTAGTTGCATCATTTACTTATGAAAGCCTCAAGTTTATCTTCCTTTATAGCTGAGTAATATTCCATTATGTAAAAATACCATATCTTTTTTATCCATTGCTCTGCTAATGTGCATTTGAGTTGCTTCCATGATTTAGCTATTACAAATTGTGCAGCTATAACCATGGGTGTACATATATCATTGTGCTACGAATTTTCAGTTCTTCTAAAATGATACCCTTTTGGGAAATAGCTGGGTTGAATGGGACCTCTAATCCTAGTTTACTGAGGAATCTTCAGAGTGATCTCATCAGTGGTTGCAGCAGTCTACCCTCCCACCAACAGTGGAGAAAGGTTCCTTTTTCCCCACAGCCTCACCAGCATTTGTTATTGATGGATTTCGTGAGGATAGCCATTCTTCCTGGGGTGAGATGGTGTCTCATCGTTGTTTTAATTTGCATGTCTCTAATGACTAATGATGTTGAACATTTTTTCATGTATTTATTTGCCATTTGTATTTCTTACTCTGAGAAGTACGTATTCATCTCAGATGCCTTATTGTACTAGAACATGTTGAAAAATGGCAGTAATAGCAGATCTCATCTCAGAGGGAGAGTTCTGAACTGCTCACCACTAAGTATTATGCTTTGATGTAGCTAGCCTTTACTGGGTATCTAAACCTGTATTCAAGCCTGTATTCTGAGAGCTTTTATCATGAGTAGATGTTGAATGTTTTCATATGTTGCTTATAGTTCAAGAACAGTTTACTTTTCCACTTGCTAACACAGTGCAAAACACTACTTTTAAGTGATAAATTAATTGTATCCGAGAATGAAATGACCTTGATTGTTGGGTTGTATTTTGTAGGTTTTAATTTGTTAAGAGTTTGTTCAGGATTTTTCCATCTATGGTCATGAGTGGGACTGCTATATAATTTCCCTTTATTTTGTAATGTTCTTGGCTAGTTTTGGTATCAGAGTTGTTCTGTCCTCAAAAACTGGAATGAAAAGTATTTCTTCTTTTCCAGTTTCTGGAAGTGTTTGTGGATTATATTTTCCCTAAATGTTAGAATTCTCTAGCTATGCTCTCTAGGTCTACAGTTTTCTTTTAGGAAACATTTATATTACGGATTCAGTTTCTTTAATAGGTGTGTGACTGATCTGAATATTTCTCCTTAAGTAAGTTTTGGTCATTTGAATTTTTTTTAAAAGAATCTGTCCATTTAATCTAAATTTCCAAATTTAATGGCATAACGCTGTTCATAGTATACCATTATAACTTTTCAAATATCTTTAGGTATATCATGATGTTTTCTCATTCCTAATATGTTGTATTTGTGCCTCTTCTTGTTTGCACCTGCTCTTTTATTTATTTCTCCTCTTTAGTTTTGCCAGGGCTTGTCAGTGTTGTAGATCATTTTGGAGAATCCATATTTGGCCTTATCAATGCCCTCTTTTTAAATTTTGGGCTTTATCAATGCCCTCTCTTTAAATTTTTTTAGTACTGGAGGTTTGGTACTGGGGCCTTCACACTTAACTACATCTCCAGCCCTTTTAAAAATTTTAAATTTTGAGACAGGGTCTTGCTAAGTCACTAAATTGCCCAGGTTGGGTTTGAAGTTGCAGTCCTGTCTTACCCTCCCAGTTTTGGAATGATAGGTGTGTGGACTTAATCTCTAGTTTCATGTCAATTTTTCTTTTAATGGATTTTGGCTTTCATGTTTATTTTCTTCTGACTTTGGGTTTAATGTGCTGTTCTTGTTCAAATTTCTTGAACAAGAAATCTCTCTCTCTATCTCTCTCTCTGTTTCTTCCTTTTTTTTTTGTACCCAGAATCCAGCTCAGGGCCTTGGTCTCGTCAGGCAGGCACATCCTGGCCCATTCTTTTTTAAATATATGCATTTACGACAAAAAAAAGACAAAATAGAAACAAAACTTTGTAAATAAGGAGGGGAAGAGGGGTTGAAAACGGGAGGGGAACAGGTTAAAAAAAAGAGGAGCTAAGCTATATCATGTACTTTTACAGATTCCTTATGATGAATGTGATCATTATACATATCTAAATTGTATCAATAAATGTAATTATAAAAAAGATATGTATTTAAGTCTATAATTTTTCCTCTAAGCATTATTTTTAGCTGCATCCCATAAATTTTGACATATAGTATTATCCTTATTTAGCTAAAAATATTTTCTAATTTCCATTCTGATTTTGTTTTTTGACACAAATGTTATCTGAAAGGTTATTTCCCAACTTCTAAATTTGCAGTGGTTAAATATCTTTTTTGTTAATGATTTCTAGCTTAATTGCATTGTGGTCAGAGAGCATACTCTAGGAATTCAGTCCTCTGAAATGTGTCCGACTTTTTTCCAGTGGCCAACCAGATAGTCTATTTGTAAATACTCAGTGTATGTGTGAAAAGAAAGTGAATTCTGCCATTCTTATTTGAGTGTTTTATGTATGTCTATTAGGTTAATTTTTTTATTTGTATTTAAAATTTTCTGTGTTTTCATTGATTTTTTTTTTGTTTCCTTACTTAGTGACTAAGAGAAGTATGTTAATGTTTCCCAACATAAATGTGGATTTTTCAGTTTTTCCTTTTAGTTCTGTCAACTTTTGCTGTATCTATTTTGAGGCTTTATTATTCAGTACATAAAAATTTAGAACTTGTTTTTGTGGTACTGGGAATCGAACTCAGGACCTTGTGCTTGCTAGGCAGGCACTTGTGCCATTGAGCTATATCCCTGACCCAAAATTTAGAATTATTATATATTCTTGATATAAACTGTTGTCAATAAAAAGTATCTCTTTTTGGCATTTTAAATCCACTTTTTAATAACTGGTTCTGAGGCAATCAGATAACCATGTAAGAAAAAGATAATGTTGGATCCCCTTCCTTCATTTCTTTAGGATAAATTCTGAATTGTGTGTGTGTGTGTCTGTTTTTGTTTGTTTTGGCAATAGTACTGGGGATCACACTCAGGGCCTTAAACATGCTAGACAAACAAGTGCTCTACCACAGAGCCATGTTCTTGGCTCAAGTCTAGAGATTTAGAGGTAAAAATGAAACTAAACATGTATTACAAGAAAAGAAAAAATTACTTTACAACCTGAGAGGGAGGCATGTTTTCCTAATGATAACTCCAGATGCAGAACAAGCAAAAATATGGATAAACTTGGTTATGATATATTAACAGCAGCCAAAACATTTCTTTTCCTGGCAAAGTATCTTCAGCTTATAGACAAAAAGTAATAGAACTAATATATAGAGAGCTTCCAAAATTAGAGAGACCAACAACCTGAGAATCAGGTTAAATCTGTATCTCTAATTATGAATCAGTATTTCATGGAAAAGGAAATGCAAATGGCTCTTAGTCATAAGAATCTCTCTCTTTCTCTCTGAAAATCTTTGAGTCTTGATTATTTGGTACATTTACATTTCACGTAATTTCTGATATATTTGGATTTACATCTCTATCTTAACATGTTCTTCCTATTTGTCCTACTTGCTCTGTACTTTCTTCCATTTTCCTGCCTTCTATATTCAATTTCTATTCTTTAGAGGTTACCCTAAAACCTATGGAATGAATCCTTGACCTGCCAGAGTTAATATAAATGTGTACTTTAACTCATTTCAGAAAATCAAAGATCCTTAGAATATTTCTACTCTACCTAGTGCCTTCCAATCTATATATTTCTACTGTCATGTATTTTTATTCTATATATTTAAGCTCCACCAAACATCGTTATTCTTGTTTTAGAAGTTAATAATTTATTTGTACATACCAACCCATATATCTCTTCTTTGCCCTTCTTTTCTGAATTTCTAAGCTTCCTTCTAAGATCATTTTCCTTCACCATGAAGGATGCTTTTGAGGCTAACAACTGCCTATTACTACATGGGCCTCATAGGAAACTATGTTACTCAAGAACATACGAGTGAAGATGAACATTTAAATCACCTATTCCTTGCTTTCCTTAGAAAAGAAAAGATTCTTCCAAAAGATCACGATTTTCCTTTGTGTGTTACAATTTCAATTACTACCTAACCTTATTAACTGAGGGTTATCTGATTTTAACCAGAGTTGAAAACTTACTTTGAGGAACTGTAGCAGAGGCTCATCCATGCTGTGATAATCACCAGACCGGACAGCTCCCTGTAGAATAACATATATTTCAAATTTTGAAGTGACTGCAGCATCACTTATTTCAGGTCAGGGGGAGGAATAGTACAACCAAGAAAACAATCCCAGATTTGATTTGCTATTTTCACATTTTCAGAGGCTTAACTGTAGGATGAGTGCGAGCCAGTGCACAACCGGAGCACACATTGCAGGAGACTGGGGGAGACTGCAGCAGGAAATGGTTTTTAGTGTGACTCAACCATTGGAGTATGTGCTTCTAGCTATGTGTGCTGTAAGCCCATATCTTTTACACAGAATAAAGAGCAATCATATTCAGCCATGGTGACAGGGGAAGCCCCTCCTTGGCTTCACTGTACCTCCTGGCCTTCAAGTTGGAGGCAATTTAGCCCATTTGATCTGCATTCCTATCTGCAGACCCAGCTGGACTGCTTCTGAAACCTGGGTACCAGAGCAGTACCTAATCCATGATCCCTAACTTACAGGTCTCTGAAGGTTGAAGCTGGCAAGTACCAGCAGAGAGATAAAAAAAAAAAAGAGGATTTTTAATAAGATCAAGAGTCATGGGTGGGAGGAAGAGGTGATAAAATAGGAACTATGTCTGGCCATGACAGAGAGGATATGTCATGAGACACATTAAGGCAAGGCTAGCAAAAGGCTGACTTAAAATACTGGTCTCTGATGTGGCTGATCACCCTTGTAGATAAAAGAGTTCTCCTTAGTCAGAGCTGAGTCAGAGTGCTGACAGAGACTTCACCTTATTAGACTGGACTGAGTATTACTGTATGTACTCTTGCTGGTTGCCAGGAGGTTGAGGTCTGAGGTCTTGACAGTAATATAACAAAATAGGTAACGATTGCTGGTAGTACTAATGATGGAGTTGGATAGACAGGGCTGAGTTTGAATCCTGGGTCCACCATCTCCTCAGTTTATAAACCATATAATACTTTCCTTCTCTGCGTGGTACAGTTACAGGAATTAAATCATCACCGTGAACAGATAAGATGAGGTTGTAAAGGAGTGAAAGACTTCTCAGTTCTACCCCCACTCCCACCCCCAAAACGAAAGTCACTGCTCACCTGCCTTCTTCCTCGTGTAGGATGTTGTGCTGTGCGTGCAGCAGGAGGGAGTATGCCAAGCCAGCGGCCCACACCAGGCAGAACAAGATGTGTGCTGCAGAAACACTCTTCCAAATGAAGCTACCTAAAGGTAGACATCCCGACGCTAGTAATCATGGAATCTTACACCCAGAGAAAAATGATCTGTGTTCCTGTTTTGTCATAATCTGCTTTCAGGAAAGGCACTCAGAAAAAAAAAAAAGTTTTCTGAGGGACAACTTAGAGATTAGGCCACTAATTATAACATAAGTGGACACATTCCCTTTCCTATCACAATTACCCTTATTTTCTTTGGGAACCCACACTTCCCACACCCCTAGTCTGTGTGCACCAGAGAAATGGACCGTAGGGCAACCAAGCCCTTATCACCTTAGCCACAATTATTTGGCTCATGACCAACAGATGATTCATTCATTTTTTATACAGTAATTCATTTTTCATACTTTGAAAGAGTGAAGGAACAGTTTAGCTGGGCGCGGTGGCACACACCTCTAATCTCAGCACTCAAGTGGCTGAGGCAGGAAAGAGGCAGGAGGACTGCAAGTTCAAGTATCACCTGCATAATTTAGTGACTCGGTAAGACCCTGTCTCAAAGTAAAAAATAAAAAAGATTTGGGGATGTATCCATGTGAAAGTGCTGAGTTCAACCCCCAGCTGAAAAGAGAAAAAATAACAGAGGAAGGAAGGGAGGGAGGGGGCAGGGAGCCTATATTCTCTGGGACTTAACGTCCTAGAGATGGGAAGTGGGAGCTCAGGGCTACTACGTGGGTCCGAAGTGAAGTCAGGGCGGCCATGGCAGGATGGGGAGGTGGAGAGAAGCTGAGGCTCCGTGTCCATCAGCACCACCCACAGCCTTTCCAGGAAGTTACGCCAATGTATTTTCTTCTTAGCTCATAGTACATGTGAGTTTAGCTTTTCTCCTTTTCCTGCCTTATACTCAAAGGAGCCCTATCTAAATGATCCTCTGTAAAGATGTAGACAGCCAGTGAGAAGCCTAATCAAGGAACACGGCCATCTAGGGAACTGAGATTTTCCAAGGTGAGAATCAACAGTCTTTATCCTAAGGCTTCTGAGAATTTTTGGGCCCCACATGTAGAAGCTGCTTTAATTTAATTTTCTGTTATCTTTCAGGATTAATCGTTCCTATTAACAAGAAAATATTAACAATGAATGTAAAATATACTTTCTTTTCTTGTTACAACATTTTATAGTATAAAACTATTTAACTTAAAATTTGTTGAGTCTCTTAGAGCCACAAAAGGGGTAGCTACAATTTGCCTAGCATTGACTAGGCAGTCTGTAGGTAGTAAAAATCTTTTTAAAGTGAACGTTTCACCTACATATCCAACTGTAGACGTAAAAAGTCCAAGGAGGAGGTTACTGAATAAACATGGTAAAGCTTCTGCTTACAGCCACCTCTGATGTGCCTGGCTATATTACTATGCTCTGAACACTTGTGTCTCCCTCAAGTTCATATGCTGAAGTCTTGACTCCTAAAGTGCCAGTATTGGGAGGTAAGGCCTTTGGGAGGCCATCAGTTCATGAGGAGGAGCTCTCCTGAGGGAATTAGTGCCCTTATAAAATAGGCCTGAAAAATGTCCCTAGTCCCTTCCACTATGAGAGGACAAAGAGAGAGGGAGATACCTGTGACTGGAAGCAGGCTCTCACTAGACACCAAATTATGTGCTAATGCCTTGATCTTGGATTTCCCAGCCTCTAGAAATAAGGAAATTAAATTTCTGTTGCTTATAAACAACCCAGTTGATGATATTTTTGTTGCAGCAACCTGAATTGATTTAGACACACATCTCAGTTAGGCTTATGCAAAGATGTATAGGACAGGACCCTCCTCTAAGGAATGAGAGCGCAGTAGGGAAGAGCACACCATACAGTGCTGCAGGTACTGCGGCAGAATATTGATTAGAAAGAGTGACACATTTAATGAAACTCTAGATTTATTATAGACATTCTTAACAACTTCTGTATGTAAGTGGCACTTCATATACAGACTTTAACTAAACTAAACTAATTCCCAGGCGTGGTGTTACTCTAAAAGAGTTTGTAAAGAAAGTCAGTGGATCTGGGTTGTGTATAGTAAATATATAACAGGCATTGATTGCATTGAATATGAGAACACAAGAAGTACATGTAGATCGTTGCTGATTTTACCTAGCTTGGTAGCTAGGGAAATCAATGCAGTGATTGAAACCCTTCTCTTATGGGTAGACTGCATAACTGGCATTCCACATTAGGCTGAGAGTTCTTAGGGCCAGGTCTGATGAAGAATGGCTAGGTATAGCAAGTCTTTCTGAAGTCTTCCTACAGATGGGTAAGGTGATCTACATTCAAATGAGCCCCCCTTATCAGAAATGAGAAGGAATGCTGAGAGTCCTGCTTTTCTCCTGAGAGTTTGGCAGGTAGATTCTCATCATTATAAGAAAATCTGATTTGCTGGATCTCCAGAATCCAAGGTTCCTACCCGTGACAAGAGGGTTAAATCCAACGAGCAGGGTCAACACAGCAGGTATCATGTACACCACCTGTTAGGAAAAAAGAGAGGAAATACAGTGGTGAGAAGTATGCCCATTACACGGCATGTGCACAGGTATCTAGGAAGGGAAGGAACATGAGATCAGTGGTTGTCAGGTTCCATAGTTTACCACTAAGTTTCAGTAACTATTGAGGAAACGGTAAGCTGATAACCACTTCAGGCTGTAATTCTGTCTCCTTCTTCCTAGACTGCTGGTTATTCCAGGAAAGACACCTTCATCTTCAAGCTCGAGCGCTAAGTGTAGACTTTTGGCCTGAAGACACACTGACTTCCTAGTCTCTCCCAATTTCCATGTCCACATGGCCAACCCCACTTGCAAATAATAAAAGGTTTTTTGCAAAGTGGGGCAGAGAGGCAGTCACAGTTACCTAGATGGCCTGGCTGGGTTTGACCTCATGGAACATCTGGTCCAGTGGTCCATCTCTGCAAGTGAGATCATGATGAATGGATCAGGTATGCCACATACTGAGACTGGGCTCTTCACCTGGAAACTGCTAAGTTGACTAGGAAGTTAGAAGACTGGCCCTAAGGTGGTCCAACTCTCAAGCCTCATAGCAAGCAATTTCACACCAAGAATGAGAGAGAACTCAAGAGAGACAGAACCCAAGAGTCCAAGAAAGTGAAAGATAAACCCATACATCATACAATGTTTAATTTTGCTCTCAATAAGAAAAGTTTGGCAGAAGTTTTTTTTTTGGTACCGGGAATTAAACTCAGGACCTTGTGCTTGCTAGGCAGGTGCTGTGCCACTGAGCTATATCCCAGCCCTTGGCAGAGGTTTTCAACATGTGCATTCAGTGCATCATAATCTGTCATTAACAGATTAATAGATTAAGACGTCTAAACAGTGTTTCAGTGCGTTGTAAACATGAACTAAACAGTCCTTTAAGCTAAGGAACAGTTTCGCTCGTTAGAAAAACTCTCTCCACCAGGAAAACTATCTTCCTAGCCCCTTTCACAGCTGGAAGTGGTCGCAGTTCAGCAGTGAAACAGGAGTCACCCTGCAGGAGAAGGCTGATGATGTACAAAGCATTCACCAGCTGGTATGGTGAGTGCTGATCAGTCAGAATGGACTCCGCAAGACACCATGCTGATGGGTACAAACCGAATTGCAGCACTGTCTGAAAAGCTTCTTGGGAAACATTTTTCTCCATAATAAAAGGGATGAAAACACAAGAAGGAAACTTACTGTGTTCCTGCTTTGCTTCTTACTTGGAGATAAGATGTTTGGAGCTGCAGCAGCTATGGTATAAACATGAGGTGCCACAGAAGAAAGAGAAAGTTCAGGCCCTTGCTGATACTGGTGACCACTAGGCATCTACCGTTGGAGATCTTAGTGAGCAATTCTGTATGTTTATAACTGGCGCAGTCATATTTTCCACTGTCTGCTGCTCTGTGGATTCTGACGCTGATATCTCCCATGAGCAAGGTGAAATAGGGAACATGGAAATGAGTTGAGCACAGTGACGGTAACTTCTAAAGGACAGTAATTTATTTGTTCATCTGTGTGTCCATTCATTTTTATTTAAGTGAATGCAGGCCAATTGCAGTGGAGCACACCTATAATGTCAGCTACTTGGGAGGCTGAGGCAGGAGGATGGCAAGTTTAAGGCCAGGTTGGTTAACTTATGGAGACTCTCTCAAAAGAAAATAAAATAGGGCTGGGAATGTAGCTGAGTAATAGAGAGCTTCCCTAGCACGTGTGAAGCCCTGGGTTTAATCCCCACGACTGGAGGTGGAGGGGGGCGCCAACACAGGAAGATTTTTCCATAGTGGAAGCTCATTATGTCACTAAAGACTCCCAAGAGGAGAGAAGAACTTCCTTTTGTCCTCCTGGGCGCTGGCATGTAAGAGCCAACCCTAGTGGTTTAATGTGAAGCCGAGCATGCTGATGCTACAAGTGTTCAAGGAAAGAATGCTCAGAACTTATGAGAAAGACGCAGATTTTGTTTTTGTGAAGAGACAGTCCTTGAAGACAGTCCTTGAAGTTGGGTAGACTATGACATGCAGGAGTTCTGGGGCCAAGATGCAGTGACTGTCATTGTTGGGCTGGTTTCAAAGACCATGCCAGGAAGGTGGTTGGGGCCATAGCTGGGAAGGCCTCAAATCCCAGTGGAGTTTCCATTTAGAGAGTTTAGGGAATGACAAAAGATTTTGCAGCAGACCATGATATGTAGGAGGGGTCCCAGGAGCACAGGAAATTAGAGGCTGATGCAAGAGCGGGAAGGTGTTCCATAGAGAAGGTAGGGGGTGCAGAACTGGGAATGCAGGAGGTTTGTCAGGATGTGGGTTAGCACACATTAGATCATCTAGATCATCTAGACATGAATCAAAAGGTAAGATGGGAGGTACTGTAAAGATAAACAATTGGATCTAGATAGTTTCTTTGGTGCGGGGGTGGAGACAGGGTCTCACTATGCAGTTCAGGCTGGTCTTTCTTGTTGGGTTACTTTTAAAATTTTATTTTGTTGGAGGGGCTCTCAAAGGCTGTGGTAAGGAACAGACAGCTGTTAGAGATGACTGAAGTTTTAAGCAAGGATGACTCAGCGAACATTCTGCTGAAAACAGAGATGGCCAAGTCAGGAGGAGGAATGGGTTTGGGAGGGAAACATACTGGGTATCTGAGGAACAACGTGGTGTTTCGGTGGATATACACTACGCCCCTTTAGAAGTTCAGTGCTGTTCTGGATATCTGACACTTGGCACTAGACTTTCACATCATAATCCCCAATGCCTTCATTTACTGCTCATCTGTACATGGTCAATGGTACTCCCAAGCCTAAAAGTCACCTGCTTGTCGATACTGTCTGTAGAAGATTGTGTAAGATTACCCATTTGTACTGCCGACTGGGCAAAGTTCAGATGTTTCAGGAAATGTATGGGATGGTCTTCCCCACTCCCAAATGGTTCAGTTCAGAGCACTGGCTAAATGAATATCGTAGGTTTTATGGACTTTAACTAATTTCTATAAACATAACTCACTGGGTTAGAAGAACTACAGAATTTAAGCCTGCTTTTCAAACTTACTAGAGTTTCTGACTAGAAACTTGTGTAATCTTTCGACTGACCTTGAGAGGTCAGTTCTCGGCCCTCAAGCCTCTGCAGAAGGAATACAGTCTTCTCTGGTGTCCGTGGACCATTGGTTCCAGGACATCCCCCACCCCCATCGCACCACATTAAACTCTGTGGATACACAAGTATTTGCATACGACGGGATGGCTGTCCTAAAGGTCAGCAATTATGTATGTAAAGGGGCTCGCACATTGTAGGCACTTAGCAAAGGAGAGGTACTCACTATTATTTTTAAAAAAGTTATTGTTAATTATTTTAAGATAGGATTTCGCTAAGTTGCTGAATTGCCCAGGTTAGGCTTGAACTGGAGATCCTGCTGCCTCAGCTTCCTAGAGTGCCGGGATTACAGGTGTGCACCACCAATCCCAGCTTCATGTTATTAAGCTTGTTGTAACGAATGTGATGAGGTTTGCTGGGACATCTGTCTGTCTGCTGTGGGAACACCTGTGTCTCCAGAAAGTTCAGAATTTACTCTCTCTCTCTCTCCACTGATCCCTCTCCCCACCCCGAAGAAAAACTGTAGGGAGAACAGCAAAGGTTTTGATTTGTAAGACAGGAATGGAAGCAAACTGAGGCAAACAGAATGGCGCGATTTGCGCACGGGACAGTTCTCTGAGACGGAGGATGACTGTGGACGAGTTCACACTCACCACCCACAGCTCGGCGTCGGGGTCGTTGACCTGGAAGGCAGAACAGCAGCTGTTAGCAGACGCAGTGCCCCGCTCCCCTCCCACTCAGCCCGTTCATTCACGTTTTATTCCTCCCAGAGAGCAGGCCGCAGCAGGCACCAGGGCACCGGATACGGAGGAGACTGAGCCTAGCACCCCGGGGCGGCGGGAGGGGCCCTGCGCACACCCCGGGCGGGCCTCGCGCGGCCGGCTCTGCTGACAGCACCCGCGGGGCGCTGCGGGGATGCGC
>NW_004955467.1:6445978-6487332 GCF_000276665.1 Chinchilla lanigera | reverse complement strand
GCGCCGCTCCGGGCGGCGAGGAGGTCCCGTTTGAACCTGTGCAGCTCAGCTGGAAAGCCTGCTTTCACTAAGGCCAAGGCTTCCTAACACAAATTAAAAAGAAGAAAAACAGAAAGAAAAGAAAGCTGGGCCTGGTGGTGCATGCCTGTAATCCCAGCCACTTGGTAGGCTGAGTCAGGAGGGTTGCAAACTGAAGCTCAGCCTGGGCACCTAGCGATTTAGCGAGGTCCTAAGTTAATCCCCAGTGCGAGCGCAGCGGAGGGCGTGAAATGAAAAGAAAAAAAAGGAAAAATGCTTTGTACGGGCCTGTAATCCCAGTTACTCTACGTGAGAGGCCGAGGCAGGAAGATTGCAAGTTAAAGGCCAGCCTGGGCAATTTAGACCTTCTTCCAAAGGAAGTATAAAACCTGGGCGTGTAGCTCAGTGCTGCCTGGTTCGGTCCACAAACGCAGCACCACCCCCGCCACCGTCGGGGTCGCGAATACGGGTTTTCTGGCCGGTAGTTATGCATTCCTTCCCCAAGCTTAGGAAAGCCCTGTAAGCATTATGGTAATTTCTAGAGCGCCGATCGTTCTATTCGCATCCTATGGAGCTCAGAGCTTTTCAGCAGACAGACTCATTTATCTTCATGGGCTTTTATTATAAAAGGTATTTACATATTATACATATTTACAATTCTCTCCCACCACCAAAACCAACAAAATTTCCAGCACGCGTTGCTCATGAATTTCTTATGAACGAGAGAAACTGAAATATTCGCTGCTCTCCCCTCACTTGTCTTAGTCTCTTTCTGTTTTGCAATTTACCCTTCTGATTAGTTCTGCCTGGGCTCATTTACACATCCATAGGCCTCATCATTTTCCGTTCCAAAGAGCCTTTATCACTTCACATCACGAGCTCGTGAGCCTGCTCCCCTTTAGCTAAATCTCTCTAAACCATTAGGAGGATTTTTGTTCCCTCTCTTAGTTTCATTCGTTTCCAGAAACAATTTCAGAAACGTTGTCACCTGCTGGGTGTCTGGCCGGTGCTAGGTGCTGGGATCCAGGCTGGTTTGCTGCGGCCAGTCTTGGAAGAGAGGTTAGGGGATGAGGGCTGCGGGCGGGACACTAGGGACCAGCTTGGCTTGCGGTGCAGCAAGTCTCCTTGCTGAGGCCCGCCACTGACCAGCCCTGGGGCTGGGGACAAGCCTACCACCTCCCTGCTTCTCCTTATGTGACAAGAATAGAGAGGAACCTTATGGGTTGAACTGAGTATCCTGTCCCCACTCCCCAGATCCATACACTGACCTCTAAGCCTTCGTTCCTCAGGCACTAACTACTTAAAGATGAGAGAGAGCCCTTAAATAATGTTATAGGCAGCTGGGTTAGATAGCCATATTATAAGCAGTCAGACAGGGCCAGGCCCTCAAACGAGCCAATATGGAAGACAAGATACCTTGCAAATGGAGATGTATTTTCTGTGGGCCAGACCTCAAGACAAAAGACTAAACAAATGCACCCACATACCTCCCTAGGGATGGGCATCAGGGATTGATATTCTAAATAGGTAGCGATCACCTTGAAAAAGCCAGGAAGAGTCACTAGCCCAACCCCCTACAGGAAAAGCCCCTGTTCTGTATTCATGCCCTCCTGCTACGTGACTCGCTTCTCCATTTGATCCCAGTTTACTCAGTTTTACCTGAACAGTTATACTTGTAATCTTATTGGCTGACCATAGTTTTGTCCCACCTCAAGCCCTCCTTGTAATTTCCCAGTTTCCCCCTATCTGAGACCCGCCTCACCTCAGGGTTTTGCTCTATAAAGTCCCTGGGAAGGGCAGGGTCCTTGGCAATCCACTCGGGCCCCCTTCTGTCCCTCTCTTGGACAGAAGCTTTCTTTCCCTCAATAAATATATTCTGCTTTAACCTCCATTGTTCCTTAAATTCATTCTTCGATTTTAGAGAACACGAACTCATCCCAGATATCGTTCAGGTGGGGAGTTCTTTCCCCTGTATCAATAAGCGGTTCAGTGAAATGATGGTCATGCAGGTAGGTCCTTTCCAAAGGACCGGTGTCCCTAGAGGAAGAGGGGACCAAGGCACAGGCACACACAAAGGCCCAGGCGACAACCTGGAAGGCTCCCCCTGCAGGCCAAGCAGAGAGCCTTCAGAGGAAACCTGTCATGCCAGCACCTCGGCCCTGTACTTCTAGCCTGCCAGACTGTGAGGTAATAAAATCTGTCGATTAGGTCACAATGTTGTTATAGCTCTAGCAAAGTAATGCAGGGAAGGAGTACAGTACTTGTAAAGAAAGAAAGGGATGAAGGTGTGTTCTGTCTGGGTGAGGGTCATTCCCCTTATTTCTAGGGTCAGCATCTTGATTATTGTGGGGAAGCCTGTTCTGGTTTAGATGGAGGATGTTCTCCAAAGGCCCCGTGAGCTCGTAGGTGGAGCTTTGGCAAGGTGATTGGATCATGGGGGTGATACGGTTGAGCTGCTGTTCGGAGTTGGGGTCTGGTCTGAAGAGGGCTTCACTCGGGCGTGGCCTGGTAGGGTGCATCTCCCAACTCGCCTGTAGCTCTGTGCTACCTGCCAGCGTGACAGCAGCAGCCTGTCCTCCTCTGTGCCCCTCTGCCATGCTGCTCTGCCTCGGAGCCAGAGGCCTGCGGGTGGAAAACACAAGCCCAAACAAACCTCCGCTCTTTTAAGTTGGGGGGTGAAGTATTGTGGCTCAGGGTTGAGAAAGTGACTAGGAAAAGGCCCCTCGCCCCTGGTGACACATGCAAAGCACGGGGTTGCCCCTGCTCCTCTTCTTCCAGGACTTTTCAGGTGTCCCTACCTTGTCCAGTGCCAAAATATGGAATGCTTAGAGTTTCAAGTCAAGAATGAGTAACTTTATAACACAACTATGTCCCAAATATTTGCTAAGTCTGGTAACCCTAGCTGGACTCATGGAGAAACTTTTTGCTGAATTTGCGGAGCTGGTACAATGTGGTCCTGGCGCTGTTAGGAGAAATCACCTCAGGGAGAAAGCCATTCTGAGCTTGATGTAGAAGAGGTGAAAGACAGAGAAAGGTACGTGCCTGCTTGCTGGATGTTCTGGATCCAGCTATGCCTGAAGCTGGAGATCCCTTTCAACTCTTCCAGGCTGATGAAGTCCCTAGTTTACTTAAGCCATGCGAATTATACTTTTGTCATTTACAACAGAGAATGAGGACTTGTCAAATCAGTATCCAGGGCTTTCAATCCTCTGACCCCTCCTGCTGTAGGTTTGTCCAGACTCTGGGTAGGTAAGGAAGAGAAGAGAAGGTTTAGTTGAGAAATAATGAGAAATGTTTAAATGAATCTAATATCTCAAATAGCTCTGCTTGAGTAGTATTTTCATTTTTCTATTTAATGAAAGCAGTGGAAAAAAAAAAAGAAAACAGTGTTCCATGATTGTAGTGTTGATGAGGTTTTGTGACGAGTAAGGACCTGTCAAGGCTGGCTTTCCTCTGCAGAAAGGGCAGACCTAGGACTCTGGTCCTGCTGGGGGCTCTCTGGCTGCCAGATCAGTGACAGCACCACGAAAGCAATCAGAGCCACGGTGGGAGGTGAGGAGGACTGCTTCTCTGCCAGAACCCAGCAGTGGTTGGGCAGCATGTGGACATCTCTCTTCCAAGAAGCTGGAAAAAGATATTTGCTGGTTAGGATTACAGATCCAACAGTGAGAGATGGAACAGAGCAGGCAGGCTCCTTTGCAGATGCAGGTGGCCCCCTAGGCCAGGAGGTCAGGGTGTGGGAGAGGCTGACAGTTACACCAGCGTATGTCAGAGAAGCAGAGGGGGATGGGCAGGCCAAGGCCCTCTAGCCAGAATCCAGAACACAGGTGCAGCCACGGTCTTGCCCACAGGCCGGAGAGGGTGCTTTGTTCTGTGGGAATGGACACTCAGATGTCTTCAGTCAGGCCAGCCTCATGGGAGCTGCGGGGGCGCAGAGGCAGTTCACACGCCACCCCTCCTCTGGCTGTGATTTCGGAGAGCCTGGCTTCTTATCAAGCTCCTCTTGTAGAGGGTGGAGAAAGTGCTGATCCCTTGGCTCAGTGCTGTCCTCAAGCCAGGAGTGTGTTGATGGAATGTTGTTCTCTGCACGGCGCTGTACCGAGCTGGGTGTGTCCTAAGTATATGTTGATAGAGTACCGTTGCCTTCTACAGACTCCTTTGCTTTGTAGCAGTGTTCATTGCCAGCCCTTCCTGGTGTGGTCAAGCTGCTCTGCAGTGTGGGACTGGGGTGGCAAAGTCTGAAACAAAGTCATCCTTGGCACGTGGACCCCCTTCCAGTGGGGCATCTAGAGTGTGAGTCGTGGTGACACTTGCAAGGTGACATGTTGGGGGTCATGGATGGCAGGCATCAGCATTGCTGCCTGAGCCACAAGCTATCCTATCTCCCTTCCTCTGCCCAGCACACCAGTCAGCAAAGGCCAGGCCATGTGCTGTGTATCTCTGCTTGTCCCATGCAGGACAGTGTTGGGGGAGAGCAGGCTTCGGAATAGAGCAGTGTGGGGTGTGTGTGTGTGTGTGTGTGTGTGTGTGTGTGTGTGTGTGTGTTGTTCTACTCTGGGCTGCACCTCTTCTAAAGTACCTGGAATCCCATGAGCCCCTGACCACAGCAAGGCCTTTGCTTCTCCAAAGCCCATCTGGTCTCAGGTGTCTACTCTTAGCCAACCTTAGTGCACAGTATGAGAAAGCCCTAAAGCTAACGCATAGTGATTGACAAGGAAAGACACCTGGCTCAAAGGATGGTCCTCAAATGTCGTCTTATATATAATTCAGTGCACCCTTCACATGTATTTACATCCATTCTATGCTCTTCATTTGTGTGAGGCACTCATGGGGTCATTCATCCATTCATTAGATAATCTTGATTTCCTATGTGTCAGGCACTATGCTAATAACCGAAGATGTGACCATGCGGGTAAGAGCCACAGGCTTTAATAGACTATATACTACACAAATAAGTAAGCAATCATAGCAGGCAAATGAGGTGCGTGAAGGAAAAGGAAGGGCTGCTGTACTAGTCACCTTTTCATCACTGGGACAAAATACTTGAAATACACAGTTTGAAAGAGAAAAAGCTTACGTTGACTCAGGACTTCAGAGGTTTCAGTCCACGGCCACCTGACTCCAAAGCAGAAAGATCAGTGTGGAAAGGCGTGGTGGAGAACAGCTGCTCCCCTCATGGCAGTCAGGAGGCAGAAAATAGGGGAACAGCACCACATATAGTCCCCAATGTCATGACCTTATGCTACTTTAAGAATTGTGCTTTACTAATCTCATAGGTGTCTTTCAAGCCAATCAAGTCAACAATAAAGATTAACCATCACAGGTACTGTGGGAATGTGGTACACCCAGGGGTCTGACCTCTTCCAAGGCATCCAGAAACTTCCTGAGGAGATACTTAGGTCATGCCCTGGAGGATGAATGGGTGAAGATAGGGGAAGACTGCATAACCTGTGATTAACACATAGAGAAGCTGGAATGAGAAAGCCCTGGATCCTAAGGGTCACCAGAGCTGGGCAGAGGAGTATGAGTAGAGAAGGTAGAGGCTGGGAAGGTGCAGGTGAGGAGTTTGGCCTCTTCCCGAGGGCATGCAAGAGCCTGGATTGGTGAGCAGGGGAGTGCAGGACAGATGTGCTTGGGTCTGTCGGATGCCCCAGGAGATCCAGGAGGAGAAGCCAAGTTCAGCCATGCAGCACTTACGGGGGCAGGGAAGAGATGGTACTGGCCAAGACTAGGAGGGTCACAGTCACCACAGAGAGAAGGAAGCTCAGATGAACAGCACAGAGGAGATAAACCCAACAGGGCTGTATGCGGGAATAATAATACTAATAAAGATAATAATAATAATAATAATAAAAACATGTGCATTCTCTGCCTGGGGACAAAATTAAGTTTTCAAACCTACTTGGCAAAGGACAGGTTGCAGGGGGCAAACTAGTCCTGGAAACAATGGACCCCTCCCCTATGCCCTTGTTCCATACCATGTCCATTTGTTGATAGTATATCTGGCTTTAATTATATTTGTCTAATTTCCTCCTGTAGGAATGAGAAAGTTTTTCTCCTGCTCCTCTTTATACTTCACTTTTTTGCTTTCATGATAGCTCTTAGTTTTTGCCTCACACTGACTAGTACGTACACACATGTATTGTTCACGCTTGACTGTGCACAAGCCGCAGGAGGTAAGAACTACGGCTTATTTTTATTTCTCTTCCAGAGTCCCCGACATACTTGGATATCAACAGCATCCAATGTGAAAGACAATGTGCTTAGAAGTGTTATATGGATATTGAATTTGACCATGATGGATGTAATAATTACCATGTCTTAAATTTATTGGGCTAGGCAATATACGAAGTGCTTTGTATGCATTAACTCATTTATATGTGTATATATTAACTCATATTACTGGGCAGATATTATTATTATCCTCATTTTATGAATGGAGGAATTGAGGTAACTGCTCCAGGAAAAAACAAAACTTGTACATTTTAATGGGCACCATGAAATGTTTCAATATAGGCAGACATTATGTAATCAAGTTAAACATAGCTACCTCCTCATTTACCACTTCTTTATTTTGAAAACATTCAAATGCCCTTCCAGCTTTTTGAGCTATACAATATACAGTCAGTGTGCAATAGCACACTAGAGCTCCTCACTCCTATCTAACTTGTCACACATGATTAACCTTTCTCTCTCCCCACCCCTGCTGCCGTAGACCAGCTTTTAAATACATTGATGGAGAAATAAGGAGGCCTGAGAGCAGACTTTTTCAAGCTCACACAGAGGTCTATGGATTTAAGAAAGTAGCAAGTAGAGTGGGCATCTCTTCTGCAGGACTGAAGAATTTTACTAAACATACTTTTCTTCCCGAACTGCAGACTCAGGAGCTTATCAGTAGACTAGGGTCTCAGTTCTCCAAAGCCTTGAGAGAGAGAGATTGTCCAGGATTTGATGCCACTTTGCTATTTTAAAGACCGGAACAATTCATCACCCTTGACTGTTACAGTCAGTTAGGTGAAGCCGTGTTCGGAAGTAGTAAGAGGAGCGCCCTGACTGCAGCCATCTTCTCTCATTTGGACTTTCTGTTTCCGGGCTCAGCTGCTGGAACCCAGTGTGTCCACAAGATGGCAGACTGCTGCTGTGAATAGAGTCCCATGGGTGGCAAGGAAGAAAGAACAGTGGTGTCCACTGGGCTGTTGTGATACAGACTTTCCTGGTGGGTGTATAGTTGGTATCGGCCTGAGGTGAAGAAGTGAGATAGAACTTTGTACCAGGAAATGTTGATGTTCACACTGAGGTGTTAGAAAGTACATCTAACCTTTGCTGTGGTGTTGGCAGAATTTAAACCCGTTTGCTGTCCCAAGATTCCAGAAAGCCAGATATTCTTTCCAGGAGCAATCACTCACTCCTAATATAGGAGTATACCAGAAGGAAATAATAATAACTGTCAATTGTTCCGTATTTACTGTCAGACTGGCCACAGCTGGTCCACCTTCTTGACATCTCATTAAAGCCACCACAGATTCTACACTTCCTGCAAATGATATGATTCTTTTTTCCTTCACGGCTGAATAATACTCTATTGTGGGTAAGTGCCACATTTGCTTCACCTGTTGTGGGCATGTATGCTGGTCCCGTAACCTGGGAATGTGCACAGTTTGTAATAAACGCAGCATATGGGTATTTCTATAGGAAGGTGACTTTAATTCTTTCAGGTATTAAGGAGGGGTGTAGCTTGATCATATTGTAGCTCTATTTTTAGTTCTTTGAGGAACCTCCAGTTGATTTCCACAGTGGCTATGCTCATTCACATTCCCATCAACAGTGTGTAAGAATCCCCCTGTCCCTGCACCCTTACTGGCATTTGTTCTTTTTGTTTTCTTGATTCTGACTGGAGTAAGATAGAATCTCAATGTAGTTTGGATTTGCATTTCCCTGATAGCTAAAGATGCTGAGCATTTTTCTTTTTATGTAATTGTTGGCAATGTGTACTGCTTTTATGAGAAGTTGGAGATGGGGCTTTTCACCGGATATTTCAGGTTAAATGAGGTCATAAGGGTGGGGGTCTAAGCTGCGAGGACAGATGTGAGACAGGAGAAAGGAGAAAATAGCAACACTGTTTTCCTTCTATGTGAGTTTAGAGAAAATGCCACACAAGGGTGCAGCGAGGAGTCTGTCTACAGGCTGGGAGAGCAGTCCGCCCCGGCATCAGCCCTCATGCTGCACTGATCTTGGACTTCCAGCCCCAGAGCTGTAAGAAAATAAATGCCTGCCTGTTAAGCCACGGGGCCTGTGATACTTTGTTATGGCAGCTTGAGCAGACGAAGCTTATATCCCGAATGTCCTCCTGCCCAGCCTCCACATTGCAGCCAGTGACCTGTGTCAGACACAAATCTCACACTTCTGCTTCAAATCAACCCCTTCCCTGTCTGCCTCCCTCTCCTTCATTCCTTTCATAAATCGATGCAGGACGCTTGTCAGAACACAGGGGATTTAGCAGTGAACAAAACAGACAATTCCTGTCTGACTTTGCCACAAGAAGTGTACAGTCCAGCCTCCCTTGGACGCCTGTGGGTCTGAGGTTAAAGACCAACATTTTGAACACAGTCTACAAAGCACTGAATGGGCAAAACTCTGCCCAGCCCCGTCAGCCTGCACTTGTTTCCTGCTCATCTTGCTTCCCCACCACTTCAATAGGCTACACACTCCCTCCCAGTTTGCAGCGCTCTTCCCTACAGAGAACTTTTGGGCCCTGTGGTTCCTCCTGCCTGGAAAACTTTCCTTCTGCCTACCTAACTCTCTCTCTTCTTTCCGCTCTCAGCCTAGCTGAGCAACCCTGTCTCATATCCTCAACATCTGCCACGTCACCCTCAGGTACTGGTCACAATGGCAATTAAATAATTAAATGTTTAATTAGTTGCCTAGTGTGTGCAACTCACCAGACTGTAAGCCCCAGGAGGACAATGTCTATGTCTATCTTATTGCTTCCTGTTGTTTTCCCAGGCTTAGAATGGTTAGAACATAGCAGGTGCCCATTAGCTATTGTTATAGGAATGAGCACAGCAATTAATGCACTACTCTTATTTTAGTTTGCCCACTTAGTTACAGGTGGAACTCGGATAAAAGCCCAGAGCTTTGTGATTTCAAAGACCAAGCTCCTAACAGGGGTGGGGACTGACTGGGAAAGAGCACAGGGAAACTTTCTGGGTGACGGTAGTGTTCTGTATCTGGAAGGAGGAGTCAGTTACCCACATGTGTATGCCTGTATCCAGAACTGTCCACATGAAATTTGCTAATTTCTCTGTTTGCAAACTCTCTCTCTGTCCTCCCCCCGCACAGGCATGCACACACAGACACATACGTACACGCACACACCCCTTAAGCAAACATTGAACTCTAGTTAATGATATACATGCTGAAGTGTTCAACGGTGATGTGCACCAACATATACAACTTAAAATAAAATGGACTGATGGTGGCCAGAGGGAGGAATGACTGGATGGATGAGTGACAAACCAAGGAGAGTGCTTGGGTAGATGGGTGTTTATAGTAGAATATTTGTCAACGTTGCTTTATGTCTGAAAATTTTCATAATAAAAGGTTGAAAAACTAAAACATGGTAAGTCGAACAAAATGAGTATCTATGGTAGCTAACATTCATTGTAGCAAATAAGATGATCTAAAGGTGAATGGGTACAAAACTACCCAGTGTTTTTTATTCTACAGGAGTCCCCCCTTATCTGTGGGGGATAAGTCCCAAGATTTTCAATAGCTGTCTGAAACTCCATATATGCTATGCTTTTGCTTATGCACACATACCAGTGACGAAATTTAATTTAAAAAATAGGCACAGTAAGAGTAAAACAGCTAATAATAAAAAGGACAAATATAACAGTGTACTATAATAAAAGTTATGTGAATATGATGAACATATTTTCAGGCTGTGGTTAACCAGGTAACTGAAACTGTAGGAACTGTGTGGAGCTGTGGTGGTTCAAAGGGGGTGATGGGCAGGGCGTCCTGTGTATGGGCCCCAGAAGGGACCCTGTGTATGGGAGTATGGGAAGTGGGCAGGATTAAATCTTGGCCAGACCTGAAGAAAAGCCAGCTGGTGAGATCCCTTCTTCAAGGCAGAGAGGGGGAACACAGGGCTGGGAAGTCCAGGGCTGCCGCCTGCTCCCTCAGGTCTCACAGGCAGCGGTGTGTTAGAACACACTTCACCTCTGGCCCCCTCAGGAAAGCTGGTTTCCCTCAGGAAAGCTGGCAGTTTTCTTAAGAGCTATACTGAGAGCTAAGCTTAGCAAATTTTATGAGCAAAGACAGAATGAAATTCCAGGATTATGTATTGAGGCTGGGTTAAGCTGCTTTCTAGAACAACTTTATACTGACATTTCCTACTTGCTTGTAACATTAAAACTGCACCTTCATAGTTCGCATAAGTGACCTGCAGCATGGCCAGGGTCTGAAGGTTTTTATGGTAGATGGTGCCAGAGACATTTGTGTTCTCATCCGCTCTTCAACACTCACTGGCTATGTCACTGGGGTGCAGCCCTGAATCTCTCCTTGCCTCAGTTTTCTTATCTGTAAAATGGAGACAATGTTTTGTAGCTGGTAGGGTTAATACTGGGACTATAAATTATGACTATATCAAGCTGTGTCTTATCAAATCTAAGGCTGTGCCCCAGTCTTCTGTTGCATTTACCAGTGGCTTTGGACACAGTTGTTTGGGCTCTTTTCCTTGAATTACCATCCATCCTCTGTATATGTGGGGTCCACATCCATGGATTCAACCAATTCCATCTCAACAATATTTGAAACAATATTACATCTGTACTGAATATGTATAGGCATTATAAACAATACAGCATAATAACTATTTATATATCATTTATACTGTAGATAACCTAGAGGTGATTTAAAGTACATAGGACAATGTGGGTAGGTTATATGCAAATGTTATGCCATTTTTTATAATGAGCTTGAGCACCCATGGATTTTGGTATCTACAGGGGTTTTGGGAATGTCCTGAGGACTATAGGGATTATTTGCTTTTCTTGGCCATAGGAAGCCCTTTTGTTGGGTCTCTCCCAACCTTTTTGACTACTCTTTCTTTTTTTTGTTATTTTTATGTTTTTATTAGAACCTGTTTGCTGTACACGAAGTTTGCATTAGTCTAAGGAAGTAGCTACATGTACTGAACATATCTTGATTCTTTCTATTCCTCTTCCCTTCCCCACCCTCCTCCCTCTCTTTGTCTCTAGATCCCCTACCCCCATTTTCATTATTATTATTATTATTATTATTATTAATTATTATTACTACTACTACTATTATTCAACACATAATAATTGCACCCTTATAGGTATTTGTTACATGTACATAACACATCTTCTGAGTCTTCTCTGCTGAACCCTCATCTTTCTAGTCACTTGTGAGCTTCCCCAGGGCCAATCTGCAGTCTCTTCTCAGCTCTCCTTACACCCTACACGATCTGTTTTCATTTTAATGTGTCCAAAGCCAGATTCTTGATGTCTCCCCAGCCAGCTCTATTTTCAAGTCTCCTTTAGTGTCCATGGCACCTGTTTCCCAGTTGCTCAAGTCAAAATCCTTAGAGTCGTCCTTATTTTTCTCTTCTGCACGTAACAATAAATCTTGTTTCTTTAAAAAGATCACTGTGGGGGGCTGGGGATTTAGCTCAGCGGCAAAGCGCCTGCCTGGCAAGCGCAAGGTCGTGAGTTCGGTTCCCGGTACCGGAGAAAAACCAAAACCAAAAAAAAAAAAAAAAAAAAAAAAAAGATCACTGTGGGACATCTCTCCACGCTGATGATTAGCAGCCTGACCCCATCCCCTAGCTTCTCTCACTGAATGGTCACTTTGCTGCCTAATTCATTTCTCAGCCTATTTTCTTGTCCATCTAAGCTATATTTCCACTGCAGCATTGTCTTTAAAACCAAAGCATCATGATTTTCTTCATCTCAAAGGTCTCCTGGAGCTTCAGAATAAAACTCCACATCCACAGGACCACTACAAGGCCTGTGTCCTCTGATCTCATATCCCACTGCTCACTCTGGTCATTCTGCTCCATCTGTCCTGTTCACTTCCCTGTTGATCTCTGACTAACCGACTAAGCTCCAGCTTTTCCCTAGGCTGTACACATTGCTGGGACTGTCCTTCTTTTGGTATGAAATCTCTCACTCCTCTAGGTTTCTGCTCAAATTGCATCTCCTCTGAGAGACTGTTCCTGACTGCTGTATGCACAGTTACACCATTCTCTATCCCCTTTGCCTTGTTTCAGCTCTTTCTATTTCTCACTGCTTGCCACTGTATATTTATTTGATCATTAAAAACTTTATGTGTCTTCCTGTTTGAACATGAGCCCCTGTGACAACAGGGACATAGAACATTTTCTTCATGGCTCTTCTCTGACACCTACAACAGAACTTATAACTTGTCTGTAAAGATTTACACAGTGGATGGAGAGAAAAAGCACCTCACTCTGTGCCTGGCCTTGAAAATTCACCCACGGAAATGCATACTAAGAGTCCTTCATGGAGAAAGGGACAGAATTTAAGGGGAGGACTGAGTCTGGTCTAAATGTTGACTCCTGAGTGGAAAACCTAACCTGTGTGCTGCTTCTTCCTGGGTGTGACTCAGAGGTTGCTTTTGAGACTTGGAAGCTGGAGTGTCACATAACCCAGAAATTTCTGCCCCCACTTCCAGGTCAATAGGAAAACTCTGCTTCTCTCCCTGAAACCTTCTCCCAGCTCACTGTGCCCTGCTTCTGCTCGGGCGGAGTTTCTTCATCATGTCCCTAAGCTATTGCCCCTCAGCAATGACACACCCACCTCCAGCATACAGCTTTCCGGGGGCTGCAAGACAGTACTGCACCCTTTTCGATGGAAGCCATTTAATGCCGTTTATCAGAAGTCTGCTGGGCCTGTGCTGGCATGAGCGCTGCTGGCATACTGGCCCTTCTTATCTCTGCTAACAGGTTGAGGTGGCCCTCTGTGCCAGGAACAGGAAGTAGGGCCTTTGGTGTAGGCCTCTCTTAGAGCCCTTCAAAACCTGAATTACTGTGCCCTGTGCAAGAGTATTTTTAAGAAGTCCTGTTCTATGGAAAGAAATCAGACACCTTTATCAGAAGGAAGATTGTAGGTTGTACAATAAAGCAGTAAATATTGAGTGTCTGCTTGGTTGATAATAGAGTGACTGCGTTTGATAAAGTTTAAATGCCTGACTGAAAGGAGCAATCAGGGAGAGGAAGAAGTTGAGAAGTACAGGGAAGCACAGCAACACAGAGGCCCAGAGAGTGGGGAGGGAGAGGAGGAAAGGAGAGGCAAGGAGAGAGAGGAAGAGAGAGGGAGAAGGAGAGAGCAGGAGGGGCAGGAGGAGGAGAGGAAAGAAATGAGAAAGGGGAACAGAGAAAGAGAATAGAGAGGGAGGAAAAGAGAGAGAGGGAAGAAGATAAAGAGAAAAACAGAAAGGAAGGAGAGAAAGGGGAGAGAGAATCCAAAAGAAGAGAGGAAGAGAGAGAAGAATGGGAAAGGAGAAAAGTGAAATAACACTTTGCATTTGACCAAGAGTGACCCCAAGTTTCAAGCTGATGAAGGATGTGGCATTACTGTTTTTTTGTTTTTTGTTTTTTAAAATGGTACAGGGGATTAAACTCAAAGCCTTCACAGTAAGCAACATCCACAACCCTTACAAAAAGTGTTTTTTAAAGACACGTGCTCGGTCACTAAAGTTACCCAAACAGGGCTTGACCTTGCAATCCTCCTGCCTCAGCCACACAAGTGCTAGGATTATAGGTGCTTGCTAGCATATTAGTATACTTTGATTCAAAATCTAATTGGTGAGGTAGGAGCTAGTGGGCAGAGTAAGGCTGGCTCCTTTCTTCCTTTTATTTCCCTTTCTTTTCTTTAGCTTTTAGCCTACCTGGACAGAAGATAATATTTTCACCAGCTTGGTCCAACTCACAAGAAGTACCCTTGGTTGGGCAGAGTCCAGCCTCCTATGAGTTACATCTGAGGTGACTTACTCAGGATCACAGAGTGAGCTGGGGCACATTCCCTTAGAAGCCCACACTTCAGAGCTCAACTTCCCTCCTTTTGTCCACACCCACCCTGGATATTTTCACACCATGCCCCCTGTTGGGGAGGAGGAAGTGGTTCTCTGGGGGCCTCATCTTCACTCAGAGTAGCTCAGTCCTGTTTTCTATACTGCAGATTTATTGATGGAGAAAAAAGCTATGGAACTCCTACAGATGTGGGATATAGTAGAGAGGATGTCCCACACAGGAAGAGTGAAAAGTACAGTGGCTAAGACTAGGTACTGAGTCACATGGACTTGAATCTCAGCTCTGCTTCGTACTTTTTCATTTCTTCTGCCTGAACTGCATTTGTGAAAGCAGCAGTTCACGGGGGTAAGAGAATTACAACTGAATATGTGCAAAACATGAAGAAATGTACCTCTCAAGGTCAGCACTCAGGAAATGCCTGCTTCCCTCTTCACTCTGAGGTGAGGAAGCCAGGTTAAATGAAGCAGCTGCTGCTAATTGCTAATCAAGTGTGGATTCAAAATTTCCTTTAATAACTAATCCTCTTGGTGCAGCAACTTTGGTCTTTCATATTGAAGTATGGTCAAATTAGTAGACGTTTCATTTCAGCCCCTTTGGATGAAAGGAATTAAGAAACACTGGATAAAACAAGTAAAATGGGGTCTGAGGTGAAGTGGTTGTTATTAGAATGCCCCCAGGGAAAAAGAATTGACAAAGGTTTCAGAGGAGGTCCAGGTGGGTTCTTGAATGTAGGATCCATAGAAGCATGTGTCCTTCACTCTTTTTGGAGACTGGAGGTGGAGCAGCCATCTCCACTTGGGGATACTTGAGACAAGAACTGGTGGATTTTTGTGGTAATTGTCCATACTCAATGTGACTCTGCTACCTCACTGCCCACTTGTTCTCAGGCCCCTTCACTCACCCTGTTCTGTTTTATTCCTCTTCTGTACTTTATGCTCATCTGCTGGCCCTTACCTCTCCCCATCCTTTCTGTGGTGCTCCATAACACATAGTGTTGTCATTCTGGCTAAATTCCAACTAAGACAATGGGCCCATCCGCCCCCTCTTACTGCTCTCCTCAGTGGCAAATTCATTCTTCCACACGTGCCTGTGAGCTGTCCATCTTGCCATCACTTGTATCTTGTGGGAATCTGTGTTTTCCTTTCTATTTTCCATTCCTTATCATGGGTTTAGGTCGGAGAGACCCTACCTCCATTAGTTGGTGTTCCACTGCTATAACAAATACCTGAAATAATCAACTTATCAGGAGAATAGATATAGTTTTGGGAGTTTCAGGCCATGACTAATTGGCTTTGTTGCTTTGGGCCTGTGGTGGCACATTGTTGTGAAAGCATGAGACAGAGCAAAGTCTTTCACCTCATGGCTGGGAGAGTAAAGGAAAGAGGGAGGGCAGAGGCTGGGGTCCTACTATGCCATTTGTAGGCATGCTTTTGGAGAACAAAAGACCTTCTACTAGACCCCAGGTCTTCAAGGTTCCAGCACCTCCCAACAGCACCACACTGGGGACCAAGAATTTAACACGTGAGCCTTTGGGGACACAACCAAAATGCAAACTACAGCATCACCATGGACTTAGGTGGACCATTGGCCACACAGGGATGAGTTTAGAGAAAGGCATGTACTCCAGTTTAGGCTAATGAAAGAGCGGCTGTTTTCCTGTCCTGGTCCATACAATGTAAGAAGCAGAGCTCTTGTTTATCTGGAGATTCTGGGACACCTGGAGGAGACTAAGGATGGCATCGGAACCGTATGAGATAGGAAAGAGAAAATGAGGCAGAGAGAGAGAGAGAGAGAGAGAGAGAGAGAGAGAGAGAGAGAGAGAGAGAGAGGAAAAAAGAAGAAGAAGAAGAAGAAGAAGAAGAAGAAGAAGAAGAAGAAGAAGAAGAAGAAGAAGAAGAAGAAGAAGGTGAATAAGAAAAAGAGGGAGGAGGAAGAGGAGGAGGAGGAGGAGGAGGAGGGGGAGATATGAGGTCCTGATTGATATACTTATGATATCATTTGAGTAACTGGATTAAGTCTTATTTGTAACTAGAACAATTTCTGAACACCTAAGGTTTTTCTTTTTTTGCTAGTACTTTCCTTTAGCCAGTTTTAATTGACCAGTTAATTGGGTACTTTAATTGGATCACTTGCAACCCAAAGAATCCTGAGACACCAACTAGCCAGCTAGCATTAAGCAGTGTCTGCTCTGTGCTTTGCCTCACAAGCAACAATAATGAACCTGTTTCAATACCTCATGCTGAGGCTGCATCTCTTTGGGAAGGGCAGGTAATCACATATGCAATGACAGTAAACTGTGGTCACCCTACTGTCACAAAATAGGGTGGATGGTACAATAGGGTTCATTTTTCAGAGCTGGTATTTACATATCTTTATGTGCCTTGCAGAGGAAAATATCAGAGGGTTATGAACTCTGGGAGCTGTGGCAATATGATCTGTTTGCTTCTTTTGCACTGTGCCTTATTTTTGCAGTGAACCTTAATTACTCTAATGATTAAGAGGGGAAATGCTATTAAAATCAAGATGACAAGAATAAGTGCTATGCTGGGAGAGGTACCAGAAGCTGTTAGGAGCACTTAGCAGGCACTGGCTTCAGGCAGCTGAGTGACTATGCAGGGAGTAGAGGAGAAATCTTGTTGAGGTTTCTGTGTGCACAGAGATCTGCCCATGCCTCTGCCCATGTAAGCCCACACTTGGAGAGTGCCGTGTGTCAGCTGGTCAGGGAAGCAAGGAGCAGGAGCACACCAGTCTGGCCCTTTCCACAACCTATCTAGGGTATTGGCTCCTTGATCCAGCCAGGAAGGCATTTCAGCAGCCCATTTCTTTGTCTTACCAGTGGAGAGCTGGTGATGAGAAACACAAGGCCCTTTCCTCTCAAGGCTCCAGAAGCTGAACATTAAGAAACCATTGCAAATAGGGTAATTGCTCAGAATGAGCACTAATGTCCTATTAAAAAGAGGCTGCTGCTGTGGCTGTAACCTCTAATTCAACAGCCGTTTCCTGAGAACCGTGTTAATGTGATTTGAGCTAATTCCCTCCTCGCTGCCTGGAGGCCTGGTCCAGAACTGTCTCAGGCTCCTGCCTTTCTGTGTTGGCAGAAGCACAGGAATCCCTCACTCCCTTTCCTGGCAGAGGCGTCCTAGAGGCTCAAGTGGCACACAACCATCAATCAAGCAGCAAAGTACTGTTGAGTGGCCACTCTGCTTGACCTAGGATGAGGTGCTGAGGAGGTGGGGGTGGGGGAATTCATCCATAAATTCAAGAGACTCATTAAGTCTCGATAAGTGCCTTTGAGACATTTGGTATTTGTTTTAAAAGTCAGAAAAAGTATGGTTAAGACATGGAGGAACTGGAGACCAGCACCACACAGAATGTGCTCTTCATTAGTTTATTCCTTCTGGCTATTGAGGATGTGCTGGTGACTAAGACAGCTCTGGTTCCTCTATCCTGGAGCTCATATTTTTTCAGGCAGACATTGAATAAACAATTGCCCAAGGACGGGTCTGACTATAATGTCATGTACATGATGGAGGAATATAGAGTGTTTTGAGAGGCTAAAAGGGCTAGTAGGGTGGGGCTGAGGAGGTCTGGAAAAGATTTCTAGGGAGCCATCGGAAGAATAAGCAGGAACTAACAAAGCAAAAGGGAAGAAGAGCTTTGTAGGTGGGGGGGGAGAATTGGTACTGTTTGACAAATACTTGAGTTTGGGCATAGAGAACAGAGGAGAGAGGGATATCAGATGAAGCAGAATTACTTGCTGCCATGGTGCCTTCATGGTGCTCAATGCCAGGACCTGAGAGTCAGGATATCTGGGTTGTAGTCCCATCTCTTCTGCCACCAGTTTTGCATCCCCAGATGGTACTGAGAAGCCATTCTGCTTATGGGTCTCAACTCCTTGGTAGAAAATGATGACTAATTTCCGTAAAATTCTGTGATGTGTAAGTTCTAGATTCTGGGTCCTGCAGTGACAAGATATGACCAGCCAGGTCAGCCAGGGATGGATGGGTAAGAGGGTGAAGTGAGATCACATCAGATTTTGGAGTCTGAGAGAAAGATCATCCAGCCTGTTGCAAGGAGTGAGTTCTGTTTTTTCTGGGTGGTACAGAGGAAGCCAGTCTTACCTGCAGCCCTACAGTTGAGCTCTTATGCACCCCTGCAGCTTTCTGAGTATTCTGGGATGCCTTGGCATGCCAGTCATGGAGATGGCTTCAGCCCTTCTATAAGGCACTGACTTGATGGCAAAGGAAAGTGCTTGTGATGGAGGACAGTTCCACTCTGTCCTTTATTAATGAGTGACTGTGGGAGATGTTAGGATCTGTATCCAGAGCCATCTTCTGGAATGAAGGACTTATTCTCCCCACTTGCTGAGGTGGCCCTCAGCTGTCATCTCTGTGCTTCACTTGAAAAAATCCTGTTGAAGACAGAGATAAGGTGGGTAACAGGATAGAAAGAGATCAAGATATAGTAAATGCATGTAGGGTAGCCCATTCAAGACCCTCACGTCTCTCAGGAGCTGTTCCTATTCCACAATAAATTTTCCTACTCTTATCTCCGTTCTTCCTTAGAATTAATTCTTTGACTTTTGGAAATACAAACTTGGCTTGTCTGACACTAAGCAGGTAGTTGATTATGCCTTGTCTTTTATGCTAATCTTTTTATGCCTTGTTTTTTATGTCAAATGATGGTAAATTTAAGTTCAGATCATGGGAATATTATGATCACACACACACACACACACACACTCAAGATGGGCCATTTTATTTTTGCAGACAGGGTTCTATATTCATGTTTTGTGTATGGACTTACTAGTTGTTAAATTTACTGATATTCCTTGCTTGACCTGTTTGGCTTGCTTTGACTGTTGTGATTTGTTGCCTTATCTTAGATAGCACACTAGGGAGATGCAATGCTAGTGTCCCCTACTAGACTTTATTACTAACCAAAATGCAAATGTATAAAATGCTATAAATGGGTCTTTTTATGAAATCTAGTTTATATCCAGGAAATATAAATGCTGCTTATAAGTTCAGGACTCCTTCAGTCAGTTATCTGTGACAGCATGGCTCCTGGCCTTATATCTGGGAGGACAGTGTTCACTGAGACATTCTGGTCTAATCCTCCATAAGAATGGAGGGGAATGTCAACCTGTCCTGTTCTACCTCAGTTTCCCTTCTGGACTGACATTCAGCTGGTGAAGAGGCAATCTTAGCTCTTGAGAGTCACCATTGTCACCTTTCCAGGTTGAGAGTGACAACTCATGGTCAAATTGTTTCAACAACTCACTGTGAGCATAAGAGAAGACTTTCTTTTCTCTGATCTGACTTCTGATCTTTTTCTGTCACTTTTTACTTTCCTGTTTTTTGGAGGCATGTTTCTTCTAAAGATCAGAGAGGAAGATAGAGACTCTTAAAAGGTTTTAGTCTCAATCTGTTTCAACCTTTTCCTCCTATGCAACAAGTAAGAAATTTCAAGTTGAGCCCATAGAAAATTCGCAATTGTTAATGCAGACAACAGGGAAGTCATCTTAGATGAGAAACATATATCCTGTCTCTGGGTCAGATGAGATGTTGGAATTTTACCCATCCAGGGAACACATATGAAGCTGAAGTTCCTGGCTAGTGTTCTGGGTACAATTTTCCATGCAGTGGGAATGGGAAATTGAAATCTGAGATCCAGTGGAGAGAACCAACTTCTGGGTGACACCAGAAAGAGCCATTTCCTTAGTGTTATACGTAAGGGACCAAGACACATTCACATCAGGAGAGAATTTCTAAACCACTCATTTATCTCAACTCCCTCATACTCTTGAAAAGGCCCAAACTCTTGGCTTTCTCTTTCCTCCTAATTCTGGTTCTTGTGTGTGTGTGAACTCTCACTAATGTGTAAGTTGTGGTTGCCAGACAATGAGTACAGGTTTTAACCTGCAAATTTCATTAGTGTGTAGAGGCAGAAATCTTTTTTTTTTTTTTTTTTTTTGTTTTTCTCTGGTACCGGGAACTGAACTCACGACTTTGCACTTGCCAGGCAGGTGCTTTTGCCACTGAGCTAAATCCCCAGCCCCGAGGCAGAAATCTATAGAGTGGATTTTGAGTAGAATTTAGCCTTGTCTTGCTGCAAAGAGAGATTGCCTAAGTGACTACTTAGATAGTACAAATGTCTTGGGAAATTCTTTGTCCTAGGGCCCACAGCAGGATTTTTCTGAGCCATTTCTTGCCTATGTCTATCTCTACGTGTGACCCTTCTGTAGGCTGGGAAGTGCTCCAACCACTTCCAACCTGCCCTTTTTCCCTTTCACTCTCTTTGAAAGATTTGGAAGCATTTGGTCAGGTCACTTGATCATTGGTTTAGCAATGCTTCCTTCTTTACAGATGGTCATTGGGAATCATCTGTAGCTTGTGATTTTGGAAACATACTTCCAAGTTAGGGATATGAATTTCCAGAGAAGATAGAGGTGTGCATTGGTAAGGGTGGATAGTCCAGCCTGACCTATCATCTGGTCACACTCCAGATAGCAGCCACTTGCTCTGGAACATGTCACCTTGAGGGATACTTTGAAAGCACTTAAAAACCAAGTAGGAATTAAAAGGGAGGCCTATTTCCCACCTTGTTTTGGGGAAACTCAATGTTGAATTCTCTTACACCTTTGGAATGTATTCTTAAGCACTGGAATTTAACTCTCATGTGTTGAGAAAGAGCTCTTTAATATTTTCCAGCATGTGTACATGGGCTGCCTACCCCCTAGAGACAAAACACAATGCACAGGGAAGTACTGATTATGACACTATTTTGCAACTAGAGTTACACTATAAGAAAGAGGGAAAATGGTCAGAATTACCTTGTGTTCAGACTTTCTTTTCATTAAGAGACTTCATCTTTTTGGACAAGTGCTCTCCCATGACTTGGCTTCTTTAAAGTTTCCCAAATCATAGCCCTGCAATATGTAGATGATGTACTGTTCACTAGTGACTTTGTCTTCAATGGAGAGACAGATGCTTTGCTAAAAGATCCAACCTCACTGGCTAAATTCCAACAAACTCTTCAACAGCTAACAGAAATGGGTATTAAGGGATAGCCATAGCCTCAGTGCCTAGAACATTGTTTCTGTCTTGTACACATGGCTATCAAAACAGCAATTTTGACTATCAGCTGTGTCTATCAAACAACTATGGTTACTAAAGCAACAGTGAGAAGCCTGTATAGCTGGCAATCCAGTCAGATAAACCATCAGTTTAGGTCCTGTCTTAAAAACTGTCTTTGCTTTCATAAGTGTAAAATTTTTATTTATTCTGATTCTTAATGCAAGATATCTATGTTAATTGAGCTATAAAAAGTTCTGACTAGTCTACTTATAATTACAAAGTTAAAAACTATAACAGAATTATTGTAATTTAAATTAGCCAAATACATCTGAGTAACTCTGGCCTATTAATTTATGTGTGCCTGTCTCTGTCTATTCAATTCGTGGCCCATTGCAACATCTACAGATGTTTTGTTTGAACCTAAGAACTTTTTTCTTTTTTTGATTTTTGAAATATTTATGTCTACAATTTAAGTTGGCTTATAGATAAGTGTCAGCCAATCAAAATGATGTCAAGACTGGTTTTACAAATGCAATGCATATTGTTGTCTATGTATAATAACTTGGTAGTCTTTCATTTGTAAGAATAATGTATTGTTATGATCTGATTCTAATAGGTTATCTAAAAAATTTCTTAAAATAATTAAATGGGGACCCCATAGGCTTGGGGAGATAAGACTCCCCTAGGTGAGTAAAGGAGAAGCTGTCTGGAAACATTTATTCCAGTTTTTATTCACTAATGGGACCCCAATAATTTCCATAGACTTATGGGAGACACACCCCAATCAATATTGCTAAACATATTATTGTAATATGGTTACATTGGTTATCATCAAAAGTTTAAGTTTCCTGTGGGTAAAATAATAAGGTTTTGTATTAAAAGATGCTCTTGCTACAAAACTAAATAAAGAGACAAAGGTTTCCATTTAACTGTGACACTCATTATTGCTAATTTCATGGTGTACTAAATGAATTCATGCCTTCTGGGTGTACAGGTCTTCTAATATGTAAAACTAGGGTTGTTTATGGTGATAACCTTTTCTTTTAGACTCAGATATCTGACTTTCTCTTGCACTTCAGCTACTTGTGATAAGAGGCACATGTCAAGCTAGTATGAGACCACAAGTCAAGTGATAGTTTTTTTTAAAAAAGCTTATGTGATTTGTGTATTATATATATATATATATATATATATATATATATATATATATCATTACACTGAGAGATGTTCAGGCACCGAGCAGTCCAAACAATGGCACATACTTCCTCGATGACATCCTATTAAAGGATAACAAATTTGATGAGAGCTTGTTTGTGTACTAGATGGAGATGATTGACTAAAAAGAGGTTCTCTATACTGAGATAGATATTTAAATGTGTTTCAAAGATAATATCATGATTGTCATGCTAAGATACCATTTGTGGCTCTTAATCTCAAGTTTTCCCTGTAAAACTTTATAATTGTCATCTGTTAGTATTCTGCAGGGACTCAACTTCTAAAACAACCATGATTAGTCAGGAATAACAGTCCTCTGGTTATACTTTATATTTTAAAGTGCTTGATATCTAGATGAGATTATAACAGTTAAGCTCATTACTTTCACTGCAAGATGATGCAACTGATCTTCTTTCCTGGGTGTTCAACAACAAGAGAGACCAGAACTATAAAGGTAACTAAGCTAAGAGGACAGCCAATATTTTTGACCCTGGCTCTCCAAGGTCAGTGAGAATTCAGGACATGAGGAAACTTTTCTACAGGATCCTACAAATTTGGTGAGTCACACAATCTCCTGAGCAGGGAGATTGCTGGACCCCAGAGGACAGGAATCAACAAATGTACAGTGTGCCAAAAAGAGGGTCATCAAAGAGGGAAAAGCAATTTTCACAGAAAATACCACAGTCAGACAAGACTGTGTCTCATCCTGGTGGCTGACACTGATAAAGGAGCTGAGAGGTTCTGTACATGGTTACAAAAGTAGTGCCTGAGGAGACTTAACTGAACTTGATAGACAGCAAGAAGTTAATTTTGATTAACACAGGTCTCACTTTAACTTGATCTTAAACATCCAACAGAAAAGTATAACTAAAAGATGCATGGAAACAATACCATATTAATAAAAGCTAGTTATAAAAAGGGGCTCTACTTGCTGACCCCATCTGGAAGTTTCCAGCTACACTGGTAGCTGACCATGTTATGGTTCAGTGAGGCTGAAAAACTACAGTGGAAGTTATAAAAGCTCAACAAGAGTCTTTAAATTCCTTAGCTAAAACTGTCCTTCAAAACTACCAAACTCCCATTTTCTTACAGCTAAAATGAGAGGGACTTATGACAAGAAATATTAGACTTATAGATAACCTCCATCAGTTGAATAGATAACCTCTATCAGTCTAAGAGTCACCTGGTTACAATCACCATTCCAGTTCCTTAAAAGCTGTGTTTGGATGTGGCTCTTTCCAACCTGCCTTTTCATTCTAGTGCTCATGTTTGATCATACATGCTTTCATTTCTTGGAAAAGAAATCTTGCCACACTCCAAGTGATCATGCAGATGAAACCAGCAACAAATATCTCAGACTCCTTTAACTGGAGTCCACTAGATTGGCCTTGTGAAATGAGTTCATAACTGCTAAACTGCAACATTAACTTCTATCCAAGTCTCATTAGATTAGCTCTCTGGAAAGGCTTCTGACTGTCTCCCCTACACTGATCCTTCTCAGCTTCAAGCAGCTGGATGGAAACTATAACCCTTCTCTCCTAACCACAATTAGTGATACCTATTCAGAGGGAGGAATATTATAGACAGCTAAGTCAGGTAGAAATACTATAGGCAGTCAGATAGGGCTAGAGCCTCGAGGGAGTCAATGCAAAAGATGAGAACACATTGGAACTGTGGCTGGAGGTTCATCTCAAGAAGATTAAAGCCACAATGGCCAGATTTACATACTTCCCTAAGGAATAAATGGAAGGGTGAGATTTCTTGTATAAATAAACCATTATCTCATTAGGGGTGGGCCATCCTCTCCCACAGACAAAGACTAAGACTAAGACTAAGACTGAGACTAAGACTAAGACTAAGGCAAAGGCCACTAAAAGTAGGCCTAAGACTACTTAGACTAAGGCTAAGACCACTAAACCTAAGACTAAAGACAAAACTAAGACCATAGATTATTTACCAAGGTTAATGATGGCATCTGTATGCCCTTGCTACTATTATCAATATTATCCAAGCATATATACTTGTAGTCTTATCAGTTGATTATAATTTGACCCATGTTGTACTCAGCACTTGTGATTTTGCTCGATATAATTTTCTCAGAGAGATGGGCTCATTGCCAACCCATTTAGAACCACTCCTGTCTTTCAGGAGCTATACCTAGTCCTCATTCCTATTCTCCATTCTTATTCCTCAATACATTTTTCTACTCTTAAAAAATGAATGTATATACCAATTTACCAGAGTAAACCTCACCATTTTGTATTACCACCAGTCACTTAAAAAATAAAACTTCATCAGACCTGAGGTCCTACTCCTTCTAGAGGCAGCCTAGGATAAGTGACTAAGCAAAGGCAGGGTAGAAAAGCCTGATTCCTTCTGCACAATTTGGGACAACTCCAAAAGTCCAGCTCAATTCCAAAACTCCACAGCATAGACACCTTCACGGGGAGACTCCTGTATAGCTTACTTCTACACTTTCCCTCCTGATAATCCTGCACACAGACCTTTGTCTCAGTTCTGCCTTCCTGGGAAGCCCATCTGTGACAGCACTCTTAGGCAAATTCCTTCAAAGCTTTAAATTGCTATTTCTTTATCTGTAAGAAAAGAATAATTTCCAGCTTAGTGAAACCTTCTCAAAATAAAAAATAAAAAGTGCTAGAAGTATACCTCAGTAGTAGAGTGCTCCCAAGTTTGATCCCCATTATGGGGTAAAGGGGAAAATGGGATAATAAAGCCTATACCTTAGGCTGTAAGGATTTAAAGAGCTCAGTTGCAGGTGGTGGGATAATGTACACAGACATTTATTTGCATTGCGTTCTGTCTTCAGTGCTACCTGCATTTGGAGGGCATAGGTGGGATTCATTGGACTAACAGTTACTTTACCTCTGGGATTTGAACAGGTATTGTTCTTTCAGAAGGAGAACAGATGTTTACAAGCTCCCTAAAGACAATGTTCAGGTTTTGTCTAGGATGTAGAGACTCATGATGTAGGGGGCGAGAACAGCTAGGAAGTGTTTGATTCTCTACATCTAAGCACTGCTTAGAGGTAGCACTCTGGGGTGAGTGCAGTCTCCTCTGCCCCTCTGCCCTTGCAGCCCCAGGAGAAGGAAGTGTCCATCAGTACCTGTGGAGCTCAAGGGCTACAGAGAACACTCCATGGTTGAGACCTCATTCAGTGAAGGTCCAGCTCTGAGCCTGAATAGAGGAACAGGGCTGGGCAGCCAGACCGGGGAGGACTGGACTTATTGAGAGAGGACATGTTAGATGACACCTATTGTCAGTACCATAGTCTAAGGTCACTTTTGCCCCTACTTCTCTGGTACCATGTAATCTGACCCCCTCCATGGATTCTTTTTTTTTTTTTTTCTTTTAGAAATAAAAGGAGGAAAATATTAACAGACCAACAACATTTTACAAAATAGCATAGGATCAGTACAGACATTACAGAGTTACAAACAGAGTGGTAGGGAATTAACAATGCTTATTGTATTACATATTGATATCTTCAATGTGGTTTCTCATGAAAACATATATAGACATACAAAGCTAATCAACCAATGCCTCACTGACAGTTTCTTTCACCTCCATGGATTCTTATGTGAACATAATTAGAAGGAAAGAGCCTTCATACATGGCTGAGGTTGAGTTTTTCTTGCTCTGATCAATAAGTGCCATTGCAGATTCTCAAATTTCTGTCATCCTTGTGAAGGGGCTACACTGATCTTCTCTGTATCATTCCAATTTTAGTATGTGTGCTGCTGAAGTGAGCACCAGATTCTAGAATTTCTGTGCTTTCTAACAAATTCATACCAGCACTGATGACAAAGGGAGGGGGTAGGCCAGATGACCTAGGACACAACTGCAGCTGTCCTTTACTAGTGAATGACTGGTGAGTCCACTCTGGTGTGGCTCCTGGCTCACAGTAGGTGCTCAGTAAGAGCAACCTTCTCCTTTCTGTTTCCTCCTAATCTGTGCCCCACATGCACTGTGGTGTTATGTGTGTGCTATCTGTACAGACATAAAATAATACTCATTACATTTTCACATGGCTTCCTACACTTTCATATGGCTCTAAGATGTTAGCTGCATGCACACTCATTTCCTCTTAGATCAGACTTTCTCAACCTTGGCACTATATTGACATAAAAGGCTGTATAATTCTTTGCTCTTGGTTTTGTCCTGGGCATTGTAGACTGTTTAAGCAGCATCCCTGGTCTCTACTCATTAAATACCAGTAAGAGTAAGATGCCTCACCCCCTACCAAATTACAACAATCAAACCTTCTCCAGATGTGGCAAATCTCCCTGGGGCATAGGGGAGTCAAAATTACCCTTAGTTGAGAACCAGGTTTCCAGTGCCCCTAGGGAGTACACAGCTGGGAAGAAGCACGGCCCTTCATGTCTTGGCTCAACTGATTTTGTGTCTGTGCCATCATAGTAACCACCATACTTCCTCACTAGTGATGGAGCACCCACGGCTCTCCCTCTCTGCAGGAAGGGAGGGGCCTGACAAGGTTGTTTCTTTCCAGGAAAACATGGGCATCTGACTGCCTCTGATTGGTAAACTTGTTGGGGCCTGGGAGAAAGCCCTCAGTACAGGAAACATACAGTTAGCTCTTATCTGGTCTCCTCAAAAATCCTAGTAGGATTTAGCAGCAAGGAGAAACCATGGGTTTCTGACCCCTGGTGACTGCAGCTTCTTCTTCCAGGAAGCCCAGGGAGGTGGCCACCTGGCAATGGCCTCAGCACTAGTGGCCCCAGGAACATCCACTATGAACAAAGAGCAGAGGGAACAAAGGGTTCCCCTCTGCTCTTTGTGGGCTTTGTGGAAGAGTCTGCTCTGGTGAGCTCCTGGCCTGACTCTTGTCCTCCTCACCCTGACCTCCCCCCAATCCTCCATCAATTATAGCTCCAGGCTGCAACCCTGTGAAAGGACCCCAGGGAGAGGATGTTCTGGTCTTGTCCTCTCATCAAGAGCTATAGGGGAGGCTAAATTCATTCATTCAGTCATTCATTTGTCCCCCATTCATTCAATAGAGATATTTTGTGGCCCTACTAGTTTGATTTTTTAAGCCACTAATATGTAAACATCACTAGAATACTGAGTTGGTTGAAACACAGGTCCAGTGCTCTGCGCAACTCTAGGAATTTTAAAGCATACACCTTGACCTTCAGGAGTTCTTTTATCTAATTGGAGAAACCATGCACTCATTGCAAAATTTATGAATAATAGGAATATCCCAGACAGTATAAGGACATGAGGAAATTACTAGGCTACCTTTGCTGGAGGAGGATGAACTGGGAGGGTAGACTTCCTGTGTGCCTGAGTGTGAGGGCCCCGGCACCTCTAAGTATCTCACCAGATAAAAACAAGGCCTCATAGATGTGAAGAACATCCCCAAATATATTTTTACTGGTGAAGGCAAGGAAGGTTTTGCTGAGTTGAGGATTTTCTTTCCTTTTCCATCTCGGCCTTGATTGTCTGCCTCCAAACATAGTCTGAGCCAAGTTTCATCACTTTTGGCCTCAGCACCTCATCACATACCTTCTCCACTTTTCTAGAAAATTCACTTCTCTAGGAATCCAGTCTGAAGCGAGCACTGTAACAACAATACCACTGCAGCTAGACCTTCTAATGATGTAGGTGAAATCATGTAACTGATACCAATTATCTTATCCCTGGGGAGGTATGTAGGCCTGATCATTCCATTCTTATCTTGAGGCCTATTGTCCAACAGATGTACCTCTGGCCACAGTTGTAATGTGTTATCATCCTCTATACTGACTCCCTCAAGGGCCTAGCCCTGTCTGACTGCTTATAATATTTTTTATCTAATTTAGCTGTCTATAATACTCCCCTTTCTAAAGAGGTAGCCCTATCTACCACAAGGGGGAAAGGGGTGATACAGGTTCTGGTTACTTGTGCTGAAGAGGGCTGTAGTTGTGATCAGCACTCAGAGATACTCTCTAGAGGGTCTATCTAAAGGTCCTCATTAGACACCAGGCATTTTAATCTTGGATAGGTATATAGGTTTAAGTCTGGAGGAGACAAGGCCAAAGAAACAGTTAAGTATGCATGGACCAAATGATAAGTTCAAAAAGACTATTGTGAATACAACCAACAAATGTTTCCACCAAGAAGAGTCAGTAATAGCCTCCTACATAGAGGGTAAGGAGAAGGTTTAGGGAATTTTAGAATTTGACATGGAGTTAGCCTGTTGTTAGCCTGTTGAAGGGACAGAAATAGAAGCTAAATGATCATACTAGTGAAATACACTTCTAGACCATAGATGTCGTAGGTGGGGTAAGTTTGCAGATGTGTCGATGTTTTTGACACTCTTGCCTTGTAACCAAGGAAGTCTCATTATGTATCTCCCTATCTATCTAGGGAGTAGCCAGGGTCACAAATTATTTCCACAGGACCAATGAATACAATTGGTGGCTACTGGAATCTTATTTTAGGTGATTAAACCAGCCTGTTGTAAACTAGTCTTTGACTTGTAAAGTTATGGTGTGTACGTATTATTTGGAGGATGTGTGTCCTAAGTATTTAGTAGAGTTAGACCAATGAGAAAGGAGTGATTTCTTTATTCACAGCAAAGGGGGCTTTTCATTTAATTGTAGTAGTCCTTTCTAAACTTTAGACCTTATAGGGTATTGTCTCTGGTGAGGAAAAATAGTGGGATCTTTGAGATATATTTGTACTGGGGCAGCTGTTATTGTTTTTATTATTGTACTTTTAGTTGCCCATATTTTAGAGTTTACATTTGCCTCTGTGAGAGGGAGGCAGTATACCTGACCTGGGTGCATATTTTTATAGTATTTAAACAAGATATCTCTCCCCAGAAGGGGAACTGGACTTTCAGGCATAATAAAAAAAGGAATGGGAGAAGAGAGAGCTGTCCCAGTTACCGCCTAAGGGTTGTGGGAAATATTGAGTTACTTCCTCTCTAGTGACTTTCTATTAAAGTCTGATTTCTGGAAGGAAGGCCAAGGTTGAAAAGAAGGACCCAGGAATAGACTAGTTTCTTTTCCATCTATAGTCATGATTACCTGGGGCTTTTTTATACAAATAATAGTCTGGCCAGAGGAGGAAGGCTGAGAGTGCCCTAGGACCCTTCAGGCTTGCTGGACCAGCTGATAAGATTGGTCTGATCCCTGCAACCTCAGGGGGCAGTCTGATTTCCAGTGGTCACTTTTACAACCAGGGCATAGCTCAGGGGTCCTCATATCATGATAATTTTTTTTAAAATCAGAGTCCCTCCGAAGGTGGCCTGGCTTTTTGCAGTGGTAGCAGATGTTTAGTCAGCAAGGTCTTCTTGGAGCCCAAAGAATCAGACTTAGAATCTATTGCTTTTAAGGCTGCAGTGAAAGCAGCCACTTTTTTGGGGGGTGAGGACTCTTTGTTTTTTTCCCTTGGCCTCTTTCTGGTCTCAATAATAAAATATTGAGGAGGCAATTCTCACTAAAGTATTAAGTGAGCTATTTGGAGCAAAATCCATCTTTTGTACCATTTTCTTAATATCTGATGCTGAGTTGGTAATAAACTCATCTTTAAGAATAATCTGTTTTTTATCAAATCAGGAGCCAGGGATATATGTTTTATCAATATCTCTTGTAAATGATCTAAGAAGGCAGAGGGATTTCTGTCTTTTTCTTGAGTAGTAGACAGTTTAAAATAACTGAAGGGCTTAGTTCTTGTTCTTCTTAGAACTTTAAGAATACATGTCTGAAGATGTTTTTATTTCAATCAATCTCTCATCTAGTTTACAGACCAGGGACTACTTGGGCTCTAGTAGGAACTGGCTGCCTGTCTTTTGGCCTTTTAAAATTAACAATATGATATTTATCTCTAAATGTAATAGCTTGTAATGCTGCTCATCTATCACTACAGGTCAATATTTTATTTTAGAGTAACAATACATCTTTTCAGTCTAGTTTATAGGTCTGAGTAAGTTTCCTGGAGACTTCAATGTACTTGTCAGGGTTGTCTGAAAACTTTTCAGATCTTTTTTGATCTATTTGAGGTCACTGAGAGAAAAGGACATATGGACACAGGTAGGGCCAAATTCTCTATCCATCCCCTTTAAGGGATATTATCCTGAAGGAGCTTAAACAAAATTAGATAGGGATGGATATAGTCCAGTAGATGCTTCAATTAAAGTTGATTTGAACCTTTACCTTTGGAGTCTGAAGGGCAAGGGAAAGGGGCCTCAGGCTCAGTAATAGTGGAGGAGGCTTTGATTAAGTTTGCCTTGGAAATCTCACCCTTAGAGTCTGAAGGATAAGGGAGCAGACCCTCAGGCTCAGTAATAGTAGATGTATCTGATTGTGCCTTAAGGGCCAGAGGTGTCTGTGTTTTTCTGTGGCTTATATTTATATTTTAAATATAAATAAAGATTATATCTTAATGTAAAGAAAGTCAGAAGATAGGTAATTTTGTTTACCATTTTTACTCTCTCACAGTATAATTTTAGTTGTGAAATAGCATCATAATCAATACTTTTCTCTATATTTCATTTTACCTCTAGGGGTAGGCAGTCCATGCATGCATGCAGAAAAATATTAGACAGCTCTTTTTCAATATATCAGGGTTGAACAATTTTTAGCATACTCTAAAGGAGTAAGAGAATTTGACAATGAGTTTCCCCATCTGTAAAACAAGGGGAAAATAGGCATCTCTTTTAATCTTTACTTGGTTTTCATATCCTCTTAAGGATAGAAGGAGGAGTAACCTACACTAGAGCAGGTGGCTGCTATCTGGCAGTGACCAGAAGATAGGTCTAGTGGAACTAGTCACCTTTAGCAAGGTAGGCCCCTACCTTCTCTGAAAACTCACACTCTTAACTCTAGAATGTATTTGTAAAAGCACAAACTGTGATTCTAGCTATAGCAAACATATTTGAAGAAGAAAGCATTACTAGCAAAATTAAACCAATAAATAAGGGACCTGAATAACTGCTTTCCAATTCTTTGAAAGAGAGTGAGAGAAAAAAGTCAAACAACAAATTGGAAGTGGTTGGAACACTTCTCAGCCTGTAAAAGAGATCAGTTCCAGAGATAGACAGAGGCAAATAATGGCTGGGAAAAATCCTGCCCTGGGCCCTGGGCAAAGAAGTCCCCAAAACATTTGTACTGTCTACCTAATCACCTAGGCAATCTTCCTTAGCTGTAAGACAAGGCTAAATTTTATTCAAAATTTACTCTAAAAGTTTTATTTCTCTATACCTGCAGCACACTTATTAAATTCACAGGTTAGAATCTATACCCATAATTCAACAACCACAACTTACACATTAGCAAAAGTACTTCCTTCCCTTACACATAAATGATGAGAACCAGGCCTAGAAGAGGAGAGAAAGAGCAAGGGTGTTGGGGATTCTCTTTTCAGTTGAATATGTTTTGGTCTCTTAAATATTGTGCTTTAGGAATGGCTCCTTCTGGTCTCACCCAGAAGTTGGTTTTTCCCACAGGATCTCAGGTTTAGTTTTTCATACCTGGGAGACTGTGCTCAGTGTTCTCATGGACAGGCAAAATTTTGGGGTCACATCTGACCCAGAGATAAGATATGTGTTTTTCATCTAAGAGGGCTTTTCCCTTTTTTGGCATTAGCAAACATTAATTTTCCATGGACTCAAGTTAAAAGATTTTAGTTACTGGATATGAGGGAAAGATTGAGACAGTTTAGGGTTTCTCCTTTTCTAATCTTTAGCAGAAACATACCTATAAACAATGAGAGTACAAAGTGATAGGAAAAGATCAGAAAAAGGAAGTCTTTTCTTCTCATGCTCATGATGAGTTATTGAGACAATTTGCCCATGAATCATCACTCTCAGCCGGGAAAGGTGAGAGTAGGGAATCTCAAGAGCTAAGATTGCCTCTTCACTAGTGGAAGATCAGACCTGAATGGAAAGTGAGGCAGAATAAGCTTGACATTCCCCTCTCTTGTGTAGAGAGGGGATCAGGCCAGATTGTCCCAGTGAAACCTGTCCTATATGTCTTAAGAACGGCTGCTGGCCTATTGCCTTCTAACTGGCAGTTGAAGTCCCATGATTTATTAATAGACATGCATACTTTCTAAATATAAACTAGACTGTGTAATAAGACCCATTTTATAGCACTTCATAAATGCACATTTTGGTTAATACCAGTGTTCCCTAGAGAATGCTCTGACATCACTTTTTCCTTGTGCTGTTGTCTAAGATAAGATAACAAACCACAACAGTCAAAACAAGTCAAACAGGTCAAGCAAGGAACACCAGTAAATTTAGCAACTAATAAATCTAAATGTAGCATATGCAAAATGGGAATACAAGACCTTGCCTATAAAAAAAATGTCCATCATAATCTCATGTTTTCAACTTAAACTCATCATCATATTAACAAAAAACAATGTGTAAAAAAGACAAGGAATGAAAATATAAGGTGTAAGCAATTGACAAGGATGGCAATTTCTGTTACCTAAATGAGTCACAATGTAGCATCCATTAAACAAAAGCAAACTCTTCTAATTATCTTGGTGGGACCTCTAAATGGTACAGGGAACTAATATAACTCTTAACCTGCTAGATGTCAGATAAGAATAAATTTGTGTTCTCCAAAATCAAAGAATGAATTTTAAGGAAAAATGGAGGTTAAGAGTAGGAGAAATTTATTGAGAGAGACAGCTCTTAGAGACAGGACAGGACCCAAAAGTGGGTCATCGATGATCCCACTTCCCATAGGAAGTTTTACAGAGCAAAATCATGAGGTGGGTACAATGTGAGTCAAAAGTATGGTCAACCAATAAGATTACAAGTCTGGTCAGTTAGATAATATTGATCTGAGGGGAAAGTAGGTCATGTAACAAGTGTACATGGAAAGAACAAAGACCTTTCTAAGGAAAGAATGGATCAGGATGTCTCGGTCACCTACTGGGCTGACTGATGTTATCTAGAGTTTATTGGACCACATCATACCAATTATCTTATCCTTGGGATGTATGTTGGCCCACTCATTCTGTCCTTATCTGGAGGCCTGGCCTCCAACAGATGTGCCTCTGGTCACAGCTATAAATGTTCTCATCCTCTGTATTGACTCCCTTGAGGGCTTAGTCCTGTCCCACTGCCTATAATATTTTTACCTAACTTAGCTCTCTATAATACTACCACCTGCACTCTTGGAGTCACTTAAAGGACTTAGTGGTCTGTGATTGGGTGGAACTGGGTGCAGCTGTGTGAGAATATGTAGATCACCTTCAGCAATGAAAACAACCCAAGGAGGATCTGTTTTGGGACAGGTAACCTCCTTTTGCAGCTTCTTTCTTCCAGGAACCATACAGACCAGCTGTTTCCAGGAGTTTGTACTTTTATCCTAAGAGACTAGTCCAAAGGGCTGCCTCTAAGACATTGAGCTGTTTTCTCTTATTTTGTCCATGAGTTCGAAGCCACCCATTAAGGAAACTCTCTGCTGCTCATTTTCCTCCAACCCTGAGAGCACTGGTTGCTCTTCTCATATACCCAGACAGCTTCCTCTTATTAACTGGCATTCCATGAAGGATACTGGACTGACATCATTCAGGCAGTTGGGGCCTTTGGCAGCTGCTGCTTTGGTAACAGGCACACCCAACTCTTTGGGCTCAGTAGCAAGAGACTCCGGGGAGCCTTTCAAAGGCTGGAAAAAACACCCAGAAAAGGTATGTGGTGGGAAAAGTTGTCCTCATTAATTGGTGAGCAAACAAACTTTAAATCACAAAGAGAAAAATCTCTGGTTCCCTCTTGAGTCTAGCAGGAAATATGCCAGGAAGGAATATTTATCCTAGAAGACTATTCAAATAAGACCATTTTCTAGTTTGGAATATCAGTAGGGGTGGCTAGGGATGGCGAGGAAAGTAGATGTCTTAGAGGCTCATTTGAGAACCCTCACAAAGGAAAGGCTAATAAAAGAATTCTCACCTCTTACAGGTTGCATTTATTTGAGGCCTGGAGTATTGTTTGTCTCAGCTGGCTGATTTTCTCTGAAAGAGAAAGGGCCTGAATAGAGAATGAGGGAGGGAGGCACCCAGTGAAGAAAGACATTGGCAATATTATGGTTGCTGCCATAAATGGATGGTTTTCTGCTCTTTTCCTGCTGGCCTCTGTGGTGAAGGCCAGGCTCCAAGTATCCTCCTGATTTCTAGATACTTTGATTCATTTAACAGAGGACATAGATTTCTATCTGAAGAGTTTGAGTCTAAGCTTTCCAGTGTCTTTTCTTTGTGATCTTGGGTAAGTTACCTAACCCCTCTCAGCTTCAGTCTCCTCATCCATAAAATGGAGATAATAGTCAATGAACCATTTAGAATTGTTCTGGAGAAGAGCTAAGACTACATAGGATGCCTTTTCTTCCCTTCCATCTGGGGCTTTGCTCTTCTTTTTTAAAGCTGTTCTTCCTCCCAGCAGCTTTCTGAGATTGTGCAGGGTACTTGGTGGCTTCTCTATCTCTCTGGGCCCCTCCATACATTTGGTCTGCCCTTGGAACCCTGGTCAATTCTACATTTCTATCTCCCACTCTAGAAGGCTGAACACCTCCATTACCCTTGACTGAGCACACAGCTAGCCAAGGAGAGACCTGTAAATGCCCAGTGAAATTGATTTGCAAGCTGTAAAAAGCTGCCAACTGCCCTCAGGGGTTATCACTCAAGGGGGCAATTGTCATAGAAAAATTACAATGGCCTTACTAAGGAGATAAGTGTGCCCAGGTCGAGGCTGCAAAGGGAGGCTAGGGTATGTGGGAAGTGCAGAGTCTTATTGCTTTGGGAAAGGAGTCCTGAGTGGACACTTCCTGAGTCTAGGCCTCTGCAAGACTTTCGTTTCCTGGGTGCACAGAAGTCCTTCCTCCCTCAGCCCATCAACAGCTCAGGGATAAAATGTTTTCTGTGCTTCCATGACAGGTAGACAGAGATCCGCTGGGCTTCTTGCCTCCCTGGGGAGCTTTATCTCCCTAGTCTCTGAGATTTAAGTTTTATCAGCATCTAGCTCTGTGACTCTATGCAAATTGGTCAGTTTCTTTGAACTTGATTTTCTTATGTGCAGTTTCCCTGCATAACCAACTTGAATTATGCTCAAGAGATATATTTGATGGGAAACATTTTTATCTCCTGCAACTGACACTCTCAATGCCATCCTCCTCCCATGACTCACTCCAACATTGATGTTCATCTCTGTGGATAACAATTGTGTCCCTGGACTTGGATCCCTCTCCAGCTTACAGCTGGCACATGGCTGACCTCTGAGTTAACCTCCAGCCCTCCTTCATCTTCCTTTCCTAAAGCCCCTCTTGACTTATTTTTAGCAGCGATTCTCAGCTAGCGTGAGCACCAGAGTCACCAGAAAGACTTGTTAAAATGCAGATTTCCAGGCCCACCAGAATTTCTGATTCAGTGTCTAGGAAGGGTAGATAATTGCAATTTTAATAATTTCCCAGGTGATAATGACCCCATTTGACAATACTGCTGTTTTTCTTTTTTTTGGTACTGAGAATCACTGCTTCAAAGAATGGTGTATCAATCTGGGGATTCTTGACATTTGGGGCTGGATAATTTCTTGCTGTGGGGCTTGTCCTTTGCATTGCAGTATATTTCATAGTATCTGTTGGCCACTACCCACTAGAAGTCAATAATAAATCTCCCCAACATTTTACAACCAAAAATGCCTCCAGACTTTGCCAAAATGTCCTCTTTGTGTGCGGCAAAAATCACTCCAGCCAGGTGTGGTAGCATAAACATGTAAACATCCCAGCACTTGGGAGACTGAGGCAGGAGGATCATTGCAAATTTAAGACCAGCCTGGGATACAAAGTGAACTCAAGCCCAGCTTGAACTGCATGGTGAGGCCTTGTCTCAAAAAGCCAAAAAAATCACCTCAATTGAGAACCACTACTTTAGAACCTTAGGGTGGGGGCAGGAGGCAGGACTTGGGTAGACTCTGTGGGGACTGGGCAGATCCACTAACTCTACAATCTAAAGCAGAGCCCCCTCACGCCAAATCAGGTTGCCACCTGTTTTTAGAAGTCAGGGCTTATTGGAACACACAGACCCATTCACTGTCATGTTCTCTCTGCTGCTTTCTTGCTATGTATAAGCGGCAGTGTTGATTACATGTGAGACAGACTGTCTGGTGGGGTCTACAAAATTTAAAACAGTTATTATTTGGCCCTTTACAGAAGAGTTTGCAGACCCTTGTTCAGCCCCTGTTCAGGTGGTATGTGATTAGAAAGGACACAGGCCCACATCTCTACCCACTATATCCCATGCAAGGCAAATAGGAGGTCCTCCATCCTGGGAGTGATGGGGGTGCCCGCTCCTAGTGGTTTCCTATGTGTGCAGTGGTGAGCTAAGGCCCAGCAGGACTGGGGCCAGTCTGATTTTACACTGCTACCTGGCTTGTGGCCAAGCTCCGCACACCACTTGGACAAGACCAAGGCTCTGCCTACCCATGGGGTAAACAAGAGCCCTATATAGAGCCCCAGGAGGAAGGAATCAAGACAGCAGGTTGTAGAGGGGGTCACAGGTATACACAGCATTTGAGAAGAGAGGAAGAGGGCAGGAAGGACATGTACACTCACCAGTACATGCATGCGTTCATTAGGTATTTATGGAGCACCTGCTGAATCCTAGGCAGTATATGGAGGGCATGAGGATCAAGACACTGTCCTGGTCTTCCTAGACTTGAGAGACTTATGGAGAGACAAGCAAGGAAGGGATGATGATCCAGAGGAAGCACAGAGGTGATGACAGTACGGAGGAGGCACTTGTTCTGGTCCTGCCAGTGAGGCAGACAGGACTTTGTGATAAGACACTTGATGCCCATGTGTAGCCACAAGTGGGTTCTGTTCCCCTCCTGCTAACAGGGCAGATGTGAAGCCCTATGTCCCAGGTCAGTTCCTAAGCAGTCACCTATTCATCAGTTCAAGTCTGTGGCCAATTTTCATTCCCCTGAGGGGAGGGCCTTAGCTTCCCTGCTGTTTATTTTGTACAAACTGCAAGAAATGCCAGGCAGTTTGCAGTGACCAAGTAGTCTAGCAGAGGTGGCAGCTCTGCCCAGTCACCATCCTCTTCCTGTCTTCTACCTCATCTCAATCCAAATCCTACCTCTGCTTTTTCTCAGCCAACATATGTTTTGTCACCTATGGAGGGCAATTCCAGGTGGCAGTGTACTGTGGATGGCAGTTTTGCAGGTGGCTGGTTCAGCACCAGGCTCTGTATTCTTAATAGCCAAATCTAGCGTAATGTTGGTTCACCAGAGAGTCACAGCAAGCAATTTATGAATGAATGAGTTAATGATTAAATGAGTGAGTGAATGAATGAGTGAAAGAATGAATGAGCCAATGCCATTCTAAGGACCCGAGAGAGAGGAAGGTGGTGTCCAGCTCTAATTTCTCACACCTGTCCGACACTGAATAGTTCATATGGCACTTTAAAACTTTACTTCATGAATCACACCTCACAGAGTTTCTGAGGTCAAAAGAGTGAGTGTTGCTCGTCAGTCAAGGGTTCTTTGATGGTAAACAAAGGGCCTTTGCTTTTTGGTGGTAGGAAAATGGCTTTGGTGAAATTAATCAGAAAGGACAAGTACAGCAGGGAGACAAAGAGATAGACAGATGGAGGGCAAAACTATAGAACTGGTTCTCAGAAAGGGTCCTGCAGAGTAGGAATGTGCCTCTTCAGGGTAACACTCCTGCTCCAGGATCCTAGCCTCAGGGATGGCATCAGATGTACTTAGTTTAGGGTAGGCATCCAGTGTCTCAAGCTACAGGCTGGACAAAGCCTGCTCAAAGTCCGTTGGGAATTGCTGACTCACAGAACCCACCCTGGTGCTCGCTCATTCTCTCCACCTACTCTGCTTCCCCTAAAGCCAAACCTCATTTCCTTCCAGCTACCCAGGTTAGGGTAGGCATGCTCAGTTTCCTGGTCACCCATGCTGGGAGAAGGGAGCCCTTCTGCTCTTACAATTCTGCAGCTAAGTTATTCCATAACATCATTAAGTGATCAGCCTTCTCCTGAAAGCTCTCTTCTCCCTGGTCTTGTCTCCCTGACTATCTAACCAACAACAGAGAGATCTCTGCATGTTGCCCATCTAATTGTGTCCCATCCCTCGTTTCAAATAGCACTTTCAAATAGCACTGTACTGCCCATGGCATGGCTTTCCACCTTCTGTGACCTTGACTTACTGTAAGAAATTTATATAACCACTTATTTTATGATGCACTTATTTATATAATGGAAGCAAATTTGTAAGTACCAATACTTACCTGAGTTTCTACTCTGTATCATTTTTGTAAACCTCTGGCCAAGGCCCACTAAATTGATTGCATAATCAACCAGACAGTGACTATCAATTTGAAAAGTATTGGTTCCAAGAATGAAGTTGAAGTCTTTTAGAAGAGAGTAGAAGGATTCTTGGTGCTACCCACCTCCCAGGCCTCCCCTGTTTGCTCTGGTTCAGATTCTTATAAATTTCTGTTTCTTTATGTTCTTTTTATTTATTTATTTATTTTTAAAAATAAAAGAAGGAAAACATATTAACAAACAGACATCCACTTACAAAATAGCATAAGAACAATACAAACAAAACAGAGTTACAGACAAAGTTGTAGGAAATTAACCGTGGTTGTTGTATTACTTATTGATGTCTTCAAAGTGGTTTCTCAGGAAAACAAATAGAGACATACAAGATTGATCAAACAAGTAATCATTAACTGTTCCTTTCTGTAGAGCAATAGAACACAGTAGTACAACTATGTTAGCTATCCTGTATACACATACTTGCATAATTTCCCCTTCTCTCTCTTTTCTTTTCCCACACCCTAGTTGCCCTTTATTTTTGAGCGTTTTCCTTTCGTTTCACAGTGTCTATCATACCTCCTGGTTTTTATTCACTCTTTCAGGTCTTACACTAGTGAGACAGTACAATGCTTACACATGCAGGTCTGATATATTTCACTTACGAGTATGGTCTCTAGTTGTGACCACAAAGACCCAGTCCAAAAATGGGCACCTGAGATGAATACACACTTCTCAGATAAAGAAACAGAAATGGCAAACAAATACATGAGAAAATGTTCAACATCATTAGTCATTTGAGAAATGCAAATTAAAATAACATTGAGATTTCATCTCACTCCAGTAAGAATGGCTATCATTAAGAAATCAACCAATAACAAATGCTGGCAAGGCTGTGGAGAAATAGGAACTCTTTTCCCCTGCTGGTAGGAATGCAGACTGGTGAAACCACTGTGGAAATCAGTTTGGAGATTCCTCAGCAAACTAGGTCTAGAGGTCCCATTCAACCTAGCTATTCCTCTTCTGGGTACTTTCCCAGAAGATCTGAAAACATCATATCACAGTGATATATGTACACCCATGTTCATAGCAGTGCAATTTGTAATTGCTAAACTATGGAAGCAACCCAAATGTCCATCCACTGAGGATTGGATAAAAAAATTGTGGTACTTTTGTATAATGGAATCTTTCTGTTCTTTTATGCATCTCATGCTGGGTTTCACTCTGGTGCCTTTGTTCACCCCAGTCTCTCTTTCCCACCTCCCTACCTCATTCTTCAAGAATCAGCTTGTCTCCTTGAGGTGGATCTTCTTTGATGCCCCCAGAGCACCTCGTATGTGGTGCTTGTGTCTGCTTAGATGTCTACAAAGTGGGCACCACTTGCCTCAGAATCATGCATGGTCCCAGGTCCCACCACAGGCCTATGGAATCAGTCTTTGATGAATCTGAATTTTTACCTAACTATCCCAGGTACTGTTATGCCCATGAACATTGACATTTGAACCTTACTGTTCTTGAGATTATCACTTCCTCCAGGCTGAGCTAGTCATCATGTATGTCCTTTTGTGATAGCTGTCCAGTGTCTCACCTGCCCTACATTTAGGGAATTCTCTGCCCTACATCTTGATGGGAGGTAAAACCCATCTCCCTACAGAAGAGGAAAGGTCCAGACATTACTTTCCTAGTCCCCTGACAGGGAGCATGGGTATGTGGTTCACAGACTCACATTATCTGGGACTTTAAATCAGGAGCTGTGATAAAAAGCAGCAGAGATGGGGAAGGATGCAGGAGCGAGTGGTGGTATCTTCACAGCAGTGAGTAGAGTGAGTTGGGAACCCCCAGGATGTGTGTGGCAAGATCTCTGCGTGATTTTGGCTTAGTCCCTCCTTAGCTTTCCATCCTCAGAGTATGGCTCACCAGTTTCGTGGCTATTCTGGGAGACAGTTGGTAGCCTTTGAATTCATTACCTTTCTTAAGTCCAGCAGAGTTGATTTCCTTTACCGCTTGTAAGTACAGACCCTTACAAATATACTGTTACTGGAGGTTTAAAGACACAAGGCTCAGCCATCTAACCCAAAATACCAATGAGAGAGAAAAGCCATGGTGAAGGGCAGGAAGGGAGCTTTAATCTGTACAGCCACACCAGGAAGGAAATATACAGAGCTTTAAGATCTGTCTTTGCGGGGCTGACAGAAGCTTTGGTGTTTTACAGAAGAAGAAACAAAGGCAAGGGTTGGGGGTTGTATGGAGGGCTGGGTAGGGAATCCTGTGAGGTTGCTCCAGAGAAGTCCTTGGGGCCTGGATGGCAATCTGGTGCTATGTGATACCTGCTCCTGCTGGGGCCTGGGAGTTCATCACAGGGGTCTGCTAGGTTCTGAATTCATGGAATCTGGTACGACTCAAGTTTAGGGCAATGACTGGGGACTTCTAGGTATGGCTCCAGACTGGAACAAGATGTGAAAACTGACAATTGAACGTCCCTGAAAATCTCACTTCAGTCATGAAGGAGGATGATATAGGTTAGGTAAATTTAGGGTTAGTAATCATTATATCACTAGTTTTTATTTTATTTTATTTTATTTTATTTTTTATTTATTTATTTATTTTTTTTGGTTTTTCTCCGGTACCAGGAACCGAACTCACGACCTTGCGCTTGCCAGGCAGGC
>NW_004955467.1:6353211-6441903 GCF_000276665.1 Chinchilla lanigera | reverse complement strand
TTGGTTTTTCTCTGGTACCGGGAACCGAACTCACGACCTTGCGCTTGCCAGGCAGACGCTTTGCTGCTGAGCTAAATCCCCAGTCCCTTCACATTTTAGATTTAAAATGTATTGAATTCTTTTTCCCCTCTTCCTTTTTTTTTGGAAGCAGTACGGGTCACACTGAGCTACATCTCCAGATCTTTTTTTATGTTGCATTTTCAGATAAGGTCTTGCTAAGTCACTGTGTTGCCCACGTTGGGCTTGAACTTGCAATTCTCTTGCCTCAGCCTCCCACAGTCCTGGGATTCCAGACATGCACCAGTATACTCTGCTGCTTTTCTTCTTTTGTTCATATTCAGTTCATACTTTAATTTTTCTCTTATTTGGAGCAGTGGTCTTTTATTGTGTGTGTATATATATATATATATATATGAAAATTATTTGTAATGTAAAGTTATTACCCCTTTACATGCCATATAAAGTATGTCATGTACTTATACATGTTATTATGTCATATTGAATTTTATCTTTTTCTTAAAGTGTTTTTGCTTTACAGAAAGTTTAGACCATGGGGTAAGATTAAACATTAACCTTTATATTTCAATTTTTTGAGTCTTTTTACACTTTTTAAGTTCCTTGATCCATCTGAAATTTATTTTGGTGTATTCTATAGGGATGTGATATTAACTTTATGCCATTTTCTTGCATAGTTGCAATGATTCAAATTTACAGATTACTCTTAAAATTTAGCATGGTGGGTCTTAACTGTGGATGACATTGTTCCCCAGAGCATATTGGGCAAGTGAGACATTTTTGGTTGTCACAATTAGCAGTTGAAAAGGATGTGTGTGAGAGACTGATACCTAATAGCCAGAGATCAGGATGCTGCTAAATATCCCAGAGTGCATAAGACAGTTTTCTACCTCAAATAATTATCTGGCTCAAAATATCAATATCACTGAGTCAGGGAAAGCTTGTGATAAACCTTGGTGGAGTTAATAAATTCCATTTTGTTCTTGAGCTTCCCCCACTGCAAACAAGAATATCATTCCTTAAAGATAGCACACTTTATCCTCTCTTGACTTCTGGATTTCAGGGAGTTGTATGTGTATACATAGGTTATGTGCAAATCACCCTTCTGCACACCTGGGAACCTACTGTCTACCATAGAATGTGACACAGACAGCACTGAAGAAATGTGTGGACACCTAGGTTAACAGCAAGTAAGGAATCAAGAAACAAATGCAACATAAACATAAATTGTATATTAATAGAGTATAGTGTTGTTTTTCCTGTCGTGGGGCACTTGTTCTTCCTTAACAAGAAGAAACCAGAGCCTCTTCGGTTATCCACACATCAATTCTCTCCTGGAATATAAGACCAGCATCAAATAAGACTATGAACACTGGGGCCACATGCATCTGGGTTCAAATCCCAGCCCTGTTGTGCCCTGGCTATACTTGTGTGACCCTGGGTAAGGTCCTTCCTCACTGAGTCTTTGAGTTTGTTCCCATACAATGTGCATGACTGGCCTTTTATGCCTATATGTACAGTAGCCCTCTGTGCATGGGTTTCCCATCTGTGGACTCAACAAATTATGGATTGAAAATATTTTTTAAAAGATTGTACTGAACATGTACAGAACTTTTCCTTGTCATCATTCCCTAAACAATACAGGACAACAACCCTTTATTTAACGTTTGTATTTTATTTTATTAGGTATTATAAGTAATCTAGGGGATATTTAAAATATTTGTGAGCATCTGCATAGGTTATGTGCAAATGCTATGCTATCTTGTTGAAGCCTCCACATCCACAGATTTTGGGTTTGCAGGGACTCCTGGAACCAACCTCCTGAAGACATTGAGGGACAGCTGTAAACACCTAGCTCCATATCTAGAATGCAATAAATGCTCATCATACATCTCCATAGAGTCCCATCGGCATGTAACTAATGCTGGGGCTGTTTTTCTGCCCACTCTTCAGAAAAGCATAAAAGCATCCTAGATTCTCATGGGCCATGGCTTTGGCAAAGCTGCTGGGAACCCAGAAGCCAAGAAAAGAGCTCACCAACAAGCAACTAGCAGGGCTTTGTGTCAGTTAAGTTTTAAACATTTACCACAAACTCGTGAGTTAAGTAATTTTATTATCCCATTTTACAGATGAAGAAACTGGAGTATAGAGTGGCTCATCCTTTGCCCAAGGTCCCTCAGGTAAGGAGTACAGCTGGGGAGTGAGAGCCATGCACTTGACTGCTTAGTCTTGCTGCCTCTTTAGCTGGCAACCCCCTCAGCAGCTCAGTTGATGCTCTCCCTGCAAGCACCCTCCTTACCACACCCAGGGCTCTTCTTGTACCCTCAGAGCCACACTTTTGGATAGCATATGATGGGTTCTGGGGCAAAAGGGTTGGTGTTTCATTTGTGGTCTTTGTTCAGAGCAGCTGCCACCAGTTGACAGAAGTAGCTCTCTGATCAGATGTCATCATCCCCAAAGAGCTTGTCACTTCCCAGCATCCAGGAACTGTCCCCAAGGAGCTCAGATGGCAGCTGATGGGCTCTATGATGTGAGGAAATGCGTTTAGCCTTTCCTGCTTTAGCTGGCTGGGGAGGAGATTCAATTACACAGAATGCGCATCAGTTCTGCCAGGCCTGTCTTGTCATCACCAACTGCCTGACACAGCCGGCCAGAAACAAGCAGGCCACCTGCTGCAGCCTCATTAACCTAACCCTGTTAGTGCCCTCAGTTCCTCTTGGCTGCAGGACTGCTGGGCAGTGAGCTCTGTGCACCAGAGGGCTCCTTATCTAGGGACACTCTGTCTGGCTGAGCTGGAGGTGGTGCTGGTGTGGATGAGTGGGGCAGACGCTGTCAGAACTGGGCCTAGAAGAGGCCAGGGAGGCAGAAACTGGATTTGAAGGCAGTTTGGGCTCATTCCAAATCCCACACTTTTGAAATAGTTGTGATGGTATCAGGTTGCGTCTACAATGTGTTCCTGGGTTAAAACTTAGAGTATGTGCTAGAGACTCTAAGTTCCCCTTTCCACAAGACAGAAGAGTACTGAGTGTTTAGTCCTGAATATTTGGTTGGGGGGTTGTTCCTGGACCCTGTATTGCTGACCTATTAGAGGAAGAAGGAGGAGGAAGAGGAAGAGAAGAAGAAGAAAAAGGAGAAAAAGGAAGAGGAGGAGGAGGAGGAGAGGGAAAGGGAGAAGAAGGAAGAAAGTAGACAGCAAAGGGAAAGAGGGGAGGGGGAGGAGGGGAGGAAGAAGGAGAAGGAGAAGGAGGAGGAGGCGGAGAAGGAGCAGGAGCAGGAGAAGGAGCAGGAGCAGGAGCAGGAGAAGGAGAAGGAGAAGGAGGAAGAGAAGGAGGAGGAAGAGAAGGAGGAGGAAAAAGAGGAGGAGAAGGAGGAGGAGGAGAAAGAGGAGGAGAAGGAAGAAGAGAAGGAGGAGAAGGAGAAGAAGGAGAAGGAGAAGGAGAAGGGGAAGAAATGTCAGAGTCTTAGTCTCTCAAGCATGTGGCTTTGTGGAGTGGTTTGTGCCATAGTTGCCCCTCCATGCATGTAGGTAGGCTCCTGCCAGACATGCCATGCCTTTCTGTGTGGCAGATCTTATTCTCCTAAAAATGACCGCAGAAATATTTTCATTTCTGTCTATGCTTCCAGAACCTTGTTAGCGACACAGTTTATAGGCGGGGCCTACTTCCCCTTCCCTTGAAACTGCCGCAATGAGCAGAACCTGTCAGCAGAGGAGCCCAGAATCATCCTGAAAGGCTATCCACCTCCCACCTGCTCTTCTTTTCCAAGACAGGCCTCTAGAATGCAGCTTATGTGTTCCGATGAAGCTCGGGATGTGGGAGTGTGTGGCAGACTGCTTGCAAGGGCCTGTCTTCAGATGATGTCAGCCTCCGCCTCCACGCCTAGTGGAACAGAAACAAGCTACCCCTTCTGAGCCCTGCCTGGTTTGTAGATGTGTGAGTAAAATGGATGATATTACTCTTTTAAACTAGTAAGTTTTGAGGTATTTGGCTATGTGGCCATGGTAACTGGAGCATTCTGAGCTCATGGCTTCCAGGACAACCTGTCACAGTCACACACAGGGCTGCCACCCAGGTCAAACAGGTTGTGGTCTCCACAGGGTTCTGCTCACCAAACCTGCACTCAACTTGGGGATGCACTGGCTGGGCAAGAAGACCTTTTGTAAGTGGTCTTCCCAGGGAGGACTAGGACACCGAAGGACCAGCTTCTTCTTTGCTCTCAGGTCTCAAATCTCTAGAACACTTTTCCTGGCAGTGAACAAATCTAATACTTTTCAATTCCCCCCCATTTGTCCTGATCCTATTGTCTGCAGAATTAAAGTAGTTCCTTTTTGGTGTCTTGATGGTTGAAGATAGTTCCCAAGGTTTCCCTGGGTTCTTCCTTCATCTGGTTAAAACTTTACCATTCTTCTGGCCTTTCTTGTTAGGAAGAAATGTTCTTGGGTCCTTCACCATCCTGGCTACCCTCTTTCTTGGGAGATCTCTGGCAGTCAAGCTCCACACTGAGCACCTCTCTCTAGGACACTGACTCTGGCCGGCACTGCAAATTAAGCACTCGGCAGGTTTCTTGGTGGTATTTGCACCTTTTGGAAAAGTCAATTCACTCAGGCACCCAGCACTGGCTCCTGGAGAGGAACAGTCTCTGTTCCTGGGGCCTGTGGTTGGGAACTCTTTGCAACCCAAAGGACAGAGACCACTCCCTGTGTCTGGCTGGCAGGGCCAACCTGATGCCATGGCTGCCTGCAGTCACCCTGTGTTGTCCCTCTCTACCACCTGAGGGAGGGACTAGGCCTGCATCTTCCTGTAATGCCAGAACTCTACAGCAAGAGCAGCAACTATCAGTTCCATCTCATTTCTCAGCTCATTCTCTTTCTCTCTCTCCCTCCCTCCCTCTTTCCTCCCTGCCTTCATGCTGAGCTATATCCTTCCAGACCTTTTTTATTTTTTCTTTTGAGACAGGGTTTGCTAAGTTGCCCAGGCTGTGCTCAAATCTGGGATCTTTCTGCCTCAGTCTCCGGAGTGTTGGGATTCCTGGCATGCACCACCGTGACTGGCTGAAAAATATTTTCATTGCCTCGGTGCACACCCTGGACTCAATAAGTGGTTATTTTCCATCCCTCTCCTCTTTCATTCTCTGGCAGTCACCAATTTATTTTCTGTCTCTTTGGATTTTCATATTATAGATATTTCATAAAGGTGAAGCCATCCATATTTGGCTTTCTGTGCTTGGCTTCTTTTATTTACAATGATGTTTCGAAGTTCCTCTGCACAGCAGCATCTCTTTTTATCCCTGCCCAATCAGACATCCTGGCCCCCATGCTTGGTTCCTGCTCTCTGCTTTCTGATTTGGGTAACCTTAAAATTGTCACTGGGTCTAGATACTGGAGGCCAGCAAACGCAGAACATCGTCTAGAGGGTCCTGCATCGATCTCTCTGTTCTGGTCTTTCCCACCAACATTTCAAGCAGGGCCAGCAACCCTTTCACTCCCAGACTGCCTTCCAACACCCCATAGTGTCTGGCCATTAGAAGAGAGGTCAGAGCCTTGGCCACTTCTAGCTCTGGAGGTAGCCCAGTTCCTGCTGGGCAGATATGAGTGTTGCCGCCAGCAGGAGCTAGGGTGATGCTTGTTTAGAATACCTGAGGTCACTGCTCAACCATCAGATGATGCAAAGAGGAAGAGGATGGCTGTGAGAGAAGAGCAAGCACTTCTAGGGTTCTAAAGATCTCTCGCCTCTGCTCACCTCTCACAGACCTCTGGGTAGTTCTTTTTTGGCCTTTGTTTTCATTTTTCACTTCTCCCTTGGTCTCTGTCTCCTCCAAGTGCCTCCAGCTTGCGCAAGGCAAAAGCCAAAGGCCTTTCAAGGCTAACAAGTGTGCCAGTCTCATTTTCTTTCTCTTTCCCAACTTCTAACCTTATCTTGATGTTTCTTGATAATCCTGGGGCCCACAGCTGCTTTAGGACCTTTGCATTTTCTCTTCCCATTCTGCCCCCAGATATCTGCACTTTGCTTCCTCAATGCCTTTACTTAGACATTATTTGTCACTCTTTTTTAAATTCTATCACTTCCTCTTGTCTTTTTATCTGAGTTTTTCCCTTAGAATTAGTCAGTCACTAGTGTGCATCTGTGTTGTTGCTACTGTTGATTTTCTGTTTGGTCCACCACTGTACACGCAGTGCCAAGCACATGGTAAGTGATGATAAATACTTGCTGCAGCTCTCTACTCCTGCTCAGGGGACATGAAGTTTTGCTGGGGTGTCTTCTCCCACCCTGAATATGGAGGTGAACTTGAACATACCTGTCCTGATCCTGATATTGTGGACTTCAACACAGGTGTGGCCATCACTGGCTTCACTTTGGCCAGGGGTCTGGCCAGGCAAGTCTGGGGAGAGCAGGTGTTTGACTGTGGACTTTAACCCAGTCTGCAGGAAAAGGCAGCATGATATGAACAAGTGAAACTTGAAGTTCAAGAGTAAACTTCCTGGGCAGCAGGAGCTAGTTGACCTAAGATTGTTCTGAGGGTTGTAGTCCTCTGACCAGAAATGCCAGGGGATGGGCTGGGCTTTGGGAGATTTTCCTGGGTCCTGATAACTGAACAAGAGTGATGCCCAGGGTCTAGTAATAGCAGAGGAGACCTATAATCCTAGAGGGGCAAAGTGGGAACCTGGAAAACTTTGGATTTGGGTATGCATTATCTCAACAACAAGGGAGAGTCTCTGGGGAGAGCAGACTGTGTTCCTTATATACTGCAAAGTTGTCAGGTGTGTGTGTTTGTGTGTGTGTGGCTGTGTGCCTATGTCTCTATGTGTATACCTGCTTGTGTGTCCATGTGTGTGTATCCCTCTGACTGTATGTGTTGAGGAAATGCAGATCAGAGGGACAGTTCTGGGTTTTTCCTCTGTGACATTCAAGACAATATCTAGAGTGCGTGGTGTTTTATTGCCAGTACAGCTCTCCGACACGTAATTGTTTTATATCCTTCTGTTTATTTCTCTAACACTGCTTTTCAGCCTTGACTGCACATTAGCCCTTGTTGGGCTTCATACAATGCTGGCACGGTATGTCTGAACACCAGGTCAATCAGGGTTTGACCTGTGTCCAGGGTACCATGTATCTCTGAAGCTCGGCAGGTAACTCTACTCGCAGCAGGTCGGCGCTACCCTGCTTTATCTCCTGTGGGGTGTGCATCGAGACACTTCAGGGAGGATTGCGGGAAAATGTCCTGAACCTCGAGCCTGCAGCTTTCACACCTGGCTCCGTCATTACATTGTTTTCGGCCTTTGGCAGGTTACTGTGTCTTTCTGCTCCTATTTGTATTTTGGTGAGATAGGAAAATTACACCTTCCTGCTTACCTCCTGTTCATAAGGCCATATGTATGAAAAGGCTTACTGGAATTTTTGTTAGCCCTTTATAAAGAGCAAAAAATAAGGCCAAAGATGAGCATACAAATACAGAAAGGTTGTAGTGAAAGAAAAGCAGAAGCAGGTACTGATGTGGTCCTCTGATTTAATTTTGCCCTACTAGCCAAAGCCAAGGCCACCCATGCTTGTAATTCCATGATCTGATACTAGGTGGCGCCTGACTCATGGCCTGGACAGTCAAGATAACCTCTTGGTGACTCTTTTCAGCACCCTTTGGTTAAAACACGATTATATACTGAAAGAATCACCTAGTTCAGAGTTTAAACATCCTTCTTACATTATCTCTGCACAGTCAATTGGTGAGTTTCATTCTGTCCAAGGCTCATTCTTCTCTTTCCACCTTTCTTGGTACATCTGACTATTGTAATAAAAACCCTTATTCTTGGGCCTGAAGGTGGCCCTGATCACTCTGATTTCAGAGCAACATCAAAAAGCTTTGTGGCTGGCAGTGAACCAGGGAGGAGGCCCGGTTGGCTCCTCTGCAGACTTAATTAGCGCTTGAGCTGCTCTTTCTGTCAATCCGGCCTCCACTCTCCTCCCTCCTTCTTGCTTTGAAGGGAGAGAATCTCATTTTCTGCTCCCAGGGGCCCATTCTTTGCAAGTCATTTTAGCTGCCTTCCGTTCCTGTGATCAAGAGAGCGAGATGTAGATGTCATGGAGGGTAATTGTAAAAGCTGACTGACACTTTTCTTACTGCAATTAAGGAAGTCCGCAGTTTGGTAACTAAGCTAAGTCATTCATTCCCTCTGTCTCTGAAACTCATTCTTGGGTACAAGTTGCTATACATAAAAGAACTCAGTACCTTCCTAGAGCCAATCCAGTGACTTACATGAGGTTTTCTAATGTGAATCTAAGGTACTTTTTATTGTTTTTGTCTCTTCTCTCTCAATGTTTTAAACCATATCTGAAATACACAGTTGTGGGTGTTATGGGTCACTTGGTGTAAATACATATAGAATTTTTGCAACATTGCACACGAAACAATCACAGTGCTGTCTCTAGGGAGGAGATTAAGAATTGAGCTGATTTGTGTTCTCATTAAAATCCAAGGCAGGAACGACCAGGGGCTTCTCAGGCGGGTCAGTGCCATCTTATCTTTGCTTACCAGACCGTAAAGAATTAATAGGCAGAGGAACAGGGACTGTCCTTACTTTGTGGTTTCACTAGCAGTCTGGGTCCCCAGCTATTCTTTTTATAGGTTTATGGGGACAGAGAAGATAGGTTTTCCAGATGAGATACTCAGATAGGAACCAAAGAAAGAGGGCATTGAGCAAATTGCTGAGTGCTCAGGGGAGGCGGAATGGGAACCCCTTCCAGGCAGCACATGGGAGGAAAAGATGGTTTGGTGACTGTGGGCAGAGGGAGGGGGTTGGTCAGAGTGAAGGTGGACTGTGTAGCTTCTGGACACTCGAAGAAAGGCCCCTCACTCTGGCCTTTTCTTAGGTCATTTCTTCCCAACTGTGTACACTTCTTGTCCCTTCTTGGGCAAGTTCTCTGGGACCATCACCCACCCTCCTGGAAATCCCTCCTTACAACACCCTGTGGCCTCTTTCCTCTTCTCTCTAGAATCTCCCTTTCCACCTCTGAGAAATCCTTCCTTTTCCAGAGGCGTCTTTCCGTCTCTCTCTGTCGACTCTAAGATCGTTGAACTGATCCTAAATCAAACACCCAATCTCTTTTCTCTCAGTGTATTCATCTCGTAGCCCTTTTCACCGAAGCAAAGATAAGTAGCAAAAGCAAAATCGGTTAAGGTTTCATATTACAAGACTTTGGCCACTGGTATCCTGCCTGTGTGCTTAAGCAAAAGCTTATCTGAATATAACACAAGCTGTAAATCAAGGTACACTGCCTATGTCCTTGTTTCAGCCACACTGAATAGCTGTGTGGAGCAGGTGTGGCTGTGCCATTTCTAGTTTTTTGAATGCACCTTTCCTTCTCTGTTCAGGGGCACTCTTCCCTTTACTTTTCTGACCTCTTTCCTATTACAAGGTCTTTGATGAGCTTTCCGTTCTGGCAAGCACAATTCTCAGAGAAGGTTTTTTTGTCAGCACTTGCCCAACATTTACTCAACTGATAAATGAAGTAAGGGTCCCCAGTTTATTCACAGAATTCTCAGAAAGAAAAAAGTGGCAGGCTTACTAAAGATATGGGGGACTGGAATTTATACAATCAATGGTAAAAAAGAATGTTGAAATAAAACTGGATAATTCACTGTAAAACTGGTTCATACCCAACATGGCACCACAATGTAATCTTTAGAGTTATCTGCTGCCAAAGACTAAGAGATGGTACATTTAGGAAATGAAAGAAGTTCACCATAAAAAAATCCAGGGGGAAAAAAAAAAGAGAGCCAGGGAGCCAAACTTCAGAAAGGCTAGCTTGCCGAGCACAAGACATAATGTGCATTAAGGAAAAAAAATAAAACCGTTGCTGGGTGTGGTGGCACAAGCCTGTAATCTCAGCACACTGGAAGGCTGAGGCAGGAGGATTGAAAGTTCAAGGCCAGCTTGCACAGTTTAATGACACTCTCCAGAAAGATGTATGTGTGTGTGTGTGTGTGTGTTGGGAGGGGCTGGGGATATAGCCCCATGTGAAGACTCTGGGTTCAACTTCTACCCTACCTACTAACAAGGCCAAGTGTTCAAATGTATAAAGTTCACAGTAACCATTCAGGGTGGCAAATATCTTTCTCCTATCATCTTCATAATCCCAAAAGACATGGAAAGTCTTGACATCAGCACAACAACAATCAGGGATAAAATGGATGTTGCTCGGGAGTATGGGTTTATGGGAGGTAGCCGAAGTTTTATGATACAGGAATCTATGGCCAAACAAGAAGCTCTTGTTACTTTTGCTTTATTTTTTCCTAGCTGCCATGTATAAAGAACTTCATGATATTGGAACTAGAAAGCATTTGTGTCACTTTTTATTTCTGTCCTTTAATTCCAGATAGAAAAAAAAAAAAAAAGCCCTCTCACTGTCATACAAACTTCTAATTTTATGTTCCACCCCTAATCAAGAATTTCTTTAACCCAGGTACGTTCCCCAATCACCCTCAGATGGGACTTTTAGAGAATTCTCCAGCATGGCCTGGTTGGCCACACAATCACCTCTTTGTCTTATTTCTAAGTGGTGGACAATTTTCCCAAAGAGATCGCTCCCTGACCCACAGCCGAGGTGAGGTGCGGCTCCTCTGGGCTAGCATAGCACCTGAGCCCTCTTATCACAGTCTGGTCTTCCACGTGAACACCTGTTTGTGAGGCCTCCTTCTCCACACTATGGCCTACATAAGATTGGAGATGTCTGTTATCCACTGTTGGATCCCTGAAGTGCCTGTATAAACATTTGTTGAATGAATGTATCAGTGGACTGTTTCCTCATATAACCAAGGCCACTGTTTCCTGTCCTTAGCAGTGCCAGAATTTTAGGGTGTGTTGTTACCCAGCCACTCAAATGATTCCTATAAAGTAGCCTGCTGGGCTTGAACGGTACTGGCTGCTGAGAGCTGATTCTGAGCATTTCTTTCCAACTCTGTGCTCAGGGACCACACATTGCACGTGGTGGGAATATGTACATCGGCAAGTGCAAAAAATCATGGCTTTGTTTTTGGGAGCCAGTTTATCAACACTTCACAGAGTCTACTCATGACTGCTCCAAAGACTACTGTTTGGAACTGTTGACTTAGGGTGGGGTCGGCAAACAATGACCTGTACACCAAATCCATCCTGCTGCCTATTCTTGTACTGCCCACGGGCTAAAAATAGTATTTTACATTTTAAAGAATTTGTAAAAGAAGGAGGAAAGAGAAGAGAAGAGGAGGAAAGAAAAGGAAGACAAGGGGGAGAAAGACAAGAAGGAACAGAAGTGATAGAGATTGCATATGGCCCACAAACCCTGACATGTTTAATATCTAGCATTCTGTGGGAAACTTTTGCTTACCTCTGACCCAGGGAAGCTTCTAAATTCATCTTATTAAAGTCCCCTTGGAGAGCTCATAATAAATTTTAATTTTGAATCTTCTAATACCTGAGGTGGCAGCTGGAGAATCTGTGTACTGTAGCAGCTCCCCAAAGGACGCACGTATTCCTGTCTGCAGTTCCAGGTCCCCTGGGTGTCCCGGCTTGCCTCAATTTCCACTCCAGCCTGGTCCCAGCCACCCTTGCGTTCCAAGGTGAGGGTCTCTTTAGGACTGGAATGGATCTGAAAGCCATTATTTTGTCTGGAAGCTAATGAGAGGAGTGGGCAGGACTTCAAAGTGGCATGACTCTAGAACAGGAGTGTCAGAGGCGTGCTGATAGCAGAGCTTCCCCACCCTTGGAAGTGCCTGGAGCCCACCAAAGACACTGGGCAGAAATGCTCCTACTTCAAAGTAAACTGGGTGGGGGAGAAATTGTTAACTGTGTCTGAGCACGGAGGAGCATTTAGGAATTTGATTTGCCATCACTCTGAGTACTGCAGGAAAAGAAGAGGGTGCAGGGTTTTGGAAGATGCCCACCTCACCTGTTGTACATTCTTGCTTTGAGATATGATTATAAAAGAGTGTGGTGAATCGTTTTCATCTGATGTCGCAGAGCCAATAACACAACTGTGGAGACTTGACAGAATGCATCCTCTTGGAAGGGTGCCATTGCACCACAAGTTGTGAGACTTCTTGGGGAGTCACTTCCAGGGCCTGCAGCAAATTCTTTTGAATTTATTTGGAGTTGGTATTTTTCCTTTGAGGATAGGTTGCTTTTAAGAAATAATCAAAATTCAGTTGGAGTCAAATGGATTGATATAATTTGTAATTAAAAATCTAATAATTTATACAAAGTAAGAAAGAGTGGGAATACAATAGAGGCAGTGTGGCTTAGAGATTAAGGGTAGGGATTCTGGAGCCAGATTGTCTAGGCTCAAAGCCAGCTCTGTCATTTACCAGCTGTTCAAACAAAATAAATCTTGTTTCTTATTTTGCTCATCTGCAAAATGGGGATCATTCAGGTATTTACCTCATCAAGCCATTATGAGGATTAATGAATCTATACACATATATTTTTGTATGGTTGTGTATACACACATGTATATATGTGTGGCTAGGATCTTCGTTGCTAGAAGTGGCGGAGTCCTTGTTTAGTATATACTATTTTGGAAACTTTAAAGAAATTTTAGAAATGCTTTGGACTGTGACAGCAGCATAATTGTATTCACCCCGAAACTTTCGCCCTTGGATGTTTTGGAGGACTAGTTCAGATACATGTGGGCTATATTAAGATGGATTTCCAAACCTTGATTTCTCTATGCTGCCTAAAGAGGATGCTGGCTTTGCTCGGCCTATGTCCCCATCCTCATTGCAGGTCAACTCTTACCAGAAGATTTCTCCTGAGCTTGTAAGGCAGAGTGGGAAGCAAAGGAGGAGAAGGAAGGCTGGCAGGAGGCAGAATTTCCATATGGAAATGATGGGCTGCTGGAATGTTGGAAGTGGTGAACCTGGGTCTGTATTAGACACGGCACATAACTATTGTCAGTATTAAGGATGAAGGGAGAGACGAAGGCTGCAGGCATTTGGGTTCTCTTTAGCACTTTCTAGGGGGATTGGTAGTTGAAGATGAGAGAATAGGAGCAGAATGTGTGAACAGATGGCAGGGAAAGGAGATTTCAAAGCAGTTGTGCTGTGGCTCCCATGTAGAATTCCTTTTGCAAGTTTCAGGAAATATAACAGGTAGAGGACTTGAAATTTAAATTTTATTTTATTTTCATAATCAACATACAATAGAGCTGACATTATTTGAGGGGATACAAGTTATAGGATTTATAATTGGATCCAACAACTCCTGAAAGGCCTCACTTCTGAGCACTGTGGCGCTGAGAACTAAAGCTTCAACCCATAAGCTTTTGGGGGACATTTGAAATCCAAGCCATAATACAATTCACGCACAGATCTGTTGAAATATTACCACAGTCAGTATGCAGAGCAGTTCCATCACCCCAGTGACTTCCTTCTCGCTGTCCTTTTGTGGTTACATTCTCACCCCAACCCTTCTTGGTGAATTGACCCTTTTATCATTATGTGATGTTCATCTCTATCCCTGATAATTTAAATTTCTCTTTGCTCTTAAATTAGCTTTGTCTATTGTTTTGTTCTGCCAGACTTATAGCTGGAGTTGCCCCAAAAGTTACGGAGGGAAGTTCTCAAAAGAAGGTGTCTCAGTCTACCCTGAGATGGGGCTGACTGAGATTCCAAAGAGAAAGCCCCAAATGCCAGGGTAATCGGTTCAAAGCATTTACTAGGGAAACTTGCAAAGTGTTACGGCTCGTCCTCATGATAGACAGTGAGAGAAAAAGAATGTTTTACCCAGGTGTGGCCTCAGGAAGGGGGCCAGGGTATAGAGTTTATCTGAGGATTTAAGAAATTCCAGCTGTAGGCCAGGGCCACATTTTCTCAGTGTTTTGGACAACAATGTGAATGCCTTTATCGTACCTGGGAGTGTTGAAAGCCCTGGGATGGGCTCAAGCCTGCTGGAGGACCCCAGAATGGGAGGACCTCTGCTGTGATTTGATCACAGAGCAGTTAAGACACTGTGGTTTTCACTCAGGAGAAAGTGAGGGGAGCCGAGGGCCCTTACGTGTTGTTGAAGCAGGTGCTCCTTTTCTCCTGCTCATGGCTGCACACTTATCTTTTTCCATCCATTTGCTTTAAACACACTGATATCATTATATTTGAAGTGACTGTATACACTAGAGTAATTAGAAGCAAACTCCATTTGGACAATCTCTAGTTTTGTGTGTTGGATTCAGGCCTATCACTTTACTATGTGTTTTCTTTGCATTTTCTTTGTTCTTTGTTCCTTATTTCTTCTTTTCTGGTTGCGTTTTAGTTATTCTAACTTTTTTTTAGTATTCTGTTTTAATTCTTCCTTAATGTTTATCACTGCATCTCTTTTTGCAGTTTCTTAGTGGTCACCCAGGGGATTACAGTATAAGCACTGTACCTACCTACACTCAGCTGACTTAGAATCAATATCTCACCACTCCTGGTAGAATGCAGAAATCGTCCCATTATGAAGATGCCGTTCCCCTTCCTTCTCATGCTGTGGTCATCTTACATTCAGTGGACATTGAACACCCTGCATTACCTGAAATTAATTTTGATCGCTTGACTCTCTTCTTTTATTGTTACATGACTCTGAGACCTGAACAAATATGTAGCTATAAACATGACATAGAGTGTGGTGAGCATGGTTTTTAAATAAATGAAAAAACATTTCCAGGGCAGATTTGTACTGATATCCACAAACTTGGTGTTGACAATGGAGTGTTACTGTGTGCATGTGTGTGTGTGTGAGTGTGTGTGTGTGTGTGTGTGTGTGTGTGTAGGATACTGGGGATCTGAAGCCAAAGGAGCTCTATCACAGAGCTACAGTCACGTCCCTTTTTATCTTGAGACAGAGCCTCTCTAAGTTGCCCAGGCAGGACTTGAACTTGTGGCCTTCCTGCCTCAGGTCTCTCAGTGCTGAGATTACAGGCCCACAGCACCTCACCCAGCTAGAAGGGTTCCCATTTTGTAACTGATTTTGAATGCTTGTTAACAGAAGTGAGAGGAAACTTGGAGAAGCAGGGGAAAGGCATTGCAACAGCTGCAGTGCAGATTAAAGGAATGCAGAAGCCGGCTTCTAGGCAGAGAATGAGGAAGCAAATAAATGGAGGATGGGGTGGAGAGTGGAGAGAGGTTTGGGAGTCTGGGCCTCAACTTCTGGAACAATTAGATACTTCATTTCTGGAACAATAAGACTTTGGGATAATTTTGTTTGAATCCCACCTAGGAAACATGTAGCCCTGTGAAGGTGATGGAACTCATGTAGTGGCACATAAGAAGCACTTCATAAATGGTGACGATTATCCTTGGCATGTTGTAAGTACTCGTCTGTGTGGTCTATGCCCTCCCAGATTTGTTCAAATAGCTGTTTTAATCCCCTTCCCTTGAAAAAAAAAAGACTGACCTGAGGTTCATTGTCAGAAATTTTTCATTGATACTCATTGTTGATTCTCAATTTTTGACTGGGCATTAGAGTTATCCAGGGACCCTGCGGTATGTCTGGACCCCTCCACAACTCTTTTTTTTTTTTTTTTCTTAAAGAGTATCTTGGTATGTTCTAAGCTGACCTCCAAGGGTTACCTCAAAATCATGATCCTCCTGCTTCAACCTCCCGAATCCTGGGATTAATGGAGTATAGCTCCACACCCAGCTAATCCTTCAGAGATTCTAACTTAATAGTCCAGTGAATAATGGTAGATAGGTAGACAGACAGGCAGGCAGGCAGGCAGGCAGTCAGACAGACAGACAGATTGACCCATTGAAAATTATTGAAGTGAGATATTTTTAGAGGGTCAGAGAGGTCCCAAATGGGGATAAATGTCTAATAAATGAAATTTCTCCATTCCCAGCTCTCCCTGAGAACAGTCTGTACTATCACAAATGTGCCCACACATCTGGTTTTTGATGTAATTTTCAAACATGCATTAAATAGAAGTGATTATACAGTGAAGCTCCATGTACTTCCATGAATGCTTGTTGCTCAGCTCCAAAAATAATCAGCATTTCATCAATCTTGGTTCATCTCTCCTATTTTTCCTCTTTTTTGTACTTGAATCATTTTGAGCAAATTCCAGATACCATGTTCTTTTACACTGTGTATTTTTTAAAGAGTAATTTTAATGCTGGTAGGGTTTAATATGCACCGGGCAAGACCTTTTGTGGGCAAATGGAGAACAAATTCTTCACAATGTTCCCTAGCAAACAAAGCCTCAGGATCCAACAGACATAGGGGTCATGCAGTATATCTGGCTTCTTCATGTTGCAGGGTTATTTGGTGTTAATGGATAGACAATAGCTCATGTAAATAAGAGATCAGTATCATTCAGTTAAGCTGAGTTTTCATAACTTTTTTGCCTCTGAGTTTTTCAAAATCTATACACACCACGAGTACAGTTTGATTTTCACAACATATCCATAATCACAAAAACACACCAATACTGTTCTTTAACAAAATTGAAAGCTGTATAGATTCAACTCCCCAGGGACTGGTGTGCAGTACTTCTGGACCACCCTCTGCATGACCAGAGGTCTGGCACTTTCCATTCAGACCCTCCATTTTCCCTTGGGCATTTGCTGCTGTGACATGGTGCTTCATATAAGTGGCCTCTAGAGGCCCAACATATGCCAAACTCTGATTTGGAAACATCTGCAGTGTAGCAATAGACTGTGGACAAGTGACACCAGGTCAGCTTCATTCTCAGTTGGAAAAAGAGAGCCAGACAATGGTCATTTGATGGGAGAAAGAGAAAGGAGAAGTATTTAAAATGTTTAGCATTCATTCCTTCAATGCATATTTATTGAACATACACCATGTGCCAGATGTAGTTCTTCTAGGTATTTGGAATACACTGACGAACCAGTTAGACAAAGATCCCTGCTATCATACAGCTCACCAAAGCAGTTATATTGTACTTCCGCAAGCAGCCCTGCTGATTTCTTTTGCCCATGTGTCTGTGTCACTCTCCCTGTCGTCAGCTCTTGCCATCATGCCTACCCTGCAATTCCCTTGTTTTAGGAAGACAGGACTATAGGAAGCAGCTACCAACAAGAGGCAGTGGGCAAGATGGGGAAGAGGTGTACTTCCCAGACATTTCCCAGGCCATCCCAGGCCCAGGCTGGACTCAGCCATTCACAGGTAAGTTTGACTTTTAGAAGAGAAGATGAAGAGGTCATTGCTAAAAGCACAGGCAAACCTAAGTGCTGGTCATCTGGTAGAAAACTCAAGGAGACGGTCTCAGACCAAATACCAATGGATGTTGTGCATGCAGCACAAAGGATTTGTGACAACCACAGTGGGATTTGGAGGTGAAGAGAGAAATCAGCAGACAGTCTTTCAATCCTTAGGCTGGTAATGCCCGTCAGCCTCTCCAACTTCCTCACTCCATCCTCCCACCACTGGGGATCTGTCTTCTGTTACTACAGTTTAGTTTTCATTTTCTAGGGTTTTATAGAAAGAGAATCCCTTTGTGTCTGACTTCTTTTGCTCAGCATTGCTACTTGGAGATTCATCCATGTTGTTGCCTGTGTCGATAGTTCCTTTCTTTTTATTGCTAGGTTGTATTTCATTGTATGGCTCTATAACCATCTGTATGTATTTATCTCTGTATGGATTCCTGCATAATTTGAAGTGCTTCCAATTTTCAGCTATAACATAAAGCAGCAAATACAGCTGCTACGCATGTGTCTGCAAGTCTTTGCATGGACGTACACTTTCTTTTCTCTTGGGTTATTGTGCAGGACTGTAATGGTTGGATTATAGTATTGCTTGTTTAAGATATTGCCCAACTAGTTTCCTAAGTGATTGTACTACTGTGTATTCTCATAAGCAATGCATAGGATGTCCAGTTACTCCACTTCCTTGAACATCTTTTCGTGTACTTATTTGCCTTTTCTGCATTTTTCTTTGGTGAAAGCTTTGTCTTTCACTTATTTTGGGTTCACTTTCTTTTTGTTAAGGTTTGAGGGGATTTTACATATTTTGGAAAACCTTTTATCAGCTATGTAGTTTATAAATATTTCCTCTCTGTAATTTGTCTTTTAATTCTCTTAACAGCATCTTTCGTACAGACATTTTTTGTGAAGTCTTAATTTTGATGGTCTAATTTATTATTTTTCTCTTTTGTGGGTGCTTTTGATATGTTCAACAACTTTTTGCTTTACCTTAGTTCACAGAGATTTTCTTCTATGTTTTAGAAGTTTATAGTTTTTGTTTTTATATTTAGGCATATGATCTGTTTCAAGTTGATTTTATTTAAAATGTTAGATATAGATTGAAGTTTTTTGATGAAGATACCTGGTTCTGTTATAAATACTATTTATTGAAAGGACTATACTTTTTTGACAAAATTACTTTTGCATCTCTGTCAAAAATAAATTCTTTTAATAAAGATCTCTGGATCTATTATTGAACCCTATTCTGTTGTATTAATGTAATTTTGTTTCTTGATGTCAACATTTCGTGATCCTTTGTATTATAACTTTGTAATGAGTCATGAAATCAGGTAGTGCTTTCTCATTTCCATGTGAATTTTAGAATGAATCTTTCAATTTCTTTAAAAATATTCCTGCTGAGATTTTGATTGGATTGTTTGAAGCTATGAATCAACTTGGGGGAAACTCATTTTAAAAATATGAAGTCTTCTGACCCATGAATATGGTATGTTCCATTACTTAGGATTTTCTTAATTTCCCTTAGCAATACGTTATAGTTTTCAATATGATTGAATTTTCTTTATCAGGAGGTTTTAAAATACAAATCCATTGTATTTAATAGGTAAAAGATTGTCATTGTTATATATTTCCTCCTGAGTATTTGGAGTTTGTACTTTGTAGGAAATTTGCCCTTTTCATTTAAATTTATTGAGCTTATTGGCACAAAATAATTCATAGCATTCATTTAATAACTTTTATTATTTGTAGAATCTTTGGAGTGTCACCTTTCCCGTTCTTTATTTTGGTCATTTTTGTCTCATATTTTTCTAATCATTCTAGCTACTAGTTTATGAATTTTATTTATCTATGAAATGACCATTGTTTTGGCATATTGCCTTATGTGGTTTTTCTTTGTTGTCATGTTCTGTTTAATTCATATGTCTTAGTCATACGTCTAGCTTTCCTGTTGTTCCATTTTGGTTGGAAGTAAATCTTTATGGCCTACTCTTAATTCCAAGAGGTTCAAATTGTAGTTTAATAAGAATCACTTGATGGAGCTTATTAAAATGCAGATCTCTGACAGCAATACAGGGCCTGAGGAAGTAGCAAAGAACTCCGACCATAATTTCAGAAATGCTGACTTTAGACCTTCTTTCACCTTTACCCTGTGTTATAGTGTTCTTTCCTGATCTCAAAGTGCTCTTGAATCAGATTGCTTGGTTCCAGTGCCATCTCTACTTATTACAGACTATGATCTTGGACATCTATCTTAACTTCCCTGGGTCAGCCTTATCATAACAATCTTCCAAGGTTATGGTAAGTACTACAGAAGATAAACCATGGAAAGTGCTGTCACATTACAGTAAACACTCAGCAGCTATTAGTTACTACTGTATACATTATCTCACCTGGTACTTATAAAAACCCATTTTATAGACAGAATTGGAAAGGGAGCTGTAGTGACAAAATAATTTTATTAGCAAATTATACAACTAAAACTGGAATCTAAATCTGACTTTTAGTCCAAAGTTTTCTCCTCCTCAGTTAACTGTAAGATCTAGTTACCAGCAGGGGAACAAGGACTCAGTGTGTGTATGTGTTTGTGTGTGTGTGTGTGTGTGTGTGTGTGTATTTGCAGTAATGTGGGGAAATTTTGCATTACCATTTACATAAGGGGCAAGTCAACTATTAAATTTAAACTTAATACGGGTTATCCCCCACCTGTGGGGTTTTGTATGCTAAGTCCTGAAGTATAATGCAAATTAAATCCTCTATTCCTGCACTTTCTTTGAGAACTCTTATTATACCACCAATGTTCAGCAAATTGAAAATACATATGAATGTTGGAGTGAAGGAGTAGGACTCTAGGGTTTTGATCTGGTTCCTTTGTTATGTCCTTTAGTTCCACCCTCATCCTGCCTGTCCTAGTATAACACATTCAGAAACTCTTCAAGTGTAAAGTTGTTTATAATACAGAATAGTATCTATTCATGGATAAAGTAAGTTACAAGCACACAACCTTAAGCCACTCAACTTGCTTGTTTGGTTCAGGTTGGAAGTATTGAACAGCTCATTCCAAGTGATCTATTTCTTCACCCCCTGTTTCTTGCTTTTAAAATTTTAATTTAAAAATAATTTAATTTTAAGTCCATCTCCAGACTTTCTCTGCATCCTCTTTGTAAGTTGCTGTGGTTTAAGGGGAAGCAAGATATATTTTTCTGTTTAGAATAGGTTCCATCAGGCTCATTTCAATATCCATGTATAAATAGTAGTGAAGACTTTCACTCTATCAACTAGACATAGGGGAGTTTAGAATGGAGGATAATAAAAGTACAAGCCTTAAAGATTTAGTGCCGAATTACAGTGGTTAATAAGTTTGAAATTAATCAGGGCTCTTCCCAGTTTGAATCACTTGTGGTACAGGGCAGGTAGAGAGTAGTTTGTGGGTGTGCTCAACCGTTATGCAGCTGGCCCAAGTTCACTTGCATAGCTGACCTCTGCATTGGACTTAATCAGTGATACATGATAACAAAGATGAGTGGATTTCATCGCAGAAGCCAGTTTCAGCAGCCCGAGAGTGGTTCCTACAGCACCAGCAGCACAGTTACTGACCTTTATTGCTGACTTCCAATGTCATTGGAGAGTTTGCTGTCTGTTACAGGGTCAGCCTCCCTGAGTCCAGCATGCGTCACCCTGTGTGTGTACAGAGCTATGTGTATAGTCAACAGGGCAGAGAAGGGAAAAGAAAAGAGTAGGCAGAGCTCGACCTAAGCTGTCTCTGCAGCAGGATCAGGAGTCATGCTCCATTTAGTCACACATGCACAGCTCTCCAGGCTCTTTATCTATGCCACCTGTATATGCTCATGACAACCCTTTAGAGAAAGTGGTGCCGGCACTGATATTTCCATTTTACAGAAGAAGCCTGCAAGGACCCTGATCACACAACCTGGCTTGCTGACCAGGTGCCCCAGAGGAGATCCTGTTTCACTACCAGTCCTTGGCCTTCACTCAGAGAGGAAGGATGGAAGCGCAGGAAGGGCAGTAGGTCAGGAGTCAGGAGATGTGGGTCCCAGGCCAGGCCCTGTTGCAACAGGTTGGATGGTCTTGGGTGACTCGTACACCTTACAGAAAATGTGGAACTTGGGTGAAAGGGGCGATTATTGATCTTCAGTAGGGGTGATAAGATATGGCTGGACCTGCCTGGCAAGCTGCTGGGGTGAACCTGTTGGAAATCCGTATGTAACATGCCAAGGAGCCTCTGGGAGAGAATAACTGCCTACTGTCACAATTCCTTCTCAGCTGAGCTTTGTGACTCTCTGGAGTCCATATCATGGGACTGGGGGAAGGAAAATGATGCCAATATTACTTGAAAATTTGAGGACATTTATAAAATAGTAGATAAGCACAGATATACCATACAGAGTAAAAAGAAACAGTTGCATACATTTTCAAGATAAAAAGAGATTTTCAAGACATTGCTTGTTGCAGGCAGATCTCTCCCAGCTCCGTCTGTGGACTCTGCTTCTGTTATTAAGATGTGTTGGTAACAAGTATCCCAAGCAAGGGAGGCGGCAGGCCCATCCAACCTGAAACAGGAGCAAAGCCTTAGGTGGGGAATGGGAGAAGGATCCTGAGCACTGTGGTCTCCGTTGCTGCTCTGCCTCCCAGCTACGCTCTATGAATTCCTACCTGAGTGGACTCTGCAGTTGGAAACAGGAAACATTTCCCTAGCACCCTGCATGGTGCTGTGACCCAAGCAGTATGGCCTTGTGGGTGCCGGGATGAGGGGAATACTGGGGTGCAGGGGCATGTCCCCAGTGCTGGCACTGACCACTACACAGCCTGCCATGCTCGAGTGGCTTTAGTGGTGAACACTGAAGATCATCCTTGCAGGAGGTGGAGGTGCAGTCCGGTGGGCGGTCATGCTGGAGCGGGTGTGCAGGACAGCCAGCCCTTGCCTTTCCCAGTCATCCCTGGCCTTGTTTGGGAGCCCAGGTGAGATACCCTTTGGGGGTTCCTGCCAATGGAAGGGAGAATGGAGTGTGTGGTAGGGGTTAAAGCCCTGAGCTGGCTCAGGGTCAGAGGAGAGTGGCAAGAAGAGCTACGTTTTGTTCACTGCACTTCATGCACTGCTTTTGTTCCCAGAGGCAGCTGAGATGTGGAATCTCTAGCTTCATTGTTCCTCTCACATCCCCAGTGGCTTCCGGAGGTTATAATGGATTGTTTTAAGTGTTTCAAAAACTCTAATGGAAATTACAATATGTCTGTTTTCTGCTTTTTGCACACCCAGTTATGGATGTGTTTGATTAATAAATCATGGATAAATGAACTAATTCCTTAATGACTACAGCCTCCTTGGCAGAGAATACATTTTTTTTAAAGAGAATAAGAAAATAATAATTTTAAAAACATTAGAAACAATACAGAGTCTCACTAGACAGGATGGTAGGAATTCACCAATGGTTGTTCCACTGCATATTGTTGTCTTCACAGCAGTTGCTCAGATTACCAGACATAAGCATGCAAAATTGGTCAAATTATAAAATAAATTTAAGCATTAACTGTTCCTTTCAACAAACCACATCAGCAGTGCAGTTATCTCAGCTATCCAGATAGCTATGTCTATATATCTATACCTATATATCTGTATCTATCTTGCCTTAGTTCTTTCTTTTTCTCCTGTCCCTCATCCCAGTTGTTCCTTCCTGTCGTATCATCTATTGTACATGTTGGGTTTTATTTATTCTTTTATGTTCTTACACTAGGGAGACCATATGATGTTTACACACAAGAATACTTTTGAAGACAAGAGGTGGGGGAGAAAAAGAATAAGAGGGTTTGATGCTCACAAGGTTGGTAACGAACATGGCACCAGAAGCTCTGCAGAGTTCTCTCCAGAAAGGACCATCTCACAGGAAGGGGACAAATCAACCAGAGCTGCCAATGTATGGGGCAGCAATGGAGTAAGTACCTGGACGATACTATTGCCGTTTGTGCCCATCACTGCGGACTCAGGAAGAAAGTAGAGCAAGAGCAAGAAGCAGGTGTGTGTGTACGTCTTACTACAGAGATTTCTGTTTCTCTCTTCTGAGTCAGAATGTTCAAGGCAGACAATAAGCTCTGGGCAAACCTACCACGGGGGCTTCCTACTTGGGGAAATAGAATTGTTCAGCCCAGTGGTTCTCAAACTGTACCCTTTATCAGAATCACTGGGAGGACTTCTGAAAATGCAGACAGATGGGCTTAACTGCTAGAGCTCCTAATTCAGTAGGCTTGGGGTGAGACTGGGAATGGGATGCCGATGTTGGTCAAGGAAGACTACCCTTCGAGACACGCTCTTTTCCTCCACTCACTCCCATCCCAGCTTCTCTCTTCCACACCTGCTGCAGTTCTTGCTCCTCTTCCCAGTCTTTTTTGAATCTCCCCCTAAACCACTTCCTCCCTCAGTACCTGTCATGCTTTGATCTGTCTGGATTTCTCACCTGCCTCCCTCTTCTTGTTCCATACACCAAACCCAGCCATACCTCCCATCCCACCTGACGCCACTCCCAAACAATGAAACGCTTCGTTTTCTTGAAGACTGAAGTGCAAAACAGACAGGAGGAATAACCAGTGCATCCGCCTCACTGGCAAGAGCACCAAGTGCAGGCAATGTGGGACTGTATAGGACGGCTGGAACATGCGGTTCCTCACAGCTGAAAGAGCTGCCTGCGGTTGGTGTAGCTTGGCTGGACTTCATGTGACAAACAGCAGGACAAGGTCTGCTTTCCTGCTACCAGGCAGAGGGTAGAGGACACGGAGTCACACGAGGCCTCTAGGCAGATCCAAGTTCAGTGCCCACAACCCTTTAGGTTAGAAGTTCTAACGCTTGATGGAACATGTATCAGAATCCCCCAGAGGGCTTGTTCAATACCATCACTGGGCTCTGCCTCCAGAGCTGGTCATTTAGCAAGTCATGGGTAGAAGGAGAGTAGACTGACTAACAATCTTGATTTGCGGAGGACCAAGAGGGTTCTCAGGATGTGAGACCATCAATACAAAAACCAGGGAAGTCTTGAGGGAACAAGGATAAGGTGATCGCCTTACCTGGGGCTGGAACATGTATTTCTACCATGTTCTCAGGTGAGGGGACTATTGCTGGTCCCTGGGCTGCAATTTGAAAACCACAGCTTTCCTATTCCCAGACAGTCACAGAGGGACCAGAGCTGGGTGCTGTATGCCTGGACTCTTCACCAGAGGAGACTTAGTCCAGCCTACAAGTAGTAAGGAAGGTACACGTGGACTTGGGGAAGAAGGATCACAGGTTCAAGACTGATGGTGGTGAGGATGACTGGTCAGAAAGATGGGGTCAGGGCTAAGAGGACACGGGAGCTAAGGCTGTGTGTCAGGGGCATGCCCTAGTGAATTCAGTCCAAGGGCCTGTGTCCTTCTCCCTGTGGAAGAGGACTATGGCTTGGGCTGGAAAGGAAAGCTATCATTTCCTGGGGCTGGGGCTAGCACAAGAGTTTCCAGTTTGGAGAGAGAGAAGTGAGGAAAAAATGAAATAGAGATAATTCCAAGCTGGGTGTGTACCTGGGAAGCAGAGTCAGGCCAAATGCAATGGCTAAGTGGTTAACTTGTGGAGTAGTGCAAAAGGTCTATATGCTAGTCATGTCTCCTCATGCTGACTGGGGGAGTTGTGAGGCAGGCAGCGCAGTGAGGGGAGCCCAGTGCAATCCATGCATCCTACTACCCACTCCCTTTCCTGGAAGTTACCAGATTCAAATATAAAGCATCTCCCACTAGGGCCATTCTTTGGGACCTAGGTGGAATGAGGCCAGAGGTGACTATTTGTTGCATAAAGGAATGAACGTAAGCATGAGACTATATGGTTTTCGTAGAGTCAGTCACCATTGGACTTCCCTTTGTTTTAAAAAAAGCACTTTCTTTCTCAGCACTTGGGAGGCTGAGGCAGGAGGGTTGCTGCCAGTTGGAGACAAGCCTGGGCTACATGGTGAGTTCAAGGCCAGCCTGTCTCAAAAAAACGCCTCCAAAAAAAACCAAAAAAAAACCAAAAAAAAAAAAAAAAAAAAAACAAACAAACAAAAAAAAAGAGAGAAAGGAAGAAAAGAACTTTCTTACACAGCAAAGCTTTGGTATCCTCAGACTCATATTCAGCATTCTGAGCCTTTATCCCAAGCCCCTCCCCCAAAGGGATGATTGGCTGTTATCCTTGTTTTTTTGGTTGGCTTTCATCCCTCTTGTGTGGTGACCCTGCCAAGAGACTTCTAGGAGTCTCGGACCATCCTATTCAACTCATAAACAATTTCCGTCAGCTATTAGTTGGCACCTACTGTTTCATCTTTCTTCCAGATGAACAGGGTGTCTATCAGGAACTAACAGCCAAGTCTATTCTGGACACTTTCGATGGCTGAAATGCAGATGCCAGTATTAGGGATTTTATTTTCATTTTCTTCCTAAAAGCCAATCTACTCCTTTGTACAGCCCTTCTTTCCTGAGAATAAATATAGATTCTTGATAGATGAAAGAAGCTGAGCATGCCTGCAGAAAATCTCTTTTACTGGGGCAAACTTGCCTGCCTAACTCCCTTTACCCTTAGGTTAGTTTTTACCCATAAGGCTCTTTGGCTTTTTATGCAAATATATTTCTGAGTCTACCTCAGTCTTGATGAAGTCAGTTTGTGACCCGACCACAGTAAGGTCCCCTTCTGCTCCCATATTGTAACTTCACCGAGAGATGGGTTGAGTCTGAGGGGCTTTGCTAGAATCCCCATTTCCTCTGGGCTTTTTGGGTCCCCATGAGTCATGTCTGCAATAAACTATGGGAATGAGGTTATGTATAGATTTAATTGTTAGTGACAGGCTTTACTCTAAATAGCTTTTAAAATGACAGGTCCTAGAGTTCTAGGATCATTATGAGCCTGATGAAATGGTTTAAGATTTATGGCTGTATGTTTTGATTTCTACAAAGGGAAGACGGGGCATTCTAAGTTATTTGGCAGTTCAGGGGATTGCAGATGTCTCAGAAAGTCTGATTATTAACACTTGTTCATTGATGAGGACCACCTACAAGGCCACTCAGCCTGTAAGAGGCAGGGTAGGCTGAATTCAGGTATGTGAAAAATGCCATCTGTCTCCCTAGGGAACCAATAGGAAGAGGGGCTGGACAGATGGACCTGAGGAGCAGTAGGAGCCACCATCCCGGCTCCCTGGAAAACTTTCTGGGAGGACAAGCCTTGATCAGACATCGCCCAGCTTAGTGGGCCCCACCTGTCTCCTCATCCCTGCCCAAGCCCTGCCTGCATGCTGGGCACCCATGCACTCAGCTCTCAGGCATCCGGAGTGACGCGGAGCAGCGTGGAGTCCTGCTCATTCTCTGGCACGCAGCGCAGCCAGGTTGGTGCCTGAGGCGTAAAGATACGTGACTCACTGGCAGCGTGAGCATGCCTCATTTCCCCTGGCCAGTGCCCTGTTTGCTTGCTTGCTTGCTTGTTCTGCCTGAGGCTCTGCAAGGCTTGGGAGAAGCTAGTCAGCCATTTCTGGAGGGGATGAGGACTTGGGTTCCAGACTTGGACTTGGGGCTTTTAGCTACTTGAACTTATAAAAGCCACTTCACTTGCAGGCTTCCGTTTCTCAGTCTCTGAAGTGACCGGGTTGCTGAAGATCTTTGCTCTTCATAGGTTACAGCCACCACCACCAGTGGTACCTACCTTTGAGCTTGTGAGAAAGGCAGCATGTCAGAGCCTCTGCAGACCAACTGAATCAGAATTTACATTTAACAAGATCTGCAGGAGATCTGCATACAGTTGGAGAAGCACAGCTTCATGATCTCTAAGATTGTCTTCCTTGCCTTTGTCTCTAATTCTGTGCCCTAAGGAGTCTCGGCACTGTTTATGTAGACAAGCAGTTATGCGCTGAGCCTCATCCCACAGGCTTACCCTCCAATTTCCACATGCACTGTCTGAGTGTGCCTTCTCAGTGCCGGCTTTTTAAAGGTGGCTCTAGGGTAGTCAATGATAAATTCCAGAAGTCGCTTCTCTGTGAACCTCTGTTTTGTTCCTGAGAGCTAATCCAATGGCTAGTAAGCAATCAGCTGGAATTCATTTTAATTCACTTCCTGTCCTATTATCACATATTTACTTTACCCTCACTTTCTAAAGGACTGGTCAGATGCTCCACCTTGCAAGTGGGTGTCTTCAAACATAGGAGAAAATTTAGGAGTCAAATATATGGAAGACCATCGTGTATGCATTTCACTGCCTTTAAATGGTACAGTAACAGATACGGGAAGGAGAGAGAGAGAGAGGAAGAAGTAAATAAAGTGGGAAATCCCTGGAGTGAGTGTGCTGTGTGAGGTGGGAATCAGCTACTGCTCAGCCAGTCTCAGCTCTTTCGGTCTCTTTTAGACACTAACATATGTTCTGGGTTGCGTGTGATCCTATTTTTTCAAATTTGCATATTTTGAATAATGTGGCTTCTGCTAAGTGAAAGCCAATGATTGCATTTGGTATCCAGCCAAAGAAACAAAAAACAGAATTTAAAAAAAGCAAAAAAAAGAAAAAGAAAAAGAAAAACAAAACACCCAACTGGTCTCATGAAGAGAAATTATGAAGCCTTTGACACAGTATCTTCCTGAGAACAGAGTGATTTTGATTATTTACAACTTTTCTTTCTATGCTTGTTTCTGAATCCCAAGTAAGAGAAGATGCCCTCTCATGGTATACAGTCAGCTCAGAAGCTCAAAGAAATGCCATTTAGGATGATCAATGAAAGTACATGTGAACATAGTCATGCAAGGTTCTGAATAGGAGAGAAATCTTTTTTTTTTTTTTTTTCCAGTACCGGGAATCAAACTCATGACCTTGTGCTTGCCAGGCAGGCACTGTGCCCTGGAGCTAAATCCCCAGCCCCAGGAGAGAAATCTTTCTTTCAATGCCTTAACTAGAATGTTCTTCCCAGAAATATTTTCAGATTTCTGAGTCTGTTTTAACTCTGAGGAGCCAGGCTGGTGGCTGAGGACAGAGATGGCGGGAGACTGCACAGCCTTGGGGTAATGTTTGTTCTGCTTCCATCACACCATACTCTATGCATTAGAATTTCAGGATTTGCATGACAGGTTCAGTGAATAGTAAGGTAATGCCTTAAAACTGGGGTTTTGAGAATTATTATGAAATCATGCAGACTCAGAATTATGTTGTCATGAGAAAACACCAGTCCAAATCCACTTCTTTATTGACTTAACTGCCTCATAACATAAAAGATATGAGGCGTTTTAAAGCAAACAAACACACATTTGAAGGGGTGGCAATATAAATACAAATTACAAAATTAGACTCTGGGAAATATAAATTAGTGGGGCAGGTCAAGCCTGGGTGACAAAGCAGAGCACATCTATTAGACCAGCCGAGGAATGCTGGCCCTCACAGTTGCTGTAGTTGGGCTGCACTTGACCACATGCAATTTTAGGTGAAAATTAAGTCTTGGCTTTCAGGTCACGAGGAGAATGACACACACAGCACAGCAGAGACTGAGCTTGCCTGTGAGGAAATTGCCTAGAGGGCTTCATCTGACTTCAAGCTCAATATGAGCCACCTGCCTGGCCTGGCTGTGCAGAAGGGTAGGGCTGCAGGAAGTGGGCTCAGGAGCCCCACTGAGAAGGAGAGAGTCCTCTCCCACACAGCACTGGCTTCCATTCACATCTCAAACCAGCATATTGGAATATGGTACCACATGCCCACTGGGCAGTGTGGGCAGGGTGGAGCCCTCCAGGGGCCCACAAGGTCTGTCCAGCCAGCCAGACAAACAGCAACAATGTTAGGGAACATGTGCTTTCAGGGGATCCTCTTTGGACTTTTGAGCTCAGTTCCAATTGCTATTTTTTTTTTTTTTTTCAAAGGACAATGACCAAAAAAGCAGCAGAGATGTGGCTTCTCTCTTGGCATGTAGGCCCACAGCAGCGTTGCTGCCATAAAGACCCCGCTAGGGGGACTTCACGGCTTCTCAGGCTCTCCACCAACAGCGGGGGCAGCAGCGGCAAACGTCAGTGGTCTGGCAGAGTTCTGGGCTCTAGACAGAGTGGCATTCAGAGACGTTCACGTCATCCTTGTGGGTGCTTCGAAAGCCATGGCATTGCAGCCTCTGGCTCTTCCTGGAGATTATCAAAGGATATGCTGCAAAGGGGAGCATCTCGCCTTGAGTCTTCTCCATCAGGCAGGACCTACATTGAGTAAAGGAACATGAAACGCATCAGCTGAGACCCGGCTTCATCATTTCAAGCTTGTGTGTGGTGAGACAAGCGTAGTTCTTGAGGTAGCCAGAATTAGGTTTGGATCCTGGTGCTGCTCTTCGATAGTATACTTCCCTTGGACTAACCCTGAAACTGAGGCTCAGTCCCTCACCTCACCCTGTGAAATGGGTTGGAATCCCTAGCTCAAAAGGTGTAAACCATGACTGAGTTCACAAACATTAAGTGACTGGCTGAGTACACTGCACTGTGTGTTCTCCCCTCCCTTCCTTGCAGCCAAGCGAATGATTTTGCTGGGCTCCAGGACTCCCTCTGTTCCTAGCAAGCACATGGTCAGCGGCCTACCTTCATTTATCACTTCGCTGTCCTCTTTATCTGTCTACTGGGTTCCTCTCCTCCACTTACCACTCTGCTCAATTTTCTGTATCTCTTCCTCTAAAAATACCTCAAACCAGATATGCCACCAGGCAACAGCTCTGCCTCCCTAATTTCAACACCAAATACTTGGAAGTCTCTTCGGCACCCACTCTTTGTGCCTCCCACTAGTCACTCCTTAAGTAGCACTAATCTGACCTCCCCCCATCTACTGATATAGGCTCATTGCCAAGACTTGTCATCTTGCTGTAGGTTTCAATTTCTTGAAGGCATTTGAAGGTCATTTCCCCCAGTCTTAATGTGATCCCTAAGGTTCGGTGTCCTCTTTCCTCCCTTCATAGTATCACTCCCATATTATCACTGGGAACTTCTGTTTAGGCTCTCCATGCTGCCTTCTTCCCCGCACTTCCCAAATACAGGCTATGGGTGGGCCAGAAGTGGGCCGATGTTTTGCCTAAAGAGCCAGGTAGTAAATATAATAATCTTTACAGGGCTACATGACCTCTGTTGCAATTACTCAGTGCTGCCATGAAAGCATAAAGAAGCCATGGTCAATACATAAGTCAATGAATTGGCTGAGAGCCAGTAAAACTTTGCTTACAAAAGAGGAGGTGGGTCCAGTTTGGCTATGGGCCATATTAGCCAGTGGTGTCTAGTGGAAAGAGGATAAACAAGAGACAGATATACCAGGTTTCCTCTGACAGGTTGGTGAAATACTTCACCTCCCTGCTCCTTATTATCCTTATCTGTGAAAGGATAATAAAATGATGATGGTGACGTGGTGATAATACTTTCCTCAAGGTGTTGTTAACAGGGGAATCGAGATAATGTGAAGTATCCTCCGGCTTAGTCCAGTGAATTTTAGTTTTCCGTTTTCTCCTCTCTCCTCCCTCTTTTGGTTCGTCTCTCTGCTCTCACAATACCTGTACCCTCCCCTGCCTTCTATAATTGCATTCACAATCATGTCTGCAATCCCACCTCCGCCTCCACGTCTGACCTCTCTTCTGAGTTAAAAATCTGTACATTCAAATTTGGGCATGGTGGTGCACACCTGTAAACCCACAGCACTCTGGGAAGCTGAGGCGGGGAGATTGAAAGTGTGAGCCAGCCTGGGCAACCTAGTAACTTTGCAAGACCCTGTTTCAAACTAAAATTTAAAGGGTTGCAGGGGTTCTGGGGATGTAGCTCAGTGCATAGGCTGTGGGTTCAAGTCCAATATCACAAAACAAAAACAAAAAATGTACACATTTGAGGAAAATCAGTATTTCCACTGCACTTGTGTCTAAAACTCTCCATGTTGAAGAGGAAGTGCCTCATTTAACCTAACATGCCTTCTCCTGGCCTCCTGCCGTGGAAGTCTTTGGCATTGCTTTGCTCCTGGAAGAGACTGCGACAGGCCTCTCCTTCAGCTGTCTCTGCCCCTTTCCCCTCCATCCACGGCCATCATTTCCATGAAAGTCTTATTACTCACACCTGGTGTTTTTGAACACTGTCTGTATCTCTGCCATTCTCCTCATTAACCCATGGTGCTCAGGATGCCAAGTTACTCGTTCTCGGGCAGAGTGGAGTCACGACATTCTCCAGTCTGTGATGTCACTGAAGGCTCCTCCATCCTCTCCTGGCGTTCAAAATCCTATATGGTCAGCACTGAAAACCCTGAACCCCAAGCCCAATGTGTTTGCCCAGGATTTTCTGGACTCATTAATTCTTCCATCTCTGCAGCCTTTCCTTTGCCTGGACAACCCTGCCCAGTCTATCTCTGGCTGTCGCATTCTTATCTATCTCCTTACTATCGTTATCTGTGCGTAGGCTCTGGGTAGGCTCTGGGTAGCAGCCAGGCCAGATATTTAAAAATGCTGTGGCCAGACACATGGCCCCTTGACTCCCCTTGAGGCTCTGTGCCCCATCCTAGCTTTCAGAGCCTGCTTATGATTGTGCTTATCTCCCAGAATGCATTTTCCTGTGTACTTTTGTGAAGCATTGTGTGCTTGTGTTCTCTCTCCCTTTTGATTAAAAATTCCCAGAGAGATTTGACAAATGTATCACTGTGTACCTGGTCCCAGTGCTGCGTCTGGCTGGCCACAAGTTTATGTAGCAGGTGCAGGGGCTTTTAGCCTGCTCACCTCTGGGCAGACTTGGTAGCTCCCCTGCCTCCTCCATGGGCAGAGTCTGTCTGTTGGGAAAAGCCAACGCAGAGGAATAAGTTTCACTATTCAGGGCTCTGGCTGTGAGTGAGCCTTTCATGCTTTTGATTTTGGGTTCTGGGTAAGCCTGTGTTTCTGGGTGGGTGTGCAGCAGTTGTGAGTGTATGTACATGGGGTGCTGTGGGTGTGATTTGGTTTATGCAAATGTGGGGGGTGCTGTGCTGGTGTGTATATGAACATATATGTGCAGTATATGCATATAGGGTGCTCATGCATTAATTAGGTGAAGGAGCAGGTGTGTGTGTGTGTGTATTGTTGGATGTGTTGGATGCATGGGAGAGCAATACGGAAAGTGGGCATGTGTGTAGGGTGTATGTGAGTGTTTGTGGGGTGTATAACCTCAGACATTCTGTTGTAAAAGAACAGAAAAGAGTCCTCACCTGGCTTTCCCTGGGGACTTGTGCTTATCTATGGGAGAAGCCTACGAAGTAGAACATGGAGCAAATGGTTTTGGAAATACAGCTACTGAGTGATAAAATCAAGGGGCAAATGTCGTACTTGGTGCCTAATCAGGGTATAGCAAAGAGCCACTATTAAGCCTCTGGTAGCCTTTGAGGTTCAGTGGCCAGGCTGCTGTCCCCTCCAGAGAAATTACAAGGGAGAGACCCTGCTCTCTCCACACCAGGCCAGGAACACGAGCTCCTTATGTGAGGACAGAGCGGAGCAAGTGCTATGAACCTCACCTTACTGAGTCCTTGAAGGTCACACAAGGAATGGTGGCATCAACTCTGAACTGAGAAGTCCACATTCTCTCCTTCTCCTCTCTGTCTGACAAGGGAAGAACTGGCACAGCCAGTTACAATCTGCCCATAAATCATAAATATGATTCGTGATTACACCCTGGCCAAAGGTCATGGGGCTTAAGGGAACTGACACTAGCTGTTCGTGAGAAGTGGTTTTCAGTATCACAGGCTTGTGTTCACACAAAGTCTTATACACGAGCTCAGTACATAGAACTAGCTAGAGTGTAGCTATTCTGGTAAGCTGAGGGGTGTGGTGGGGAAGGGGAGGCTGCTGGAGTCCTGGCCCTCACTGTGCCCTGACCCCATTCTCCTGGCCCCGCCAGTTTGAAACTTCCCTTCCATAAAGACCAAAAGTCTCATTGTAAAGGGAGGTAGAATGAATTGTCCAAGGTCACAAGTGCAGCCCCATAAATGAGCAGCCTCCTGAATGGCTGGTCTCAGCCACACTGACCTGTCCCTCTGGGCCAGCCCTAAAACCCTGCAGGGGATGGAGGGGCAGAGGGAATCTGGCTGGACAGGTGAGCTGGCTTTGAGGGCTTCCCCAACATGGAGATCAGGGAGGGAAGGAGTGAAGGTGCTATTTGCAGGACTGTGATCAGTGAAAACTGCAATAGATCTTTCAGCTTCTAGTGTGCTGAGCTGAAGCAGAAACCTGGCCTTCTGGGGAAGCACATACTTTCCCTCCTATGAAAAATCTTAATACCACATACACTGTCTTAAGAATTGATAATAATGGCTCAAGGTCTCCCCTTGGAGAGATCTCCCCTTCTGCCCTAAGCCAGATTTCTGCCTGGTGCCCCAGGTTTAACTATGTGCCCTTTGCTTTACTGAGCCACTCACTGTGTTGATAATAATATCGACAGATAATAATCCACTTAATCTGAGCAGTATCCTTAAGAAGGAGGGGTGATTATTAATCACATCATCTCCACTTAACAAATTTGGAAATTGAGGCATGGAGAGGTGAAGTAACTCACTCCTTGGGTCACATAGCTAGAAAGGAACAAAACTGGATTCAGATCAGAGACCGTTTGGAACTTGCCCACCACGGTCCTTACCTATGGGCTGCTGGACATCTGTTGGCTGAGGGAGCCAGGCAAGGGTCCTCACACCAGCCATGGGCCTCAGCTCCTCAACTCATGGGACTCAGCATAGTCACCACCTGTGCTGAGGTCTGGGTGATCTTTAGTACACACAGGCTCAGTTACCCCTGGCACCACAGGCACCCCTGCTCCTGCCTGTGTGTATTCCATCTGGGCAAGCGTAAGTTAATGGCTTCTTACTGTCTGTAGAGTAACAGCCAACATCTTCAAGGGGGACCTCAAGCCTCTGCCAGATTCAACCTCTCCTATCACAGGGTCTAACCCTCTCTAACGTTTGTCCTCTGCCTCTCTGTCTCCCTGCTCCTGCAGGACCTATAGCCAAGCTATTTGCCTATAGATTTTCCAGTCCTACTCTTCCTTTGGTGTTCAACCTGATGTCACTACCTTCTGGGTCCATTCAACATGGTATGTTCTCATGGCTTAATGCTTCTTTCCTCCCTGCTCCTCACCTGACTTGTTATTACACGGCTATTAGTGTAACTGTTTGATTGAGATCTGTTGTTCTCAACCCTGACAGTGAACTCCCTGCGAGCAGAGCCTCATTTGCCTTGGCGCCTCCAGGGCCTTACACATTAGCTGACCCGTGTCAATGAAACGGCATACCAGCAGGGGTGATAGTCTTTGCTTTGAAATTTCATAATGCGAAGTACGAGCTGACCCCCTCTATTACTAACTTCAAGGACACAAAGTATTCTCAAATTAGATTCTGGTTCCTTTTACTCACCTCAGACCACACACTAAATAACAACACTTGACATTTGTGGGAAATACATCGTTTGCAAAGAGTCTTTTCCTGCCTTGCCCATTTTTGGTTCTTTTTACAGAGGCGTAGAATACTACCCTCCATTTATAGTAAAAAATATTGCAGCTCACAGGGTGATGAAGCCTGCCCAGGGTTACCCAGCTAGGTATGGGAGCTCAGAGTGGGTCCCAGGTATTCTGATGCCCCATCTCTTTCCTCATCACCTGCCAGGCGCTCCACGGAGACCTTCTCCGTGTGCTGCTCTTTACTCTCAGTTCTGAGAGAGTCAATCTCCCATAAAAAGAACAACCATTATTTCCTTCTTCCAATTCAACAACGACCTTTGCGTCTACATCTCCTAATCAAAAGGGAATGCCTGGCTGCCCCTGACTGCAGGTCCAGGCCCATCTGGGGAAGAGGAAATGGTAATCAAAATAAGCAAAGCTCCAATTGCAGTTCTCTGGGGACACTGCCCATCTCTAATTCAGAGCTGTAACGGCCAGAGCAGTACTATCTTCTGGACACTATCTCTGTTGAAGATAGATCACAACTCTTTGCCCCTTTGGCACCATACAGTTAATGAGCCGCTTGCGAGGCTGTGACACATGGCTCAGCAGATGAAAACCGGAATCCACAGTCTGCTGGCCTCTGAGGCTGGCCCAGGCACATGCGTTGCTTGCATATCGTGTGTGTGAGGAGGGTGGGGTAGGGGCACTGCTAAGTGGACATGGGGGCTGGACCTGACCCTCCCAGTGTGCCCAACCTGGGCAGGTACAGGAGGAAGCAAGTGAGAGGGGCCGTTCTGGATGGCTCCGCTCTGCTTGCTCCCGCACAGCCTGCGCACGCACCTCCAGGCATGCAAGGGCATAGCAGCTGCCGGAGAGCTTTCCATCCTCTCCTTTTGCTACAAACCTTTCTTTCCCCATCAAGGATTCTCCTCAGTGGAGAATCAGGATGGGTTCTATTCTCTCGAGCTCTAAACTAAAGGTATACTTTCCCCTTCTGGATGGCCAGCAGTGTCATTCATGGTATAGAAGAGGTGGAAGGGGTTGTAAAGCATCTCTGGCCTCTGTGAAGATGGTTTCCAGAGAAGAAACACCCGCTCCAGGTTCTCCTCACTGGTCCAGTGCAGCATTGACTACCACCCACAGAATCCCTAGTCAGGGTATAGTCCAGCTGCTTGCCTATTCTGTCCTGGCCTTTCCCTGCTTGTCCCAGCCTCCGTGCCTACCCTGCCAGGCAGGACTTATATGCACTCACCTGGTCCCCATGGGACATCCTGGAAACTGCAACATGTTGCTGCCCGCTAGCTCCAGGTTCCTGGCTGCATGTGGCATATATATTTCTTCTCTGCCCATGGCCAAGCTAGAAGTCCAGTTTCTCAAGAGGCACTTCGATGTTGAAGGTATACCAGGAGACCCAGAACAGCAGACTGAAAGCCAGGAACAGGGCCCCTGTGAAGACCAAGAAGTCCCAGTAATTCAGAGTGGCAAAGATGCCCAGCAGCAAAAGCACCAGGCCCACAGTGTCACACAGGAGACCGAGGACAAGGATGAGCACACAGCGACCAGGATGGCATTTTCCACAGGGCCTACCCAGGAGCATTGCCCAGGAGCAGCAGGAGGAGTCCAGCTGCACTCCCAGTCCTGATTTGCATGTGAGGTGGCAGTGCTGCCTGCTGCTGCCTTCTCTCCCTCTGGGTGTGGGCAAATGATTGAGCCAGCGTGTCTTGGAGCCACAAGGAAGTACACGTGGGTCCACTTTTATGAGTCCAGCAGCCAGTGGGGCAGGATAGCTCTTAACTGTTTCATGGTTCAGGAATGAACTCAACCCAAACAATCTGATGTCACTGATGATTGGGCGGGTCCTGGCTAGAACCAGCCCAGCTATGTGGCAGAGGAATCAGGGTGCCTTTGAATGGGTTGGGCAATTCAGGGTTATTGTGGCCCTGAAGATGAGGCTGGTCCACATCTTGTTCTCTGATGTGGGAACCAGAGAACTGAGAGTCCTTTTCTGAGACTCAGCAGCTTCGTCTAGTGGAATACAATAGGGTTTTCTTCCCTTGCTCCTTCCTCCCTGACATCCTGGTGTGTAAAGGAGGTTTTATGTAAAGGACATAGACAAATGTTTGTGGACATCAGTAGATGCTGAAATGATGCTCTAAGAATTGATCGATATTAGCAAGAGAAGATGTGCTTGTCCTATAGATTCTCCCTTTTGAAGACAGAAGGAACAGAGCATCCTACAGTGATGGACAGGCAGAGAAGAGATGCTGGCAAAGATAAAGACAAAGTCAGAAAGTCTAAGTACACACAGAGGGCAACTGTGAGAGAAGAGACCTCTGGTTTCTATCAGCACTGGACTCAGGGTGGATCATGAGGCAATTTCCAGAGAAAAGTGAGGGGAGGTTACCTGGTCTGTTGATTCTGTGTGTTTTACACTGACTGATTTGAGATTTGCTTTCTCTCTTGTAGTGAGATACACCCACATGTTCTTCCAGAGATTGCACATGCTTCTGGGGAGTTATGTATGAAATAGGAGACCTAACGTTGTGGCCACTATCGGGGTGCATAGAGTGAGTATCATAGAGAAAAATGCAGTGATAACTCTCTGCCTCCTTGGCTGTGCTACACAGCTGATCACCCTTCTGTTCCTGAGCCAGGCAGGACCTGCAGCAAGATGCCAAACCTCTCTGGGCCTCCGTTTCTCCTGATAAATGAAGGAAACATTTTCCATTCTCTCTTTCACCTTTCCCAAAGGGTAGAAACAAGTTTAATTTCCTACATGTAAAATAGAGCCAAGATGAGAGAGAAACTTTCAGAGAAGATATTGGAGAGGGTGAAAGGAGAGGGTGAGGATACATAGCCATGGATTTTAGGATCTGAAACGTCATGAAATTTGACCCAAGCTGAACCATCTCTAAGTAGGAAGTGCTGAGATGGAGGCCAGCCTCCTACCCAGGATCTGTGGCCTTTCCCAGCATCCTCAGAGGAGGTCAGCCCCTGTATGAATACCTCGATTGCAGGAGAGGCTGCTAAAGTTCTAACTTACAGTCCCAGCTTCAACTAGGAGAGAGTTTGCTGGGAAGAACAGTTGATGAACAGTAATGGTCTCTCTTCAGGGCAAGTTGGGTACCCTGAAAGTGGCTGTAAAGGCTCAGGTATGTCCTAAGCTGGCCTCATATAGGTTCTGAGGTACCTTTCAGAGTCCTGTGTGTTTTGTGTATACGTGTGTGTGTGTGTGTGTGTGTGTGTGTGTGTGTCTAGACTTAGGTATGTCTAGTCTAAGGTGGACAAAAAGTTTAGCACTAAAATTTTTATGTGCTGAGAAATCTCTTAGTCTTGTTCAACTAGGATCTTGGTTAATGTATTATCTTCTGACATGCTGGGTCAAAGAGAAGCTGGTAATAAGAAAGCATTGCCACTCTACCCCTACTTTGGGGTGTCCTCCCTCTACATAGAGGCTGAGAATCCCAGGAAAAATTTGGTCAGGCTCTGGATCTCTTCAAGAGTCTTAGTAGTATAGCGGTCCCTCCATATTCACAAGAGATTGATTCGTTTCAAGACACGCTCCCTCACACACATTGAGTATCCCTCAGATACTCAAGTGCATTATGCTGAGTGGTGTGGTATTTGCATGCAACCTATGAACATTCTCCTTAAAATCTTCTCTCAGTTTAAAATCTTCTCTCAGTTACAGTACTTATAATATCTAATGCAATATAAATTCTAGCTGTTATAGTGTTATACTGTATTGTTTAGTTCCCTAAACAAAAAAGCCCATATTGACCAAAAAAAAAAAAAAAAAAAAAAAAAAAAAGCCTGTACACATCAGCACCGACATAGTTTATTTTCGTTATTTTTGATTTGATGTTGGTTAAATCCATGGATGTAGAACTCATAGTTCCAGAGTGCTAAACTGTACGATTTCTTTCTCTTTCTATGTGTGTCTCTCTGTCACATGTGTGCGTGCATGTGTGCACACTTGTGTGCATGCACACACACACTTCCAGCTGAAAACCTATGATATATTTACAAGCAAAAAGGAACAAAATCTAGACCATTCCCTGCTTCAGTTTCCAGAACTCAATTCCTTGGTATTCACCCTCCAGACAGTAGACATCTCTTTCCTTCCTTGCAGAAGCAGGCTGCTTTGCACACCCTGTTCTGCAGTTGGCATAACACATGGCCATTCTTGGGTGTCTCTAACCCCAAGCCGATGGGCGTGAGCAGCCCTCCACTGTGTGCCAGGCAGCTCTCTTGCTCCTCATCCTGCAGTAGCCTCTGCTGTGTGCGGATCCAGTCTAGGTGTTTGCATAGCTGGGACCTTTGATGAAAAGCCCGGTGAGTGGGAGTTGAGCCTTGGCATGGGGCAGGCTGGGAAGAGGAGGTGGGAGGTGAGAGTATCAAAGGAGAGTGCCTGACGTGTGGGGAATGGGAAACTCTTGGGGTGGAGGCTGGTCTAGACCCAGAGGCAGCTTGTTCGCAAGAAACAGTCATCTGGCATTACAAGGAGCAGCTCGCTGTATCCCCTTTTAGCAAGAAGGGCTCCATTACCCTCTTTCCACAGCAATTCTCCATGGCACACTCACCTGCTGTGACCAAGAGCCACTGTTGGAAACAGCCATGTGGCTTTGCCAGGCTGCTGGTATAGAACACCTCAAACTTGGTGGCTTGATCCACAGATATGCATTCTCCCTGGTTTGGAAGCTGAGTCTCAGGATGGGATGTTGGCTTTGAGGGAGAAGCTGTTCCAGTCCTTCTTAACTTCTGGGAGGTCACTGGCAAGCTGTGGTGCTCCTTGGCCTCAGGAGGCCTCACCTTGGCCTGGTGAGGTGCTTTACTTGGTGCTCTCCCTCTGTCGAATTTCCCCTTTCTCATAGGAATATCAGTCATGTTGGGGAAGGGACACGCCCTTGTCCAATATGACCTCATCTTAACTAAATGCATCTAGAAGAACTTCTTGAATATGGTCACCTTCTGGGGTCATAGGGGACACTAGTGTTAGGAGTCCTATAAAACTCAGATGATATCTCACTAAATGGCTAAAATACTTGTTTTCTTGGGCAAACTTTGACTTTTAGCTGTCTGATAAATGGAACACTTTGAGTCTCATCCCAAGCCATCAGCAACACCCATAAATGCACAAGCAGCACCCCCTTTAAATGGGACCCTACTACCAGGTACTGGGAAGGATGTGTCAGGCCCCAGGACTCTGAGATTCCCCTGACTGCCTCTGCAGCACTGGAAGAGGCTGAGAAGATGAGGCTCCTTCTAGCTGGGCTCTAGGGGCTGTCCCCTCCATCACCAAGCCAGGGAGTCCATCCCCCCTCCCCGAGGGCCCCCATACATTGAAAAGCTTGAGCTGAGGTAGGGCTTAAATTAAATGAATATTGTTGAGCATCTACTATGTGCCAGGCAGTGGAGAACAAGATCAAATACAGAACCCAACACCACAGAAATTAACATTCTACAGGGGAGACCATTGATATTTAATGATATAATTTCAGATGATGGTAAATACATTGAGAAAAATGCAAGAATGGAAAAATACAGGCAATAGCCTCTGATAGGCCATACTGAAAGTTTCTTGGCCTGTCATCATGGTTTCTCCCTTAAGGCCCCTTTGCCCCTCTGCTTCTCTGGGCTGTGGGGGCTGTAGCCACCCCTGGCTCAGAGGTCTGTCCTTCCCTGGCTGCCTGACAGCTCTGCCTCTTCTTGCCAGTTGAGACCTTGACACTCTTTTGGCAAAGTCATCATCATCTGTCACCTCCCTGTGATGTCACAGGATGACAGCCTCTCTGTGACCTGGATCCTAAAGGTCAGGCTGGGCTGAGACAGGGAGGGATGGGCCAGCTAGGCGCTCAGCTGATGCAGTATCATCATTCCCAGACCTGACTTCATGAATGGCCAAGGCCCAGTCACTCTCTGCGGGGCAGGACTGAGGTGCTTGGCGGGGCTGGCGGCAGGTCCTGTTCACCAGGCCGCCCTGCCTTTTCACAAAGCAGAGCTTAGTAGGATGTCTTTCTGTGCCACCCACTGGCTGTGTGACCTTGGGAAGTCACCCTTCCCCTCTGTGCCTCAGTTCCCTCATTGTAAAAAAAAAAAAATCTATATTTCATGGCGTTATTGTAAAGATGAAATGAGCTCCTAAGTGTAAGGTACTTGGAACCTGCCCACTGTAAACAGACAAAAACCACTGTTGTAATTGTCACTAATATCTTTACATTCCCTCTGCCATGAGGCTTCTAGAGGGAAGACCCTGGGTCAGAATGAATCCCCCTCTGACTCTCCTGCACCTTTACTTTCCCCCTTTATCAACCATGGCTTTGCTTGGTTGCAGCTCCCTGGCCCTATTCCCCCTATACTATACCCACCAGGTCCATGTGGACATGCTGAGCCCTCTCCATCCTGGGATGGATAGGAACCCTTCATTCTCACAGAAGACCTGCCTGGACCCCTGATTAAACTTCAAATCCCTTTCCACAACCAACATGGGTGTCATCATTCTCAGGTTCCTCAACTTCTCTGCTCTGTAATCTAGGGTTTGCCAAGCCTCAACTATGTATGTTCCTCCCTGTGATTTACCAGAGCTTCATCTGCTTTGATTAGCATAGAACACCAGTAAATTCAATTGTTAACACCGTACTACTTTGTTCTTTTTTCACTAAGAGGGTTTTTAAAATTTTTATTAATTATTTTCACTACCAGTGAAAAACTAGTATGACTTAATAACAGATAGAGTGTATTATGTATACTGAAAAAAATAACGTAATTAAACTAGACTGGGGGGGTCCTGTATTAGTCCAGGTAGTAAATATTTCAGGCTTTATGGGCCATACTGTCAGTTATTGTTACAAGCATTCAACTCTGCCATTGTAGTCACAGATGGTACATAAACAAATGAGCTGTGTGTGTGCCAATAAAACTTTACTTGTAAAACTAAGCAGGTCAGATTTATTGACAATTGAACTGAAGTTGTATGTATGATGGCTGTTCTCTCAAATAAAGGCCAAAGATTTACAAATTTACAAAAATTTTAGATGGTGGGTAAACATACTGGCGTCACTGCTTAGTGTGGATTCTTAGCCACACTTCATGTAAGGTGGAAATTAGACATGGGATAGTTAATCAGCCTACTGATGACTATTCTCACTGTTCATCCACTTTTTCAGGGCCATTTATGGGAGAAGATGCCCATGCAGGACCAATCAGCTGAAGATTGTGTCTCAACTCATACAGGAATCACGGTGTGTGTGTGTGTGCACATGTGTGTGTGTGTGGTGCTGGGAAGTGACCCTGGGTTACATCCTCAGGATCACTGAGCTACATCCTTAGCCCACATCCCCTTTAAATTTTTTTTTTTTAAGACAGAGTCTCCATAAGTCACTAAACTTCCTAAATTGGGCTGGAACACTCCATCTTCATTGCAAGAGCCTCCCAGAATGCTGCTCTGAACCAGCACAACCCATTGACTAGCTCTTTTAGATTTAGCAGCCCTGGATTTGAATACCAGCAGCTATCAGCTATCATCTTTTAAAGTGTTATCAGCACTCTTTGCCCCTAGGAGCAAGCAGCTCCTGACTGGTCTTAGGACCTCTTTTAGCCTTCAGGTATGGTGGTCCCTGGGAGTTACTTGTTGCTCAGCTTTCTGGCTGCCAGCTATCTTCGGTGTAACCAGCTCAGTGCCATCTACTTTTGACACAGTGACCCTTGGTGTTACCAGCCCAGCATGCATGACTTGAGACAGAGATCACAAATAAATAGGCATGTGCGATCCAGGAGAAGCTTTGTGAGAATTTAGGCTGAGGGGCTACTACATAAGGGGAAACAGTGTCTCAACTGACCCAGACGGACTTGCAGGAGCTTGCTTATATAAGGTGCTCGTGGGAGGAGAGGGACCCCTCCTGGATCTGACTGAGGGGGCTACAGAGGGCAGAGTCATCCATAGGGGCTGCAGGACAGAGTCATCTGTGACAGAGCCATAACTGAAGCTGGCTGCAGATGAAGCAAGTGTTTCCTGCAGTGGCCATGGGGTGCCTGAGCTGCTGCGGCTTGATCACAAGGCATTTGGGGTAGCTGTGGGATAAAAATACCTTTTAGAGCACATCCAGGCCCTCTTCCCCACCTCAGCAACACTAATCAGAGGCATGGCTCTGGAATTCATATGAAAGGCAGAATAAAAATTGCAATGGCTAGACCTTTTATTGTGAGCCGGGTGCCAGTGGAAATTTTTCCCCACCCATCCGCAGGGTTAGAGTGCCCGAATTTGGAAACACTTTCACTCTGATCAACGGCTCTGATCAGTCTTCATTTATTTCTTCTTTTTCCAAGGTTTGGCCCTAGGATCAGTAGTTTTAGAAATAATACATTCACTCGTATCTTAGGATGCCCCTAACAATCAGTGCTCTTAATTCTCCCTGTCAGGCTACCAGGAGGTTTTAAGAGCATCCTCCAAAGTGTGCCGCCAGGGCATCTGCAGTCCATGCTCAGGGGCCTCCCTCCTGCTCAGCCAGCTCCTAGCCCTCCCTTCGTCTCTCCCTCTTGTTCCCCACTGGGCTGATCCAAAACTTTGTAAATCTCATGTAAACCTCAAAAACACTCCCCATGACCCCCTCCCTCTTCCTCACCACCATCATCTCCAGCAGGCTGATGCCCTTGCCCCTGATTTCATACAGAGTAGCATTTCCAAGAGTGTGGGTCACACTTAAATGTCCAGGAAGCATCCATCCATGGCCAGCATCTTCTCGTCCTCCCAGCCACGTGTTCAGAGCCGAGAGCAGTAAAGAGGTTTCCTGTGGGTCACGCAGGGCTCAGGTGATAGATGCACGCAATTCTGGTCCCTTTGGCTGGCATGTGTTAGATGCAAACACTACTCCTCCTCTTTCCTCTGCCTCTTGTCTTTGTGCCAGTTCTTTCCCTAACATCCTTGGAGAGTCAAGCTCACTCTTATTCTCATTAATTAAAATGCTTTATTTTAATCATGGTAAAACATACATAAACGTGAATGTGCCCGCTGAATCATTTTTAGGTGTGCGGCCCAGGGGTCTTCTTGTGTACCCATCACTGCCATCATCTCCAGAGCCTTTCTGTGGTTGTCACTGAAACCCTGTACCCCTTCGACACTAACTTCCCGTTGTTCCTCTCTCCGGTCCCTGACACCACCGTTTTATTTTTTGACTACCCTAGCAATCACATGTAAATGAAATCATACAATACTTGTCCCTCTGTGACCATCTTATTTAGCTCTATGATGTCATCGAGGTTTATCCATGTTGTAGCGTGTGCCAGCATTTCCTTTTTTTTTTTTCTGTAGCAGTTGAAATTGAACTCAGGGCATTCACACTGAGCTACATTTACAGCCCTTATTATTTTTTGAAACTAAGTTTTGCTGCCTGTAAGTTGCCTAGGATGGCCTTGAACCTGCAGCCCTTCTGCCTCAGCCTCCCAGAGTTCTGGGATTACAAGCATGTGCCACCACTATGGGAACAATGTCTTACCTTTAAAAAGTTGAATGATATTTCACTGCATGTACGTCACATCTTGTTTATCCATTTACCCATTGATGGACACTTGGGTTGTTTCCACATTTTGGCTTTTGGGAATAATGCTGATGTAAATATGATTGTATAAACATCTGTTTATGTCCCTGCCTTCCATTTTGTTCAGTGTAGACCCAGAGGTGGAACTGCTAGATCACATAGGAATTCTGTTTTCCATGGTGGCTGCACCATTGTGCTTTTCTACCAGCAGTATGGGAGAGTTTGACACTTTACATCCCCACCAGCACTTGTTTTCTGAATTTTGATAATAGTTATTCCAATACTTATACTAAAATGAAAAGTGGATTTGTCTTTAATTTCACAGTTACTTTTATATCAGCACTTGCTACATTTATTGAATAATTTGTTTGGTTCTGTCTTTCTCACTGGACTGACTTCCCTTTTAGTTAGGGAGTGGCTCTGCCTTCTCCTTGGTGACCTAGTATTTATTGAATGAATGTTCATTTTATAATTCCTGGAATACTTCTAGCACACTGGAAAGATGCAGCTGTTTTCCTAAGTCCCTTCAATTCCGTGCAAATTGCTTCTGTATTTTCCTTTTTTCTTTTTCTACTATTTCTGAGAAAGTAACTTCCAACAATTCCTCCCAAGGCAAAAGGCCCCCACACAATACCTTGCAGTCTTCCCTAGCAGAGGAATATAGTACATCTGCCATCTGCTGCACTTCTAGGTTTCCCCCTATTCCTGCTTATTTTTGTTGACCATTTCTGTTGGCACTCAGCTTTGAATTCATAGGTGTGGTTGTGCACGCCTGTAACCTTAGAACTCAGGAGGCAGAGGCAGGAGGATCCTTGGGAGTTTGAGGCCAGACTGGGCTACAAAGTGAGCTCAAGGCCAACCTGAACTGCATAGTGAGACCCTGCCTCACACACAAAAAAGACTGAATTCATGGCTGGGCACCATAGCAAGGGTGTCAGAGATACAAATCCTAATGTCCTACACTGAGATATCTGCTGGCTTGGTCTTAGAACCTATCTTTTTGCCACTATTTTCTGGCTGGGCTGTGGATGCTCCAGGTGAAATCAGGCACAAAGCTTGCAAGCACAGTTCCAGGGCTGAGTGACCACAGGGCTGGGCTGAGGATGTCGCCCTTCCTTTCCCAGCCAGGCCCAGTGCAAAGCTCCTGAGCCTCCACCCACAGTTTCCGGAGCCAGAGGCTCAGACTGCTCCACTTTTGGGCTCCTGGGGATCAGGGCTCAGTTTTCTTGAGCTGCTGGTACATCTTTTGGTGCAAAACCAGTGACAGATGCTCCTCAACTTATAAAGGGGCTGCATCCTAGTGAGCCTATCATAAGTTGAAAATATCCTAAGTGTAAGATTCATTCAATACACTTAATCTATTAAACATCATAAGTAGTCTATCTTACCTTTAATGTGTTCAGAACACTTACATCAAACTATAGTTGGACAAAAGACTCTAACACAAAGCCTATTTTATAATAAACTGCTGAACACTTTATGTATTATTGAACACCTGAATCCAAAAACTGCTGGAAACACACCACATAATATCAGTTGCTTCCCCTTGTGATCGTGGGGCTGCCTGGGAGCTTGGGCTCACTGCTACTGCCTAGCATCTCGAGAGGGAATTGTACCTCCTATCACTAGCCTGGGAAAACATCCAAATACAAAATTCCAAGTACGGTCCTTCTGGATGCATTCCTCTTCTTACCACTGTGAAGTCAAGCCATACTAAATCAAGCCATTGTAAGTTGGGACCCATACGTACAGCAAGCAAGAAAAATACAATGTCAGGCTTCAGGGAGCTTGAAGGAGAGGGGACAGCACACGAACCAATGATGTAAATTACTGTGTCCATGTAACAGAGATCAGTGGTCAGAGATAAAGGACCATAATCTTTTGAGAATGTCAAAAAGAAGACAGAGCAAGGCACCCCTGAGGAGCTGATCTTTGAGCAGAGATACGAAGGATGGGCAGGAGGGGCTGAGGTAGGGGAGGAGGCTGAGGTGAGGCTGGGACAGAGAGGTGGAAGGAGTCAAAGGGATACATTAACCTTCTTCTCCGGTGGCATTAGAAAGCTACTGGAGAGACGTAAGCAGAAGTGGAGTGACCCATATTTTTATAGATGGCCACTGGCTGCTGTGTAGAGAACACACAGGAGGAGCGTGTGTCGGGGGAAGGTAGTATGGCATGCAATAAGCATGTTGCTGTGGATCAGGCTGGAGGAAGTTTGAAGGGGGGGACAGAGTTTGGAAACAGGTGTATCCATTTGAGAGAGCACTAGAGGATGAAATCAACAGAGCACAGTGATAAACTGAATATAAGAATGAGGGAAGGGGAAGGGGTCATTACTGACTACCAGAGTTCTGGTTTGCAAAGCCGGGTGCTAATGGTGCCTTCTGATTCACTTACCATTGGATCTACTCACTCAATAAACTTGAAGATACACAGTACCCTGCTGTTCATCACAGGCACAGTGTTGTATAGCATACGTCTAGGATGTTTTCATCTAGCATGACTAAAGCTTTACACAATTTTAATTTACAAAATGTATTTTAAAGCTACTATAAAGATTTTTTGAAAAGACATAGGAACCAAAGAAAGTATGAAGAGAGACCTGAATGACAGGCATCATCCAACCGGGGTACAGGTCGGACAGCATGGCGCCCAACAAACTGCACTTCAGGGCAGGTTGTAGTGTGGAGATAGATGAATGAGGTAGAAAATAGAAGAAACGGTCGGTTAGTCAGCTGTCTGTTACTGTAACAATACCAGAAACCATCAGCTTGTAAAGAGGAGAGTTCCAGTTTTTAGAAGTGTTGGTCCATGGAGGATTAGCTCTTCTGCCCTTGGGCCTGTGGTAAGGCAGTACACCATGTGGTAGAGTGAGCTACTTACCTCATCGTGATGGCTGGGAAGTGGAGAGAGGAAGACGAAGGGCTAGGTTCCCTCAACCTGCTTCAAACACATGCTCCCAGTGACCTACCTTCCTCCCCTAGGCTCTACTCCCTAATGGCTTTTCCTAATATTGCCGTGCTGGGGATCAAGTTGTTTAACAACTGGGCCTTTGTGGTGTATGTAAGATTCAAACTAAAGTAGACAGTATCTTCAGCCTCCATGAGTCTCCTCTACCCTTGCTTTCCATTTCTTTGCTAGAATGTTCTGACTCAGACTTTCACTTGACTACCTCCTCTTTTTTACTCAGGTCTCAATGTCTATGTCCCCTCCCCAGAGAAAAATTCCTATGACCACACTGTCAGGGTCTACTTACTCCCACTTTTTCTCCTCAGCCTGTTCCTTGACTTTATAATATCTACTATTACAAACCCCTTCATCACCACCTTATCCAGTGGAGGATGTCCTTATTTGTGCTTGGCTGCTTTCCTGGGAGAATGTTCTAGAATGGAGGAGTTTTTATCTGTTTTGATCATGTCCTTCTTCCTGCTGTCTGGAGCGGCACCCAGGAGGTGCTCAATGGCTAGCTGTTGAGTGAACGAGTGGAAGAATGCTGCCTTCATAGACTGTGTGGGAAACATGCTTCGCACACCACCCCAGGCCTTTTCCACATTGGACATCATTCTCCGGATATCCCCTTTCCCCCTCCCGACTGAGCGGGTGTGTCTGCCTCCTCCTCCAGCAGCCTGTATGGCCATGAGGCAGCCACACCCACTCCGCACCCAGGCAGGCCAGTCTCTTCCCACACACTGGCTTTCCCAGGACCCAGCCTCCTTTCCTTTCATTCTGTTGCAGAGAACCAGAAAACAGCTGCTCTAGTCTTGACTTTGGCTGGCACCTGCTGCCAGTCCTTAGGCTGGTTACCAAGGCGGGACCCAGACAGCAACCACACCTTTCCCGGTGGTTGGGAGATGGCTGCGGGCAGCTACAATGGGCCTTTCTTCTCTATTCCCAGTGGATGAGCTCTAGAAGGGGAGGGCTTCTGTTCCAGAATGATTTACTTGAGGCTTTTGGATTTTGTGAGGTTCTTATGTACATGGATTCTGAGCAAACTTCTAAATGAAAATGTGCATATGTGAATTAGTCTGGGTCTTAAGTTCTCTAATAATTCTAATAATGTTACAGGTATGAACTTGCTATCAGTTGCCAAAATGTTGCATTTTGCTGTTGCTGTTGTTGAAAAGTAGATAACTCTTGGCCAGGCGTGGTTGTGCACCCCCTTAATCCCAGCACTCGGGAGGCTGAGGCAGGAGGGTTGCTGAGAGTTCAAGGCCAGCCTGGGCTACAAAGTGAGTTCAAGGTCAGCCTGAAATATGTAGCCTGTCTCAAAAAGACAAAAACAAAACAAAACAAAACCCAAAAATAGACATCTCTCCACCTCCAAATACTTAGAACTTGTGAATAGTTTACATGGCAAAGGAATTTTGCAGATGTGACTTAGAGGCTGAACTGCATTTCTGCTAAATTCATGTGTTGAAGTCCCAACCCCCAGCAGCTCAGAATGTGGCTGCATTTGAAGGCAGGTTTTCTAATATGGTAATTAATTAAGTTAAAAGGAGGCTAGGGGGGTAGGCTGTAATCCAGCCTGACTGATGTTCCTCTAGTAAAATAAAGTTAAGACACAGACCTGCACAGAGGAAGGGCCACATGAACATGGAGGAGGTGGCATCTACAAGCCAAAGAGAGAGACCTCAGAAGAAGTCAAAACTGCTGGCACCTTAGTTTGGACTTCCAGCCTGCAAAACTGTGAAAAAATAAATTTCTCCTGTTTGAGCCACCTAGTCTCTGGTACTTGGTGACAGCAGCCCTAGCAAACTCATACAAGGGTCTTGAGATTGGGAGATTATCATGGATTATCCATGGGAACCAATACAAGCTCTCACTATAAGAACCCACAATAATAGTCTTTGTAGGTGAAAGTATTGAATAGCCCAGTATAATAGTCTTTGTAGGTGAAAGAGTCAAGATGCTCAGAGAAGGAGATGATAAGAGCCTAGACTTTTAGATGGCTGGTTTGAGATGGAAGGAGGTCACTAACCAAGGAATGCAGGCAACCTTTACTGGCTGGAAAGAGCAAGGAAAGGCTTGTTCCCTGGATTCCCCAGGAGGAATGGCACCCTCACTACTCCTTGTGTTTAGTCTTCTGAGCTTCTCTTTGTATTCTAACCTCCAGATCAGTAAGATAATAAATGTGTGTACCTTTAAGCTACTTAATTGATGTTGATTTTTTTTTTCTACCACATTGGGAAGCTAACATAGTGGTTGGTAGATATTAACTACTTGGGGATGGTTTTGGGGGCCCATCACCACACAGAGAAGAGATGAGGCCACTGTGTGAAAGAAACCATGCAGGGAAGTGTTTAAGGAAGAATCTTCATTGAGACCAACATTTCTGGAGAAGGCACTGCTATTTCTTTCATGGCCATGTCCCAGAACAGTGTAGGGGAACCACTGGCAACCTCCCCAGCACACACCTCCAATGAGGCACCTCTCCAGGACCGCTGAAGAAAGACTATGATGAAAAGATTACAGAGAAAGGATGAAAAGCAAGACTGAGAAACAGGAGAGTGACAATAGTCTGAGGGGTGTTGTTTTTGACAGACTGGCCACCTGCCTCTAACCATTGGTCTGCTCCCTTTTCCTGCACCTCGGCCCTGGTGTGAAAGCCCAGCCGCTACTCCAGATGACCAGAGAGGCAGGTTGGGGCCAGAATGGCTTGGGTGCCATTCTCTGAGAATTTCTGCTTCCCTCTGTCGGGATGAGACCGTATCACACCGATGCTTTCTTCATCTTTCTGCTCTGGGGACCAGGCTGGCTGCTTTCTGAGATAAGGGTTCACACCTGCATCACTGCAGCCCCAGTGCTGATGTCTGGCACAGGGCAGGTGCCCAGGGAACTGATATGCCAGGCTAACAGGGCTACGCCTTCTGAAGGAATGAGTCCAGAGGCCACATTTGCAGAGGGGGTCAGAAAAGGGGAAGATCCTGGGACACGGCTGTTGCCAGGACAGAACCACATTTCCCTCCTCCTGCTCAGGTCTTCCCCCACAGCCCCACAAGAGAAAGACCATGGTTTACACAGTTTTTCGTTTATTGAAGATGAGCCCAACTTAGTTTATGTGATTACCTGAGGGGCCACTGGCAAGTGCCTCTCTCTCCCTCTTTGCAACTGTTTCAGTGGTTTTGCCAGAAGACCTTGCAGAGCAGAAGGAGGTGTGACCTTTGGTGAAACTTCCTTCTCCTTGCAGCAGGAGACCTGTACTGGGAGGTGGCCTGGGTCCCTCTATCAGCACCTGCAGGCCATGGGGGAAGCAAGCACAGTCCTGCACACACAGAAAGTCTTCTGGGACTTGGGGAGCCTTGTGCAGGTTCTGGCTGGCTGATGGATAGAGGCTGTGTGTGAGTCTGCACAGGAGAAGACTTCCAACAGGAGCCGGGTAACCCTGCAGGTGCTCAGAGCACAAGCGCTAGGCTCTGGGCTGAGGGACAAAGGTAAGGCCCTGATGGAGAATTCTTTACTTAGATTTGCACTGGGAGCTTCTCTCCGGGATCTGAGACATCAGTAAGCTGAATCTGGAGCAGCTGCCTGCCTTGCCTACACCAGTGATTCATTTTTGGAAGTTTTTTTTTTCTGTGTCCCTTGTTTGGTTGCAAAATTGGGCTTGTCAAAGAGTCAGAGGCTGGTCTCCAGAAAACATGCAGGCAGCATTCTGGGAGAAAGGAATATAGCAACATGGTGGGGCACATTAGAGGAGAGGAGAACTAGTTGATAGTTTGGAACAGAATGAAAACAGAGCGGACATTGTTAAATAGAACACAACTCCATATGACATAGATTCCTTTAAGGTTCAGATGGGTTTAAATTTTCCAAAACAGTACCTGTGGGGAGTGGGACAGGCACTACAACCCAGGGAGCTGAAGATGGAGATTCTGGTCCTGTCCTCTGATCCATGGGGACTGTTGGGGTCATTGCAGGGGCCACTTTGCTGCAGAACTGCGGCAGCCAATCTTCCTGCACTTAGGGATTAGGCCAGTTCTTAGGCTTTTATGGGGCAATCGGCGTTGGCAAAAGTCTCTGCTGTGTCTTGTCTCGGGGTGATCCTGTCATGTTCCAGGGCCCACACTCCTGTGAGGGATCCTGTGGGAATGATGCTTGGGGATCTTTCCTTGTAAGCTTTTCCTCCTTTTTCTCTGCTTAGAACCTAACTTGAGGAAAAGGGAATAGGGGCAGGTACTTTTGGAGACTGCAACAGGATTCCAAAACTTGGACATCTTCTAGAGTTGTGGGTGTCTCCAAATTTTCTCCTATTAAGACACACCTGATAGCAACATCCGCCAAGGTCCTCCATCCACACCTGTGCCCAGACTACAGCTTTCAGATGGATGAGAAGAAGAGTAGGGGGTGTGAGTTCCGGTATGCTAGCTGGGAGCCTATGGTGTGTGCTCCCACTTAAGGAGTTGTGAGCATAGTATTAAAGGGCTGATCTTCAGTCTGTACTCACCTCAGAAGAAAGGGAAATGATCCGCAAGCCCTGCTGCTTGAGTCACCAGAGCTTGATTGGTGATGCAGCACTTGCAGCAACCCTAAGACTGATCCTGATGTGCCCATGTGTAGGGGACTGGGAGGCTGGGGAGTACCTGCTACACTGACATGACTCTCAAGGATGGACACGGTCATCTTAGGTGGGCCTGAGAGGCCATGGGTACTCTAGGCCCTGGTTTCTTAGGTAGGGAGGCAAGGGGTATCTCCAGGAAACAGGTATTATCTCTAAGTAACTTCTCACAATGCAGCAAACAAGGGTGGATTCTGACTCTGCATATGGAACTGTTCTGAGGGATGGAGGTTCCTGGAGGCCTGTTGGAGAGAGGTTGCCAGGGTGAGGGGGGAGGCCTGGAAAGGCTGAGAAGTCAAAGGCAGGAATCTCTCTCCCAGGAATCTCTCTCACATAACACACTTTTGGTTGTTAGGGGAAGTTTTGGGAGCACTGACCTCATGGATATTCTACTTGGTGGACCTTTAGGAGTCCCCACCTCAGCCTCCATGGAAAGCCACAGAGTGCCCCAGGAAAAGCTGCATGAGGCACGTAGAGCCACTGGTGTGAAGCAGGGCAAGAGGGGATGAAATAGAACATCTTGGAGTTCAGGGAAGAGGTCACGACAATTCCTAATTTTATCATGTCCTCTCTTTCCCCTGAGCTTCTGTGTATGCAAGGCTGTTCCTGCTGTTTCTGGTATATTCCCTTTCCCCTCTTTGCTAACTCTTACCTTTCCTTTTGTACTCAGTTTGGATGACACAGCTGCCCAGAAACTCTCCATCCCTTTCAAGTTTGAGTTGGACATCTGTGTTCCCACAACCCCCACAATAACTCAGCCCAGGATTTTCCAGTTGCCATGAGAAAAGGGACTGTGTCTGGCCTGCTCTTCCCCCAGGACCCAGCCAAGAGCAGGGCCCTTCCTCAGATTTGTTGGTTTGGTGGGCAAGGGCAGGGATAACAGAGGTTGGAATTTTAAAAATGAATCCGTTCATTGGAAACTTATAAACCACAGAATGTAGGGTTTGACCTTTTAAGTTTGGGCGTTGATGGAAACGAAGAGAGAATACTCACACAGAATCCCTTTGCAGCTTTCCAGCTTGCTGTTCTAGATACAGGGGTAGTGGTAGAGGGGAGACGGAAGGAGGAAGTTAAGACAACATGCATTTATGCTTCTCTAATTGCCAAGGAAAAAGCAGCCAGTGAAGAGGAGGTTTGCAGGTCAAAGGGAAAGCATGATACCCCACCCCTAGCCTACCCCATTGCCTATGCTGTGAGTAACACAGACTCTGAAATGAAGCTTCTTTAGCCACCAGACTCCCAAGGCCATGTCCAGGGAGATGTGCCACATTGGAGAGTGCTCTCCCAACCTCTCTTCATTGTTCAGTTTTTGGAATGTTTGATACTTGTAAATTTTGATACTTGTGATTCTCTGGTGTCTTGAAATGTAAGCCAATATCTCACTGGCTACGGGGGCTAGGGTTGTCCAACCCATTGGGATCAGAGCACAGCCTTCCTTCTCCTCTGTAAAGAACCTCTATTGGTCAGTTTTGGTTTCAGAAGGATGTAAATGTGGAACTCATTTCAGACACCCAGATGTATAAACATGAGGTTCTTGGAGCATTGTTCACTCTGGAGGAGTTTCGCAGCATGCACTGCACTAGGCTGAGAGTTCCATGAGTGATGACTAGACACAGGAGCACAGGATGAGAGCAACAAGAGGATCTAAGGGACTCCTCAGTGGAACAGAAACTGCAAGATTCAGTCAGCAACATTCCCAGGTTGCACGGGGTAAGATGAGAGTTTGCCTGCACTTGGTTTTCTGGCACCACACGGGGAAGGTGGGGATGTCGGATATTGGTCATCATGTCTCCTTCTTCTGGCCAAGCTGCTATCAGCGATTCAGGAGGAAGAACTTGAGGCTTTGAAAGAAATTCGACTTTTGCCTCTGCTTGTGCTTCTTTTTGATGATGGGCACCCACACCAGCCCACACACCAGGGTCATCAATCCCAAGGACAGAAAAGCAGGCCCTGTCATTTTGAGGGCATCAATGGTCTTTTTACTCATTTGTAGGAGATAGGCCAAGCAGGTAATGACCACACCAAAGAGCAGGATGGCAGTGCCCACAGACATGATGACGATGGGCTTGCGATAGATCTCCCAGTTGCTTCTGGGGGTGGTGGTCCAGACGGACTCACTTCTGGAGCTGATGCAGAGGGAGCTGGCAGTCTGGCTGGGCAGCAGGTCTTTGGATTCTGGGGACTTCTCATCGACTTCTAGGACTTTAGGGAGCTCCTCCATCGTCATGGATGTTCAGGATCAGGCGCCTAGCACTGGTGACAGAATCAAGGGTGAGGCCAGAAGGAATCTTTGTGCCCTTTGTGTATTCAGCATCTGCCTCCGGCCTAGCTCTCAGTGGAGGGTAATACAGGGTTTCTGTGCTGAAGCTAAAAGGAAAACCAGATAAAACCCACATAAGTAACACATCATCCAAGCCGATAGAGTTGCTTTTTCTCATAAGACTTAAATATTATGTCATTCTAATCAACCGATTTTCTTATTTAAACCAAGGAGTAGTAGTGCCATTTTAAAAGGAAGTAACAGCTACAGTTTATTGAGTGACATTTCATTTTCAGACTCAAGCTCATGCTCGATGTACTGTATGTTTTTCCTGAATGTATTCACTGGAAATGAATTCTAGCTTTATTATAAATTTGAAGCCCTTATGTGTCATGAAAATATCAATGTCAAAACACTGTACGTGTCCAAAAGATAGGTTTGCAAAGACTGTCAAGCAAACCAAAACAAGTATTCAGGAAAGTATTTAGAAGATAAGGAAATTTGTATTTAGCCAAATTGTACGGAATGACACTCAAGCAACTGGAGGAACCAAAATGCTCAAGAAAGGCAAAATGATGAATGAAACACCGGCTCAACCTCAGTGATATAGAACCAAAACTTGAAAATTATTAGCACACAATTACCTCGTAACTGTCACTGACTAGGTCTTTAAATGAATTATGTGATCCCGAGGGACTTACTTCTCCTCTCTGTGCCTTCTTTTTCTTATATATAAAAAGAGGACACTGATAATGCTGCTTTGCTCACAGGGGCTTTGAAAGAGTTAAAGTTTAGACATGCGATGCATTAGGTCAAGATGACTAGCATATTGTAAGTCTTCCATAAATGATATCACTTCCCTCTTGGAGGCGTGATATTTTATACATAAGTGCGTGTGCATGTGTGTGTGTGTTTGCCAGGCACTGCATTAAACTCTATCAAGTTGTGAAGTTTCACAGACAGAAATCTAGGGCTTTAGCCCAGTTTTACGGACAGAAATCTAGGGCCCAAAGAGGTGAAGATCTTGTTTAAGAGCACAGGATAAGGAACTGTCAGAACATGAATTTTCCTTTGCACTTGGAACTCCAGGCTGTGTGGCAGCTGGGAACATTGTTTAGTGCAGCCTGGGATTTTGAGGGCTTTGTAGACACAGGACACCTTCCAGTGATAGCAATGGAAAATAGACTAATACACCATTCATAGTCCTGTAAAGGAATGGAATCTAGCTCAGCTGCTGCCTCTTCCAATTTCCCATCTAGAGCTCTCTACCCAACTCTCAGTCGCTGGGGCTCCCTTGTCTCAGGGGATATCAACGGTCATCTGTGTGGAGCAATTCATAGCTGCTTAGAGGCACCACTTGTCTCCCCAAAACTTCTCTACCAAACCTGTGCCTTCTTGAACTCTTTTAACATGAGGTTAAACCCTTTATTTGATAATTAGAAATACAAGTTCAAGTGCACTGCCTATGCATACAAGGTAATAAGATGTGGATGACTGTATTAGGTACATTGCTGGAGACAGGTTTTGTTTGGGAGGAAGGAAAGACCGAGAAGGTCCAGATCCCTGCCCAGAGGTTTTCCCCAAGTCACTTCTTTGACTGATATCTGATCTGTTGTCAGGTGTCTAGCACAGTGCTTCACACCCATGAGATTCTGCGTATCTTTGAATGAGTAAGTGAATGAACAACTTCACTCACTTCCTCTCCTTTGCACTGGTCACTTAGGACACACTTAGGACCCGCCCCACCTGTGCAAGCTACATTTCCCCTTGCAGGAGCCCCCTGCCTCCTTTGCAATAATCCCAGGCCCCACTCACATCACCATTTAGAGATATGCCTATCTGGGAGTGAGATTCTAGAGATTTCTTTCCACAGCCAAGTTTATTAAGGAAGGAGAGCTAGTTTACACATTCAGAATAAATCCCCCTCCCCGCTCCTGGCTACAGGGCTGGAGTCAGACTCAAATATAGAGGGGGTTGCATTTTTGGAAACCAAGTTACTAGCTCCAGAGCAAAAAGAGAAATTAGGGTAAAGAAGGTGAGGATGCATGGAACTGGCGAACCCCAGCCCTTGATGACACCTGCCCCTCCCTCCTAACCAAGGCACTTACTTCAACACTTATTGAAGTGTCTTCAACACTTCTTATGATTTTAGTTTCAACTTAATCTTTTCAACTTTCCCCACTGCACCCTTGGCCACTCAGTCCTGACCCCTGTGTTCATTTCCCACCATCCCCATAGCAAAATGCTCCAGTCTGTAATGAGCAGTTACAGATAACCAGTGCTTCCAGAAGTTAGACATTCACATTCAGATACACTCATCTAAAGAGAGAATAGGTGGCTCTCTGCTACCAAAAGTTTTTGTAAAACTTTGCTGCCTTTTTTTCCAGGGGTATATTTGCATAAATTATGTTGTCATATAAAAAGCAGTCTCTCTTGTGAGCACGGGTAGTGGGAAGGGATCACAGAGTGTGTTAGGAAGCCTGGAGTTCCTTATTGCAACTCACTATCAAGTGAGGAAGCTAGGTCATCTTCAGCAGGGTCTCTATTCCTGGGCTGCTGTGTCTAGCACGTGGCAGTAAAGACCCAGGAAGACATTGTGGAGGAGTGGGGATGAACAATTCTTAGCTGGGCCCGAGAAGAGAGCCGGGCTAGGTGGGAAAGGCTTGCTCTGTCAGTGGCCCTGGCCCTCTGAGTGTGAGCAGCCTCCAGCCTCCAAAACAGGAAGTGTCCACTGGCTGTAGGGTCTCCACTGGGGCCATGGGCGCCTGGGTTCTGAGAGTGTCAGTAAGACTCTGGTGTGTGTGAGTGTGTGCTAAAGGCAGAGGCACTGTCGGTATTTTGGAGTGGATAATTAATTGCCTGAAGAATTGTAGGATGTTTGTGTAGGCAGATAGGTAGCAACATCCCTGGCTTCTACCTTCTCGAAGCCAAACACACCCCACCCATAATAGTTAAGAAAAAAGTCACCATATATTACCAAATATCCCCTGGGGGCAAAATCACCCGCGTGGAGAACCACTGCTCCTTCACAGCCTTTTCTTCCCTCTTGGTAGGCAAACTGCCTCAGGGTAGAGGCTGGGTTTCCCTTGTCCCAGCCCACAGCACCTGGCTCACAGCCTGGCACTTAGCAGGTGCCCACAGGACCCAGCCCCAATGCTGTGGCTCGGTGAGGGGAAGAGGTGACACCTGGGAGCCAGTCCAGTTAGAACCACTTTTTACACTTCGGTTAGGTTACCGGGGTTTGGTACGTGCATCTCAGGGCATCCTTCACCCACTGTGGTATATCGATGCTCTCTAAGAGATGTGTCTAGCCAGAACTTCAGAATGTGACCTTCCTGGGAACAAAGGTCATTGTAGGTAGAATTAAGATAAGGTTCTTGAAAATGAAAGGTGGAGGAGGGGAAAGAGGGACCGAATGGAGATGGGAAGGGGATCTAGGGATGGGGGATGGGAGGGAGTAAGGGGAAGGAGAAATAAAAAGGAGCAAGATGGGATATGAATAGGGACCACTCCTCCATGATGAAAGTGTTTATTATGTATTGCAAACATACACTAATAAAAAGGGGAAAATAATAAAGAAATACCATTAAATTTTTAAAAGTACACAAATACAATTCTCTGCTTTAAAAAAAAGACAAGGCTCTTGTGGTGAGATCACCCTTGGCCAGGGTGGGTCCTAAGACCAATAACTGCCAGTCTCACTATGGAAAGGGGCAGTCAGCCCCGGAGGGAAGGACTAGATGAAGCGGACGCAGAGGCTGAAGCAACGCTACCCAAAAAGTTGCCAGCAAATCTGGGAGACGGGCGTGGACTGGATTCTCCCTCTGAACCTCCAGAGGAAACCAACGCACCTGACACCTTGGCTTTGCACTTCCAGCTTGTAAGAAATGTTTGAGGATAAGCTTCTGATATTTTGAGTTACTAAATTTGTGGTAATTGTTTTATGGCAGTCCTTGATAAAATGCATGCACCCAGCTTCCTTTTAAGGTCTCCAGAGGAGAGGACCCAAGAGAGGCCAGGCTTGTGAAGGGCTGGAGGATCTGAGCCTCCTGAACTAACCAGGATTTGAATGGGAGCTGGCCTTCAGGGCAGCAGTTTGAGAAGGGCTCAAACTGTCCTCCCAGCCCCCATCCCCATAGGCTGATGTAGGTCATAGGTCATAGGTCATAGGTCATGTAGGTCATAGGTCAGGGAGCTGGTTTGGCGGGTGGGGATTCATTTAGATAAAGAACCAGGGACAGGCAAGATACAGGCTGGCACCATGAAAAATGCCTGATCTGGAACTATACATAGCAGCGAGAATAAACTCCACTCAGGAATCTCACAAATGAGCCAGACACAAAAAGAATACACGTCATATGATTCCATTTACACAATTTAAAACATGCAAAGCAGTCTATGCTAGGAGAGGTCAGGATAGCGGCTGCCTTGGGTGAGTGCAGGGTACAGTGTGGACTCAGGGTGCTGCCAACATTCTAGTCCCCGACCTGGCAGCTGGTTCCACAGGTGTGTAGGAGTGAAGCAGTACACTGTGGCGTGACTTTCTGGGTGAGCATTCAGTGTCCATAAAATGCTTAAGTCAAGAAAACTAAAAGCTATAGCTAAATGCAATGTGTTCCTTTCTTTGGATTCTGATTGGATCAAAGCAATTGTATGAAGACATTTGAGGTAACCAGGGGAATTTGGTCACAAATTTGAACACAAATTGGGTGAGTCTCAGTTTTAGCATAAACTATAATCCCTTTCTGTTCTTCCTCTTTCACAAATAGCTCGATCCCCAGAGATCTGTAATTCCCGTCCTCCAGCCAGCATGGCTTTACCCAGCTGGCTCTTGTCCTTCAGAGTGAACAAACTGCAGCCACTTTAGTGCAAGAAGATGAGTTGGGGTGCACTTCTGAAAGGGGTGGAGGAAGCAAGGTGGTGTCTACCTTCTGTTTCAGTGGCTTCTTCCATTGCTTTACTGTTTTAATTTGCTTATTTAACTGAAGACATTAGAAACATGTTTTGATTGACAGATAAGAGGTGCATGGCCTACAGCATGGTGCTTTGATCCAGGTGTATAGTCAGAGCTCTGCACCTTCAGTATTTACAAGAATCAGTTCCCCACTGGTGCCTAATCAAATCAGGGTAGCCAGCATTTCCATCAGCTTCAATATTACTGCTTTTGTGATGAAGACATTTAAAAGCCTCTATTTTGTTTTGACAATAGCAAATATTTATTTATGTCCTTTATTGCCAAGCACAGAGCTGGTCATTGGATTGGCCAAAGTGAGGGGGACACAATGGCAGATGTTTGGGGCTTTCAGACTCATGGGGAAAGGCAGAGCAGGTAACAGGTGCTCTTCATGTTAGCAGTGACTCATAGGGCTAAGCGTGGAGCACTGTGGAGGCACCGTGGGAGTCACAAGCCCAGTCTGGGGGACCCTCAGCAGAGCTCCTGAAGCAGAACTTGTTGGAGAGCAAGACACAGTAGGAGCTGTACAAAGGTTGGTTAGAGGAGAGGCTTCCAGGCTGAAGGACTTTGCGAAGTGTGCCTTGTCTAGGGCCTTGTAAGGAGCGTGCTTTTGCATAGGTTAGAGCACTTGCTGAGTGGTGAGGGAGGGAGTGTTGAAAAGTGAGGATGGAAATTGAGAAAGGAATTAAAGCATAGAGACCAAGGGTTGGACTCCTATGACTCACTCCGTGCTTCTGGACTACCTGCAAGCAGAGGATATTCTTCTAAAAGTGTTCAAATAAGAATAGAATAATGTTTTGTAAAGAGCCGGGCATGGTGATGCACACCTATATTCCCAGCACTCAGGAGGCTGAGGCAGGAGAATCTCTGCCAGTTCAAGGCCAGCCTGGGCTACATAGTAAATTCAAGAGTGGCCTGAACTACATTACAAGACCCTATCTCAAAACTTTTTTTTGTAAAAGAGATAATATTAAAGTGACATGAAATTTAAAATTTTGTGTCACACATAAACATTTTTTAGGGCAAGCTAAGCTCATTCATTTATGTATTATCCATTGCTGCCTTTGCAATATAATTTTAGGAGGTCCAACAGCAAAATGTAAAATACTCATTATTGGGGATTATACAGAAAAAGTGTACTTCTGACCTAAGGTCTTAGGAACCAGGGTAAAAAGTGACAATGGAAAACAGTGAAGGGTTTGGGTGAGAGGGGTGATGTGGACTCATTTTCATAGTAGGTAAATCGCTGCAGCTACAGGATAAAGACTGCAAAGCAGAGAGAACAATTTGGAGGCTGGTGTCATAGTTCAGGAGGCAGACAGGATGCCTGGTGTGCTGCTGCAATGATGGAGATAGAAAGATGTACACAGATTGGATGTTTATTAAGCAGAGAGATGGGACAGCAGAGTGTGATTGAAAGGAAGACTTCGAGCCCAAGTATAAAGCCCTTGGGGGAAAAATTAGGGTCTATTGATAGATGGAAGAGGGACAGTGTGGCCAGATAAAATAAAGGAACTGAGATAATTTTTGTGTTTGATATTAATAACAAATACAGGTACCTCTTTAGTACCAGTAAGTTTATTCCAAATATTGTGTGGATCACATATAGTATAAAAATGTTTACTGTTTTTCTGAAACTCAAATTTAAGCAGATGGCTGCTCTTTGCTAAATCTGGAAGGTAAGAGGGCTGTTATTGGCTTTCACATCAACTTTCAGAGTCGGTCTTATAAAAAGTCAACAAAAGGGGTCAACAAGCCTCCTTCCAGGTGTAGAACCAGAGAGGTGTGGCTGCAGGTAGAAGGTGCTTTCCACCTGTTCTGGGGCTCTGACTTATTTGAATAAGTAAATTTTCTTTCCTCCAGGTAGAGGGCAGAAGCTTTGAATTTTACATAGAATAAAGGGGAGTACTTGTACCCTTTTTGATAGTCCCTGTTTTTTGCAATCTTAATGTTGTAGTCTCAAAAGTAAGGTCCAGGTCGAAGGGGAGCTGCATTCAGGGTAATAAGGATACATGTGTGGTCTGAAAGAACACACCGTCAGAGGTGCTCATGTCTTGGCATTAGTCAGCAATGTCATGATTATAAGAAAAGGTGGAAGTGTTGATTTCTAAGGGAATAAATATCAGCAGCCCCCTGGTAGGTGGAAGATCTCTCAGGCATGTTTTTGAGGCATCCAAGCCTCCTCTGTCTTAGATAAATTGAAATCTCAAGGAATGCTGGTTCCCCTAGGAGTGTGCAGTAGGATTTGCTTCAGCGGCAGAATCTGGGTGAAGGGGATTCATAACTCTTGGACTTGGTTTGAATGTGAGAGGATTTGGGGTTTCACCCTAGACACTCAGAATCCTGTAGTGATGAGACTTGTCTTTGTAACTTGGGCCCCAAGTAGTTGAAGGAAGAGTTTATTCTTATGTGGTCAGGTTAGAGACACCAAGCAAGAAAAAGGAAGGGAGGAAGGTGGAAAAAACAGAGGACAATTGATTTTCAACACATGCATCAAAAGAATTCAGCAGGGAAAAGGCTGGCATTTCAGCTAATGGCACTGGAACAACTCGATAGTCACATGGGGAAAAAAAAAATGAAACTTGACTCCACTTCACACCATCAACAAAAATTAATCAGAGATGAATCATAGACCTAAGTGGAATGAGAAAGTTAAAACTATAAAGCTTTTGGAGAAATAATAGGGGAAATTTTTGTAACCTGGAAGCAGGCAAAGATTTCTTAGGACAGAGAATATCAATAAATTAGATTTTATTGAAATATAAAATGTCTGCTCATTAAAAGATATTGGGAAGGAAATCAAATGCAATGTCTTGATGGGAGAAAATATTCATACAATATGTATCTTTCACTACAGTTAATGAATAAGGCAAGAAGTCTATTTAAAGGATAGGTAAAATATTTAAATAGCTCACTACCAGATCACAAATGAATAAGAAGCCCATGAAAAACTGCTTGATGTTGATATTTGGCAGGACAATAGAGATTAAACTCACAAGGAGATATCGCCACAGACTTCCTAGAATGGCTAAACATTTAAAATCCCACAATACACCATTTGGGTGAGAATGTGGACCAACCAGAGCTCTGTAAGCATGAAAGTTGGTAACTTCTTATAAAGTTAACCATACACCTATCCTTTGATGGAGGAATTCTATTCCTCAATATTTATTTGTCCAATAGAAGTGAAAACAAATCTCCACAAAAAGACTTACGAATATTCATAGAACACAACTCGAAATAGTTAAATCTTGGGAGCAGTCCATCTGCCCATCCACTGCTGAATAAAGAATGTAGTGTATATACACAATACAGTACAACTCAGCCATACTGAAGGGTAAATTTGAGGCATTTATAGGAAATTGGATGTGCTTTTGGACCATAATGCTAAGTGAAATAAATAGGAAACAGAAGGTTAAATATGGCATGGTTACTCTTATTTGAGAAAGCCAAAGTATAGGCAATTGAAAGAACAAACTAAAAAATAACAGAAAATAGAAAGGTAGAGTCTGTGGAAAGGGGACGGGGTGTGGGCACGAGGGGAGATAAGAGGGAAAGAAGAAGCCACAGTAAAAACGGTCAAGATGTGATACGTATATGTACCAACACCCTACAATGAACATACATATATATCTCAGAATATATACTAATAAAAATGCATTTAAAATAGTCATAGGAATTTTATTTATACTAGGCAAGAAGTTGAATCCAAATATCCACCAATAGAAGAAAGGAAAGAAGTGGGTGTATATTCACACATCAGAATTTGACTAAGCAAAAAAGAACTAATCTTTGATATAAACAAGAGCATAAATGAAATTCACAGGCATGTTGGAAAGAAATCAGATATAAAAGACTATATATTATATGGTGTTCTAGAACCAGCTAAGTAGTAATTACGGTTGTAAAGCTTGGACCCAGAGGTCGAGGTGAGCAGGAACAAACCAGAAGACGTGGGGGATTTCCTGGGTGGGTGGAACTGTGCCTTCCGGTTGCCCCTGAAGATGACCGGATATGTGTCTGGACTTAGAATTCTGGAAACCCTTTCTGCCTCCACCCCACAGAGTCCTTCAAGGGCTGGGGCTGGATTTCCTTCAGCTTCCTGTGGCCCCAGCAGTCACCCAGCACTTTGCTTGAGGCTCAGGCCTCCGTGAACAGTTGTTATATGCCTGATTAAATACAGAAATTATGTTGGGTAGAAGAGAGAGAGGGATTTGCAGGTAGCTTGCAAAGCAGTTTACTCAGAATTTGCTTCCTTTCCAGGTTTGGGTTCGGGCTACAGAGGGTTAGAACCCGGCTGACACTGTAGTGCGGGGTCACCCTTCCGGCATCTTCCCATCTGATTGTTGTAAGCAATCCCCTCTGGTCGTAGAGCAAGGTAGGAAGGACAGCTCTGGTATGGTGGGGGAGGGGCACAAGATGCCGCCATACTGGGAAAGGTGCACACACTTTGCTCCCTGCTCTTTCTTGGCCTCTGAGTCACTGCTTACTCCATCAAGACTGGTTATCTTCTGTGGGCCAAAGTTTTCACAGTCTCTGAGGACTCCGAGGCTGTTGCCTCTCCAAAGCAGATGCAATGTCACACAGTGTAACTGCCACTTACCCAGCTTTCCCTGGGTGCTGGGAGCCAGCTAAGCACTTCATCTGCACTGTCTCACTGACTCCTCCTGACAATCACTGAAGAAGGTGCAACTGTTGGCCCATTTTTTAGATGAGGAAACTGAGGCTCAGAGAAGTTTAAATAATTTCCTCAAGGTCATGCACCAGTAAACAGAGAGACAAGATTGGAATTTGAGTTTTGAGCTTGTCTGGCTCCAGAGTCCAGATCCAAGTCTATCCTGCTCCTCCTTGGAGGAAATTTGGATTTTCATTTCAAATTGAGAAAAGAGGAAATTCCAACTGGGATGTAGACAGTAAACAGAACTTCAGTGGCAGCTGCTGTGGGTGAAGGGATGGCAAGCCTGGGACTGTGGATGGGGGAGGAGTGAAGAGCCCTTGGACAGAGTGGCCACAAAGCCACCGCTGTCATCATCCCGCTAGGAAAGCATAAGGTGCCCTGGTATGTGCTGCTTCTTTAGTGGAGCATCGTTTTGAGTCCGCATGGTGCTATGAGGTCAGTACTATCAGTAATATTCCCATAGTACAGATAAGGAAACTGAGGCCCAGAGCTGCGTGACCCCAAATCCCAGTCTTTTATATAATGGCTCACACTGTCTCTGGGGTGAAGCCCTGCCTCTTTGTCTTCCTTCACTAACATCCTACCTCCCCTCTAGCTACTCATCTCTGCTTTAGAGCTAACTCCTCAGCCCTTCCCAAGGCTGTCCTTTGAGTGTGCTGAAACATGGTCAGCGTTAGGCGGTGTTGCCAGATTTAGCAAATATAATTACAAGATGTCTGGTTGAATTTGAGTTTCGAATAAACAACAGAAGCTTTTTTAAGTATAAGAATGTTCCAACACAGCATGGGGCATACATACGCCAAAAGCTGAATTCTTTATTTCTTAGAAATTCAGATTGGATTGGACGTCCTGTGACGCCTCTAACAACCGTGATACCATAGAGGGACAAGCTGGATGGACGCACTTGGGCCTGCAATTATCTGGCTCTTCTTGTTTCTCCCCCTGGCCCCTCTCCACCAAGAATTCTGATAGGAGTTGGGCTATTCTGGGAGTTACCAGGCAGAGGACAGGGCACAGGTGACCTCAAAGTGGGGAAGCAGAGCAGCCAGCACAGCGGTGGAGAGAGGGAGGGGCCGGCTGCAGGATGGAGGTGGTGGGAGGGCATTGCTTACTCCTGAGCAGGAGCCGGGGTAGTGATAAGAAGAGGGTCTTCTCTTCACCCATGGGGTCTCCACCTGCCCCACCCAGCTCCAGCTCATCAGTGGCCACCCCGAGGGTCTTCACCTTCTTTTGCGGCACTGTCCTCCCCTCCCCTTACCAGGATGTGAGCTGGTGATAGCTCCTCCTCTGATAAGGTGAGTAGGGCCTGTGCCTTGGCTGGTAAAGTAGAGGCCAGACAGCTTTGGAATCTACGCTCTGTCAACATGGCCAGGGCCTCCCATCTGTCCCCCGCTCACAGCACTTCTAGGAAGGGAGCTGTCCCTAAGGTCATAGTCAGTCTGGAGGGTGCCGCTCCCCTCTTCAGGACACACCGCCAGCACCTGACCAACAGGGGAGAAAAGCAGTTCTGGAGACACAGCTCTGAGTGTGTTCATGTCTAGCTTTACTCAAAGACGGGGTCCCTACAGCCCACATCGGCCTGACCAAGTATGGGTTTGTCTATGTTTTCATGTGCGTGCCCTGTTTTCTCTTCCTGAGATGGAGACCGCCCCAGCCGCTGTGCTCCACCTTGTTTTCCTGGCACCTGCTTGGGGCACTGGACACACCTGCAGGGAGGAGGGATTGGTGTGAAGCTGCTGCGAGCGGATATGGGATGCCCAGGAAGACAGGCTGCATCTGAGAGCAGCTGAAAGCAGGTGGCCTTGCTTGGCACTGTCTGGCCTTTCCTCTCTGCCTCCATGTAGGTTCAGGCAGGGGATTCCCGCTCACCGTGTCTGCCCCTGGTCTGTGAGGGTGGAAGGCCTAGTTGTGTACACTGGGTGAATCAGCCCTCAGTACACATATTCTCTTCATCTCAGTGCACAGCTACGGACACCCCATGCACTTCTCCTTGTCCACCACTGACCCCCGACCCTTAGCAGGCAAGGGAACAGTCCCCTCCGCCCTGCCAGCCTCCTGGCAGCTGAGCTTATGCGCCCCAACCCCAGATCATTCACATTTACTTTCCAACTCCAGTTCAAAGACTCAACACACTCCAAAGCAAAATTAAAACCAGCTCTTTCCTCCAGGGAGAGGGCAGGAAGGACAGAGGGGAATGTTCCCCTCTTTACTTACTGTCCTTAGTATCCCAGGGGTGGAGTGGGGTCCTGGGACTTGCGTGGTGTTCATACATCGAGGAAGCCAGTGCCTTGTTTCAGCCCAAGTCCTTCATCCCAGCAGGGGAAAGCCACCCTGGCTACATCCAGAAGTCGCTGTGCTGCAGATCCCAGCAACCAAGCAAGCAGGCTCCGGCCGGGATGAGCTCACCAGGATGTGGCCTAATGGGTTAACTCTTTGCAAGCTGCTGGCACAGGCACTTGACTGGGGCTTTCTCAGCTCTGCTCAGCCACTATTAGATGAATCTTGTGAAAAATTCATGAAGCTTCTCTGCAGCCTGTCTTTGAGCTTTGGTGGAGGAGTGCATTCAGTTGGGAGAGCCGGGACAAGGTGGCTCCTCTGGACCCAGCCTCAGAAATCAGAAGACCTGGCGTTTGGGGCCGCAGGAGACAGATGTGTGGTGGTGATGGTGGATTACAGCTTGCAACTGACACAGATGCTCTGCCAGCTGTGGTCAGTGCAGATTTGACTATGGGACCTGGGAGCTCTATTTGCTGGGATGTTGCAGAGGGCAGAAGCCGACTTAGGGAATGGCCTTAGTTCCAAGATGGCAGCAGCACCGCTGGGAACATCCCAGGGCTTGTGGTGGGCACCCTGTATACAAAATGCCAGAGCCCACCATGAAACCACCCTCACCCTTAGGCCCAGACATCTCTGAGCTGGGGCCAAGCAGCACGTTTTATTTTCCATGGCTTTCCCAGTTGTGTCCCTATTGCTTTAAATGCAATGCCTGCTATGACAGTGATGGGAAGGATGGAAATCACTGCAAGTGCAGGAGAAAAGATTTCCACTTTGCATACCTTTGTTGGACCGTGCTTGGGAAAGTTGGGAGTGAGCTGCTGGGTTGCCAGTTCTCCACATGATGGTGGATGTGCTGAGGTCAACAGCAGTGTCTATGATTCTGATAGTCAGACTAGCTGTGCCCTCTTTTGTGTTAACTTGTGAATGTGAGGTGCCCTTGCTCTTCAGGGCAGAGGGATGCACAAAGGTCCATGCTACTGGTAACGGTACTTTGGATTTCTTCTGTGGTCTGTGACAAGGCTCTCCCTGAAGTGTGTTCCGGAAGCTGAAAGTCAAGTAGGTGTGATTCTTCTGCTTTGGCATCTTGATTTTTCTGTTTTTTTTTGACCTGTGCAATGAACAAGAAATTCTCAGACTGGAAAGGCTCTGCAGAAATTGTGCAAGTAATGGCTGGAGAAGCAGGGAGCTTTGAAGGCAAGCCAGTCCCTGGGGCTGCTGAGAGAGGATCAAGCTGGACAGGCACCTCTGTCCTCTGTGAAAGATGAGTATCACTGTTCAAATACAGATGAGGAGGATCGCATAACCTTGAGTGCCTCAGACAACTTGTTTTGAGAGCTCCTGGAGATGTTACTCCGTCTTCTGTAGGTTCCTCTGACTCTATGCTCAGATCAGTTTATTAAGCCAAAGGTCTTGAGTTCAAAGGAGTGCCTTATTTTGCAATGCATATGATCAGAACATTGCTTTCTCAAAATTCAGACATTTTGCTTTCTCCCACCCTCTGCAGGGTGTGGCAGCGTAGTATACTACTGGCCATCAGTAAGATCTTATTGATCACTTCCTCTATGTCAGGCACCATTCTAAGCACTTTATCTGTATAATAATTCACTTATTGCCTGCACAACCCTATAAGGGAAGTTTGTGAGGTATATTGCTGTCTATATATTAGCCATGTACAAATTATTTCTCTGAGCTTTAATAAATTCTATGACATAGAGTTCTGTAAGGACTGAATGAGAAAATGCTGATAGTACTGATAAATATAAGAAAACATACATATACATAATATAAATATATATGTACATCTATGAGTAAATTAGCAGGACTTGGGGTCAGAAGAGAAAATTCCAGGATAGAAACGGTGCTGTCTGAAGCTAGCAGATCAGAGGAGAGGTGAGAATCCAGTTTATCCCTTGGGCACTAGACTTCAAGTGCTCTAGGATGAGGAGCTGGCTGCTGAAGTGTGGCATTTAGGGAACAGAAAATACGGGTATAGCTGAGCGCCCCCTTGGCCTCTTACTCAGAGTGCCCTAATTCCTGGTGCTGTAGATTCTAGCTACTGAAGCTCAACTCTGCAGACCTGACCAGATGAATAGCACATCCCACTCCATATAGCAGGGAGGGTGGTCAGCTGTCAGGTCTGCCGAGGACTGACGGATTTTCCAAGAGGTGGGAATTCCAGCGCCACACTGGGAAAGTTCCAAGCAAACCAGCATCAGTTAGTTGTCCTAGTAAAAACTTTTGGGCAGTGGTTGCCATTTGGTGCTTCTGTGCTTCTGCACATGGATTTGTTCTTTCTGTGATCTTCTTTCTGCCGGTCTGTATTTAGCTAACTCAGTGAGGCTGGCTTTTCTGCTATGTGGCCTTCCTCCTCTGTACCTCCGTAGCTGCCCTGTTGATCTTTTATATTTGTTGATTGCCTTTTTCCATCTCCCTGTCAGTCTAGTCTCTCAAGTGTCAATACATTTTTTTAATATGGAACATTTTAAATGTGTACGAAAGTAGGGAGGAAAAGTTATCTTGATGAACCTCCAAGTATCCACAGTCCAGCTTCAAAGATGATCAATATTTGTTCTGGTTCATTTACCTCCCTCTTATGCTTTTTTTTGGAGTATTTTCAAAGCAAACCCCAGACACCTGTTCAGTAAAATCCTTGCAAGTAGTGATGGATATCTCTAACAATAACCACAATTCTGTTGTAATCATATGTGAAATGTAAACCTTCCTTCATGGTGATACACTTTCCCTATTCAGATGTCCCTGACTATCTCAGCACCACCTTGTAATACGCAGGTTCCTCAAAGCAGGACCTAAACACCCCTCGCCGTTGCTCTTGTGGCTAAATCTCCTACCTTGCTTCCCACCTGTAGGAGTTAGTTCCTTCCCAGGAGGGAGGTAAATGAACAGGATGGGTATTGATCATCTTTGAAGCTGGGCTGTGGATACTTGGAGGTTCATCAAGATAATTTTTCCTCCCTAGAAACAATGATATGAGTCAGTTGCTCATATCATTCATTTATGAGAGATACTCAGCCTTTTGAGTTAGGAAACTTCCCACACTCTAGATTTTTAAAAACTATTTAGTTTTGAATTGACAGAAATCATATATATTTACTGTGGACACCATGATGTTTTCAGATACGTACACCTGGTAGGAGGGTCCAGGGACGCTAGTTGGCGTACTCCTTCCCTTGCGGACTTTGTTTCCCTGGCATTCTCCATCTGGCTGCTTGCCCTCTCGTGTGTCACTTGGCATTTTCCTCCATTTTGCACAGTCTGTGTCTCCATTTTCACCACGGGGTGGGTCCTGGCACACTTGTTACAGAAAAGGTGTGCCGTCCATGGCGAGCACACGGCCCTGTGATTATTCAGCAGGTACTTGCCCTTGCATGTACGGTGAGCTCTTGGCTCTACCCCGCTGGGTCCTCACAGCGGCCCCGTGACACAGGCAGGGCTGCATGTTATATCTTCTCTGATATGGTACAAGCTCAGATCACCAAGACCCAAGACCGGAAAGCAGGGATCAGGTCTATCCTCCCTTTTTCGTGCCTCTCACATCAAGGCAGGGGTTACAGCTGGGAACTCTCGGATGAACTCTGCATCCTCTGTGGAGAGGAGGCTGCCCTGAGTGGGAGTTCCTGTAGGACCCTGGCTTTCCCCGCAGATGCCAGCCCACAGGGGGAGGGGGCTGTAACTAGGGCTGGCATCTGGTGTTAGCAAGAGGGGGTGGCCGGTGCGTGTGGGGTGCTGCAGTGTTGAGGGAGGTGGAGCAGGCGGGGGGTGGGTGTGGGGAGGTGGAGGCAGCTGTGAGCTTTGGTTGTGCAGCAAGCAAGGCTAGGAAGGAGATGCTGGGTGGAGTGCCTGTTCTCCACGCGGTCTGATAGCTCTTCACTCTAATCTAATAACCACCATGGCCACTGATGATCTTTTTAAACATGCAGAGAAAAGAACCAAGGCGCTTGGAAAATAGACTCAGAGCCAGTCCCAGCTCCCACCCCGCCCTCTTCTGAGGTTCTGTCCCTCACGCCCCTGGCACTTGTCAAGGCGTCATCTTTCCTAGGGGGTAAGGACACAGTCCCTTTTCTTCATTAGTACTTTGTTCTTTTGCTTTTTTGACCTTATAAGCTTAAAAAAAAAGCAGTGTATGTTTGTGTACGAAAGAGCTATGTTCGTTTTGGGGAACTGGTGCGTGTGTATAACATGTCTTGATTATTTTCGGTCCCTGTATTGCCTTCCCTCCCTTCTCCACCCTCCGACCCCTTCCTCTTCTGATTAACTGAACTGGCGGTGGGAGACTGCAGCCTGCAGGCCCGGCCTGGGGAACAGGAGCCCTAGGTCGGTAACAGAGATTCACAACAGGGGCGGGGGAGCGGGGCTGGGACAGGAAGAAGGAAGAGGCCGTAGAGTTTCCAAGAAAGGAAGCCGAGGGGCTGGAGGGCAGAATATCGTTTTTTTTTTTTTCCCCCAGCAGGGAGCAGGTGATTTGCAGGACGATCCTCATCTTCCAGGACCTCTCCTCTTCCCTAGGTGGGTCTGAGTCCGGGAAAGGGAAGAGTCTGGGTGGGGCGAGTAGTCTGGGGTGTGGCGTGGCCCAGGGAGGAGGTGGCCCGCTCCTGGGGTGCGGCTGCCATCTAGTGGTACATTTTAGGTAGAGTTGCCATCTGAAGTCCAGCGTTCCTTGGTCACTGCTTGCCCAGGGATCTGTCTCTGGCCTGGTAATTCACATTTCACTTGACATTCGTCAGTCCGGTTTCACAGGGTTTGATGATAGATATGAGTTCACAAAAGCATTCCCAAGAGTTTCAGGATTTACAAAAATGAAGACTTCTTAGCCCTTGAGTCATTTAAAGGATTCTTGTATCATGTTCTCATCCCTGTATCAAATACAGGTTGTAGGTCTATTGTATGCTAGGCACTGTTTTAGGATAGGCTCTGAGGATAAAGACAGACAGCCTCAATGAACTATATAATTTATGTGGAGACAGAGGCAACTTCACGAACCATTCCAGCCTAGAAGGAGATTTTCACACCTATATATCTGTGCTATGCTACTGAGAGGCAAAGAGGACTGGCCCGCAGCTGTAACTCGGAGAAGACAGCTTCCTGAAGTCGAGCCTGGAAGGGCGGGGAGGGGCCGTAGGAAAGGATGATGGGGTGGGTGACAGAGAGTGTGTGAAGACTTGGAGGCTGAGGAGCTGGTAAAGACTATGGCAGCCCCAGAGGGTGTGGAGGCAGAGGTGGAGATGATGGAGGTAGAAATGGTTTGAGACTAACATAGCATTGCTCTTTGGAGCACCGTGGGCATCCTTTTTGCAAAGAGGAACTGTTAGGATCCTCCTCAAAATGCAAAACTGTGGGGCAGGACTTTGGCCGTGGAAAGGTCCGAGACCTTCATGGCTTTTCAAGACGCTGTAAGTGTGAAGGCTGGTCAGTAACGGTGGAAGGAGCTGCGGCAAAGAAAGCGACACGCCTGACAAATGGCAAGTAGAGCCCAGAGAGCGTCAGGGCAGCGGAGTCAGGGCTCATCATCCAGGAGCCAACATCTGGAAGCCAGTTTACCTTGCATGAGATGATCACATTTTTATTGTTTAAGCCGCTCAAAAAAATGTTGTTCTCATAACTTTCACTGCAAAGAAATGTACCTAGCTTCTTCCAGAACCCTGAATACTACAGAGTTGGGAGAGGGCCAGGGTCTACTGGGTCACCAAGTGACAAACTATAATGTTCTATTAAGCCTCTCATTTAGGACAGTGATTTCCCTCCATAAGTACCACAAAACAAGTTCTCCTTGCTGATTTTCCCCCCAAAATAAGGGTCTGCTCCATGACTTCACTACCACGTGCATAGATTGAACTGTGCGGAATCATAGAAACAGATCCTGATGTAAAATTAATAAAGCACCTTTGTTAAGCCCCTTCTATATCTCTGAGTATGTACCGGGCAAGGAATGGTAGTGTATAATTACCACTAATAACAGATTTGCTTTCAGTCGGAGTGGCATAGAAGAAAGGGTATGTGTTCCTTCGTGATCAGCCTGAAAAGTCTTCCCTGAAACTTTGGCTAGTGATCTTCATTGTAACAGAATTTTCCCTAAGTCAGATTCATTGAAAAGAGGGCTGCCCGTACCCCAAATCCAAAGATAGGTATTCACCAAATAGCACACTTTATGCACTAATTTGTCCATCATTTCTGCCACATCTTATTTATTTAGAAGTAAATCAGTGAGTACAATGTACAGTCAAGGGAAAAATAGGCTGTATTTCTTATAAGGAGGTTTATCTAAAAATCTGTGGACATATTTTAAAATTACCATATTCTTAGAGGAAGCTGTGATCATGAGAAATAGTTCAAAATAATGAAATACTAGGGGAAGACACAGACAGGGCTTTCAGAGGTTCTTAGCAGATACTTGGCTTATTTGCTGTCTTGGCCCATTTCATTGCTAATAACCGAATGCCACAGTTATAACACAATTCTGGCTCGCAATTCTGGAGTCTGAGAAGTCTCAGGGGATGGTGCCGACCTCTGGTGACGGTGTCAAAATGTGGGCCAGACCAGTGAGCACACCAAGTCACAGTGAATAAACTAGCCAAACTTCGTCTTTTCGTTAGGACCCCACTCCTAACACCTTCATCCATTCATGAGGACAGAATCATCTTTTCAGTGTCTCACCTCTTGGCACCATTATAACGGCAATTAATTTCAGCGTGAGTTTTGGAAGGGACATTCAAATCATGCATTTGCCCCGAGTGACTCTTTCTGCTGCACTGGACAGCAGAGGACAATGAGAAGGTTCTGACAATGGAATTAAACATTTACAAAATGAAATAGAAAAATAAAGGAGTTTGGGACTTTGTAGAGCAACTGTGACAGCTCTCAACAACTTGCTTTTGGACTAAATGGTAGAAGAATAAACAGGTGATTTAAATTAGTGTGTATATGAGGGGTGAGTAGTGCATCTCTGTAATTTAGAACCAGACACAGTTCCTAACTAATGCAATGGCCATGTGCCATATAGTCTCAGATACCAGGGAAAGATTTAAGCTAGGAAGGGTTGTTGTTTTTAATGACAACAGGGGCAAATACTGGGTAGCATATGGCAGAAAACAGAAGCGACACAAGGCTGTACAAGCAACTCATCCCGTGGCATGTAAGCCCCATGCAACAGTAATTTTGGTCTGTTATGGTTATTGCTTTACATTTGTCCTTAAACAGAGGCAAAGGTATTGAAATAGTAGGTATCCAATGAGTAAAACAGAAACATGGCATGTTGTGGAGTTAAAAGAAAATATCTGCTGTGGGGAGGAAATGATAATGAAGGACTTGTCCTTGTAGGGGGGTTAGAGGACAATGCCTGTTAGGTAGAGCACTGAGGACCTGGGTTCAGACTGGGAAACTCAGCAGATCCAAGGGTGGCAGAGCTACGCAGTTATTTTTGCAGTTGTTTTCTGAGCATACAGGGCTTATAGTGGCATTGATCACCGAAGGCTTTGAGTATTCAATTTGGCTCAAAAATGCCTCTCCCAAAAGTCAGAATAGCTAGTAAGGACAGCATGGAGAAAATACTAACCCATTTAATTAACGAGGTCATTTGTTTTGCTGAGAAGCTCACTGAGGCCTTTGAGGAGGCCTTGCTGTGATGGATTACAACCCCAAAGGATAGACACTTTCCGTTTAGCCCATAAAGTCCCCATCCCATCCCACAAAGCCAATCACAGGTTTTAATTGACATTCACTTGTCCTTTCACATTAATTTCTCTGTGGACCTGTTTGATTTAAGTCTCCCTGGTGAGGCTCTCAAAATGGATTAGACAATCTCAGCCACTGTTTATAATGTCCTGGACCCTTGTCCTAAGAAGAAGGATGAAATTAAACAACTATGATGTCCAGTTTTTCCCCCTTAAATTTAAAGAGGACACAACGCTAGGGCCCAGTTCTTGGATTCTCAAAGCTAGTCATTTCTACCCAGTCCACACAGGTGCACTGGGAAGTGTAGACTCATTCTCAGGGCCTTCCCTTGTCCCAGGCCTTGCAAGCTTCACCACAGGCTGAAAAATTAACTGAGGTTTTAAAATATGTCTTTAAAAATCTGAAAGACAATATTCATTACATCTTTTCCAAGGTAACATTAAGTCTGAGTCTACTACAATACAACTCAGTGCTCACTGAGTGGTGCCAGATTTATCCACGAATTTTTTGAATAATGTAAACTAATACACTCCTTTTCCCCTCTTAAACCAATAGGAGATGGTTTTTCTGTCTATGGAAAAAGAAACAGCCCTCACTACTAACCCAAGGGGAAGAGGATGAGCTTTACTTTAGAGCAGTGTTTCTCAGATGTTGCTGTGCCTGAGAAGAACCTGGAGGGCTGGGGATATAGCTCAGCAGCATAAGCAGCCTGAGAAGCACCCAGAGAGGATGTTCAGACCAAGCTGCCTGGCTGGGCCTCTCTCAATTCTGATTCAGCAGGTCTGTGGGCCCAGAATTTGCATTTCTACCAAGCTCTCAGATGCTGTTGGTGTTACTTGCCCGTTGACTACACGTGTGTAGCAAGGGCCATCTTAGGGCAGTGGTTCTGAATTTCTGGAGAGCTTGTGTTAGAGTGCTGGGGCCCACTCTCAGGGCTCCTGACTCAGGAGGTCTAGGAGTGGGGGCCCTGAATTTGCACTTATGAGAAGTGCCCAAGGGACGTGGATACTCATCCTTTGAGTAAGTCCTCCTTAGAGGGGCCTCTTGATTCTCTTTCAGCTGTGTCCTCCCCAGAGGGTGTCTGTGGGGAAAAGTGCCCATCCTCTCCCTTCCTAGACTGTTCTCTGGGGACTTGGGACCCTTGAACAATCACCCTTCTAAGGTCTGCATGGGGATCGTTGATGAGAACAGGAAGGGAATGGACAGAGTTGGATGTATAGACAGGTGTGTCTGTACTCCATGAGGTCCTAGTTCAGGATAGAGCTGAGACTGGGAAGGATGAGGCACAGGACCAGGGTCCAAACAGTCTTGTGCAGACACAATTACTTTTCACATTCATAAGGCGTTCTGACTGGAGATGAGGGGCATGGTCTTTACCAGTGCAAGTTCTAGAGTCAGGTGTACTCCCTGTTGACCCTCACCTGTGGCCTTTCTTTAGTGACTGATTTTATGCAAGTTACTAAACCTCTCTGAACCTTGTGTATGCATCTGTGATGCTGGAATACCATAATACCAAATACCTATTTCACGGGTGTTTTGGCAAGAGTAAGCTCAGTAAGGCATAAAAGGCGTTTGGCCTAAGCCTCGGAATACAATAAATGTTAGGGGTGTCCTTGTCATTATCTATAGCTGCTTTATTAGGTCCTCGGCAGGGGCATGTTATCTCCTGTGCACAATGCCGAAGAGAGCCAGGCACCTTCTGCACAGGATTCTGTTTGCTATAGCCCTCAGATGGTTACTCACCTGCTCCTGCTCAGCCCTGAGGCCCAGTCTTGCAGAACATGAGGAAAGGTATTAGAGTCCAGAAGATAACATGCCCTTTTAGAAATGCTAACCTAAATTAGCAATTTTATAGAAAAATAGCACAGTACTCATTTTTTTCTGCTGTAATTAGAATGTTTCTGAAGCTATTTGTGGGCCAGAGAGTGACATTTATAGAAAGCATTGCACCCATCGTTATTTGAGACTTGCTCCTGTTTGTCAAGGCTTTAATGTATGTTTTCATGACTGCAGTGGATGTGGTGATGACATGTGAATGCTTCGGCTGCTTGCGTACAGGCTTGTGTGGTTGAATGTCTCTCCTTCCTTGTGTGGATATGGGAATCTCAGCCTCTAACAACAGTAACAACACCAGGGCTTGTATTTGTACCAAGATCTGTAGTTGAAAAAAGCATGGTCTGGTGGAGCATTCTACAATGGTGAAAATGTTCTCTTTCCTTGATGCTCAATATGCAGCCACCAGGCACATGTGGTTCTGAACCCTGGGAGCATGGCCAGTGGGAGTGCAGAAGTGAAGGTTTGGTTTTGTTTATTTTGGTTAATTTAATTTTAAAAACTACTTAGCATGAATGGCTCCTACGCTGGACAGCACAGGCTAAGAAGACACTTATTTTATCTTTGCTACCCACTTGAGAAAGGAATGGAGAAATTTATTATTTTATTGGCAATGAAACCTCACAGTGGGAAGGTGGTTCAATTGGTCCAAGATCAAAGTGCAGCGATGATTTACAAATGGCAGGTGGTTACCAACATTCTGTGATTTAAAATATATACTACAGAGAGCCCTGCCCACACTCACACAAAATACTTTGACCGCCAAGCTACTATGAACAGTGTGAGCTTCAGTAATTTGAATAAAGGCAATGTTTAGAACTTTTTTCCTTCAGAACATAGTTTCTATGCTATATTCCTAAACTATCTATAGTTATATCATACAAAGTATAAATATATAAAGAAACATCATTTAAAATATTTCATTCTTGCTTTTGCAAGAAAAATCAACTTTTGCTTAATGTGTAGTTTAAATAGAAGGCAGAACCTTAAATGTGGGGGGATACATTTTCAATAATAAAAAGATAAGCAAATACTTCACGTGCAAACATTTCTCATAAATTACTTTATGCAAAGAAAGTTGTGTGCTGGATTCTTTGCCATCATTTCAGAATGTCTGTCGCATGTTAAAAAACCCTGTTCTAAGGTGTAATTTATTTCTCATTCATTACACATGAAATCAGTGGTTCTGAGCTAGCAGTGATCCACCCCCACCCAAGAATACTTGGCAATGTATTGAGCTATCTTTAGTTGTCGCAGTGTGGGAGAGAGGCTGCTCTATCACCTAGTGGGTGTCCAGAGGTGGATATCCTACAGTGAGCACCCTAGCTTCTTACTATAAAGAATTAGCTGGCTCAAAATGTCAATCAAGCCAGGGCTGGAAAACCCCACTGTAAACCATGCTCCTCATTCTCTTTGAGAGTTTGGCCACAAAATACAGAGAGAAACTCACTAGTCCCTAGAGGGATGGTAGAAACAAGAGGCAGCCATGACAGAGGTAGAACTGTGTAGTAAATGCCTGGGGCGGAGAACAACTGGTGATATCAGAGTACCTGAAAAACAGCAGTGGTGGTATACGAAGCAAAGTACTGGAAACTACAGTTGAGGGATGAAGTCGGGTTATTGACGTTACCATGAACTTTGTGTTATCTGTTAATTTCTTTTCTCCCATAAGCCCCAGTTCCTCGACTCTTCCTGTGTTTCCTACCTTCTTACACTTTCACCAGAAGTAACCTGTTTTTTTGGAGTCGGAGAAAGTCTGATTAATATGTGAACCAAAAAGAAAAAGAAAAAAAGTGAAGCAGATAATAAAATCAACTTCGAGGGGCTGGGGATTTATCTCAGCGGCAAAAGCGCCTGCCTGGCAAGTGCAAGGTCGTGAGTTCGGTTCCCGGTACCGGAGAAAAACCAAAAAAAAAAAAAAAAAAAAAATAAATAAAATCAACTTTGAAAAAAATCACAAATATTTTTACATACCAGGGCCAAGGGTATAGCTTAGTGGCATGGCACATGCCTGGCAAGTGCAAGGTCCCGAGTTCACTTCCTGGTACGGAAAAACCCAAACAAACAAACAAATGAGCAAACACTCCTTCTTACACACTAGGAGTAAACAATTAGAAAATATAGCCTTTCTACATGAAGAAAAACCATGAAACTCTCTAGAAGGACACAAAGACAGATGTGAGTTAACAGAGATCTACTGAACTTTTGGTGGAAGTTCTTGTAGTTTAATTCTACTCAAATTAAGTTGTAAATACAATGCAATTCCACTAAGACCATTTGGGATATTTTCATGAAATTTTTCAAAGAGGTGGAAAAAATGCATCTGGAATAGAACATGCACAAAAATAGTTTAGACATTTAAAACTAAAAGTCAGTGATTCAGAATATGGAGAAACACATCACAAAGGTGTAATAACTGAAGCAGCATGGAATCAGTGTGCACCTGGCTTGAGCAGCTTCAAGAACAAGTGGGATGGAGGAGAGACAGGACAGGACAGATGTGTGCATGGCAGTTAATCCATGACAGTAGCAGCACGTCAGGCCATTGGGAAAAGACGGCCCGTTCAGTGTTACACTGTGGGTTACACTGTGGGTTAGAGTGAAGTATGTGAAACCATTGTCCTACTATAGGCAATTAGTGAAAAACCTTTTAAAACTGAATCCACTGGAAGACAATTTAAACCACCCTAAACTATGCAGCTGCTACATGACAAAAATGTAAAAATAAACACTGATTTAGAGAGATACTCATGGTATATTAAATAAAAACAAAAGTACAGCTTATAAAACAGCAAAAAGTATAGTGCCACATCCCCACTTGCTAAATACACACACATATGTCTACATTTATATTTCTAATAGGCATAAATCTAAAGGTCTATACTAAGCTATTTTTTTCTTTAAAAAATTTAGTAGTAAATGTTTGCAGTACATAAGGATTACATTTGTTGTGGGGAATTGGTACACATATGTAACACATTTAAATTCTTTTTTTCCCCTTCTACTCCACCCCTGTTTTTAAAAAGCATTTTTCTTTTTTTTGCCAACATCACATTTACATATTTATAAGTCTTTATCAAGCTAATTGTCATAAACACAGATTAACAGCCAGACTATCAGGCTGAAAACATAAGATGCATAGGACAATTATACTAAATCAAGATATACTTTTAGCTATATTGGCTCTGCTGGATTATAATAACTTTAATTTTCTCTTTCTCTTTTTTCTTATTGGCTGTCTTTTATTTTGCTCTTTATTATATATTGGGTTTCTCATATAAGAGAAACAATGTGATATTTAAGCTTGTGTATCTGATTCATTTCATTTAACATTGTGGTCTCCAGGTGCATCCATTTTCCTAAAAATTACTCATGTTTATCCTCCTTTATAGCAGAGTAGTACTCCACTATTACTTGTGTATAAATACCACATTTTCTCTATCCATTCATCTATTGATATACATGTAGATTCTATATGATGTAAACATAGATTGTAAGATTTAACTTCTAAGATTTGCTATTATGAATTGTGCTGCTATACCCATGGGTACACATGAATTCCTGTACTATGTCTTTAACTCTTCTGGGAAGATACAAAGAAGGGAAATAGTAGCTGGGTCAAATGGAATTTCTTGTTTCCACTTTTGAGGACTCTCCATACTGATTTTGATAGTGGTTGTACCAGTTTACACTCCCACCAGCAATGAAGAAAAATCCCCCTCCCAACAGCCTCTTCATTTGTTATTGCTTTATTAATTGACATTGGTGATTTTTTCTGGACTGAGATGGAAGCTCAGTGTTGTTTTCATGTGCATTTCTCTAGTGGCCAGCGATGTTAGAAAGTTTTCATATATTTATAGGCCATTTGTGCTTCTTCATCTGAGAAGTGTCTATTCCAGATCTGAGCCATTTTTAATATCAGCTGTCAACTCAAGTATTAAGCATGCAATCAATACTCCAGCCTCTGCTTGGTAGGGTTAGCACTAGGCCACCTTCCCATTTTGGCTTCAGGGTCTAGCCTTGCTGGCTGGGCCCCCACCCCCACCTGGCTCCCTCAGTCTCTTTTGATGTTGATCATATTGTGAACAGTGTGGCTTCTCAGAAAAGTTACGCCTGCCGATTTTCTCTGAGTCACAACTGTTCCTCACCATCTCCTTTCCTTTCTTCTCTAGCATTCTGGGTCCTGCCCACTTAGGCCGGGGAAGCATCTGAACAGACTCCATTATCATTCTAAGGAAAATGGAGTGCTCTAAAAACAAAACAAAACAAAAACAAAAAAAAACACTCAACACCCAAGACTGCAGTGAAGGAAAGAAATAGTTATTCTAGAAGCACTGGGTCCACCTCCCTAACCCCAGGGGAAGGTACAGATAATTCCCCCATTAGAGTACAATGTGCACCTCTTTTGTTCTCCCCTAGAGTTTCTGGACTTGAGGATGAGAGAAGGAGCATTCTGAGTATTGTGCTCTGCACAATCAGCCTTACACTCTGAGTAGGTGTCCATCTGGGCCATCCTCCCGTCGCTGCCTCTTTTTAATGAAACCATATTGCACATGTTCCAGGACTCGCCACTCTGTCTCCTACCCACCTTCGGGTCCTTCCCTGTCTCCAAGTTTCAGGGAAATGAAAATAGGGACACAGGAAAGAATGTGGCTCTGTAGTAGCTGGATACGTTCTGGAACAAATTCCTTAAATTTCTCTTGAAGAGTCCCCCAGCCTGGTAGCCAAGGAAGCAAAAATTAAGTGGCAGTGAAGGAGCTAAATTACCACCTACTGCTTCACTTAGATAATTGGGTTAATAATTAAAACATAACTAACAGCGACCTTGTCCACAAGGAATCATTATGTGCTTCTCTCTCAGACCTCTGTCACAAAATATGAAAACTACATCTTATAAACGTGATTGTTCTCAGAGCTGCTTAGCAACCTCAGCTTAAATTGCCAGCTAGTGTATCTGAACACACAATTAATTATCATGTCTCATACCTAGGATGTTAGATATGTGAAAAAAGTTACCCAGATGGTTTTCCCTGTTGTGAAACCTAGTCAGATGGATTACCCACAGTGTGGTTCGCTCCGGAAGGATATTCCAGAATGCATTTGCTTCTCCTTTGAACCAGTTTTGTTAAGATGCATAATTCCATAATAAAATATTATGGATTTTCCATGGAGGAATATATCTATCTCTAACCGTATGGCCACTGTTATAATGGTATAATTGCTGAACAAGTCCAGGTTTAATATATTCATTAGTGATAGATATTTGGTTTCTCATAACAGTTCTAGGAAAAACTTATGAGTGATGATGTAGAACTTAACATTGGGTTTGAAAATAAGGAAACTTGAATTCTATGGTCAATTCTTCTGCTGCTGGTTATGGGGAATTCTTCAAACACTGTCTCCTCAACCATCAGCTTCTTGGTCTGTTGAATAGGTAGGACTGAGATCATCTGACATAGTACGCCTCGGGCTGCTGACCAGAGCTGCTAATCTTCAAGTACAGAGAAGTAGGGCTACTGCAGTTACTAAAATATAGGCATAGATGTGACCCTCTGTGTGTACAGGTTCTGCATCTGTAAATTTACCCAAGTATGAATCAAAAATATTCAGAAAGAACTGCACAAGAACTGAGCATCTACAGATATTTTCATGTCACATTCCATGAATGATACAGTATAGTAACTATCTATAGAACATTTACATTTGAAGGAGGTGTGATAAAAAATACAGCAAGTGTTTATATTAGAAATATATTGCTGCAAAAGACACATTGTCATTAATCCACCTCAGAATGCTTCCTTTCACTTTGAGCACACCCACACTCATCTCACGAGTGTCTTTCATTGCACTGATGTGCAACTGAGAGGGAACAAATGAACCACTGGCCTCATTGTTTTGGATTCATTCAAAATATTTACCTTTCAAGGTCATTCTGACTTTGGTGAAGAGCCAGAAGTTGCACGGTGCCAGGTGCAGTGAATAAGGTGGACGCACTCAGCAGCAGCATTCATTCCATCTCATCTTGTAAAGATGCTAAGGAAAGAGAACTTCCAGAATTGCTTTAGGAAATGGGAAGGTCTATGGGGTGTGTGTGCTCAAAGTGAGAGGAAAGTATTTTGTGGGAATTAATGGCAAGTGTTTTTTACTGTAATACATTTTTAAAAATTAAATACTCACTTTATATTTTGATCACACCTTGTACCTATTGATGCATGCAACTGTACTGCACAAATAGAAGAAAACCTCATAAATGACAGAGTCTGCATGATGTAGGCAAAGATTTGACTGAGGATGAACTTGCTTTTAGTGCTAATGAACTTTACTTATGCAATACAATCGAAATACTAAAGACATGCAAATAAAATTGCTTTCAAGTACCCAAGTCACTCTGTAGGCAGTGGTCATTGAAAAACTCATGATCATAACTGGGCAGTCTGCAAAAGTGTCTTTGGGTTAACCACATAAAGGACAGCAAGGAGACTGCATGGTTTTTCAAAGATCCTATCGAATTCCCAGTTCTTTTATTGCAAACTACTGAAGATTTGCAATATATATTGTTTTACTGAGAAGAGAGTTTTAATATGTTTAAATGCCTGTGGCTTATTTATTTACTCATCCATCTAGCAGTTATGGAGACCATATTCTGTGCAGACATCTTACTTAATAGATGGGAAGAAAGGTAAGAAAACATCTTTACTAAAGGAGCTGCCAGGCTAGGAGAGAAACGCACATGCTAACAAAGCTGTAACAGCATAAATGAGATGTTTTAATGGACACTCTGCATTCATTTCTCCTGGCCTTTTAGTTGTGTTTGTGAAAGGCATTTCTAATCTTGAAACATCTGCTTAGCATGATTCTCTTCTGGTTTTCTCTCCATTTCTCAGGCTGTTCCTTTCCAATGTACATTATGGGCTTCTTTTCCTCTGTAGAAACAAATAGAAGTTGGGGTTCCCTAGGGCCTGTCCTAAGCCCCTTCGCTTCCCCATGCCCTTCCTACACTGCTTCTTTAGCTTCTGTTGTTTCAATTACCCCGCCTATGCTAGTATCTGAATAGCAGCCAATGGTCTACTGGAAGTCTTTAGACACCTCTCAGCCTGCCTCCAACACACCATGTCCAAAATAGAGTTCCTGGCTCTCTGATCTGTGCCCACCTCAACCTGTTTCTCTTCCAAGGCCCTAGATGTTTACGCAGTGCCATTGCTACCATCTGGTTGGTCGAGACAGAGCCCCAGCACTCACTTGGAATTCTTCTCCCTTTTATCTCATGTCTAACATATTAGCGTATGTCAGTTCTCGCTTAATATCTCTGGTGCATTTCTTCAGCCCCACAGCCCCTACCTTATGTGAGTCCTCACCGTCACATACCCAAATGAGGTGCCGTTCTAGTGGCTCTGGCTCCACTGGTGTCCTCCTCAGGTCCTCCTCCACACAGGAGATGCAGTTACTTTCAAATTGTGGGAATTTAGGGGCCGTCACTTGCGATCTGTTGAGCCTATGAGCTAGCACCGCTACTCCAACACCTGCCCCGTCTCCCGGAAGCCAAAGACACTGTGAGATCCTCAGCTTCTGGTGTCCTGCTCACTGCTCACCGAATTAGGAAACCACTCTGAACCAGTCCAGCTCAATTGCATTATTTCTCTATGGAGCTTGAATTAGGGGCAATAATAAACACTATTATGACTCTCTATAAAAGTTTCTCGCCCTTATTTCTTCTTTTCCTTCCTCTCTCCCTCCCTTCTTTTCTTCCTTCCTTCCCCTTCACTCCTTCCTCCTTTTTTCTCTTTCAGCTTTTATTAAGGTATAATTGACAAAATTATATATATATATATATATATATATATATATATGGCATATGAGATGCTTTGATATGCATATACTTTCTAAAATGATTACCATTATCAATCTAATCAACAGGTCCATCCTCTCAGTAGCTGCTATTTTGCACATATACAGTGAGGTGAGCACACTTGAGATGTACTCTCTTAGTCTTCTTCAAGTGCACAATATAGTATTGCTAACTATACTCCTCATACTGCACATTCTGATCTGCAGAACCTATTCATCCTGCATGACATTATCTGACAAAGTTGGATACCTGGTGGAGGCTGGGCTTTCAGGTCGGGTGATTCTACTAATTGTGGGACTTGAGTAAGTTTCTACCCAAAGGGGTTAGTGTGAGGGTCAGAAATAGCTATTTTTGATGAATTTCCACACTGATTTCCATGGTGGTTGTTGTACTAGTTTACATTCCCACCAACAATGTAGAACAGGTTACCTAATCTTTGGTTTTTTTATTTTAAAGAGAAAAAAACTCCAAAATTTCAAAACAAGGCAATAGGAGAGTAACAATAGTTAATATAATGTGTATCATTATCTTCAAAGTAGTTACTTAGGGTACAAGATATAGGCTTGAAAAATTGTCCAAATGATATTAGCGTAAACCCTTCTTTTCAATGAACTAAGAGAAATTAGTAGTATAACTAAGAAATATTTTAATATGTATGCTAATTTGTTGCACTTACACTACTAGATTTTTTCAGCTCATTGAAAAGAAAGTTTTGTGCTATCATCTCTTTGTTTCTTCTTTGTAAGAGAGATTTTTTATCTGTCTTGTACTCTACGTAACTACTTTGAAGCTAATGACACACAGTGTGTTAACTACTGTTATTCTCTCATTAGTTTGTTCTGAAATTTTTTTTATATAAAACAAAAAAGGAGAAAAAAAGAAATAGCAAGTGTAGAGCACCTGGCATTACTTTTTAATACATAAAAGCTACTATTATTTTCTTTAGATCTGAGCATCACACCATGCCATAGGGCTCTGCATACATTATCATTTCAATTCTCTGAGGCTCACTGTCATGATCTGTGCCACTACTTACCTTCTTACCCCACTAAACTGTTGGAGAATTGCATTTTAATTTCAAACAAAATTGTTATTAATAATTATATTATTATTAATTTTTATAATCTTCAGAATCTGGAGTATACAGTGGGTCTCTCTGTTCCCTCCTTCAAAAACTGAGCAATCAGGAATGGGGATGTAGATCCACAGCTAGAATACTTGCTTAGCATGTACAGGGTCCTGGGTTCAGTAGTGTGCACACACACACACACACACACACACTCACACACTCACACTCACACAGAAAGTTTTCTTTGAGAGTTAAACTATGAAATATGCAAAGTCAGAAATATGCAGAATGGTTCTCAGGCCAGCAGCATTTGAATGTGACTTGGTTGAATACATTAACATACTTAAAAAGAGAATGTCAATCAGAGGACAGAAAAAGTAGTCACAGAGACAAACGGGCTCAACTTGGTCTGTGCAGGGAGGATGGAAACAGGCAGCTGAGCCAACTGGAGCGATGCATTTGTGTTTCCAAGATAAGGCTGTCCCTAGGGTGCTGAGAGGTATTGAAGATGTCAATCATTTTCTCCCTGATCCTGGATGCCTACTTAAAGGTCCTGCCCAATCCATAGTCAGAAGGGGCAGGTCTTCGTAGCAAATGCTCCAGCCCTGGCCCTTCCACCCTGATCATGACTTGTAGAATTAGGAGGGGGCACCGGACAGGACCTGAACTTATCAGTTTTGCTGTGTTTTGAGTACCTGGATTATGGATAGGAAAACAGCTATGGAGGGAAGGAGGCTGGAGGGTTGGATCACTGCTGGGATTGAAATCACCATGTTAGGAAGGCCATATTGAAGCTGTGCACAAACAGAGGATTAAGCAAATAAATGTCTGCAAGAAGGGAAGAATAAATAAAAGATGCATGGAAAAGCTGGAGAGGGAGAGGGAGAGGGAGAGGGAGAGGGACAGGGACAGGGACAGGGAGAGGGACAGGGAGAGGGACAGGGAGAGGGAGAGAGAGATCATCTACTAAGCTTGTGGTTCTATAAGTCTTGCGCTGGTTCTGCATAGCCTTCCCTTTTCACTTGAGCGTCAGTGGGTGGGGATAATTCCATGCAGCCATACCCTGCCTGGTTAGGAAGGTTAGTTGAAAAGTTCTGCAAGGCCATTCTACTGTGAGTGAGATGCATGGGTCAGGCAGGGATTTGAGTCCAGATCTGCACCTAAGATCCATGGCCTACCCCCATCATAGTGAAGCTAGCTTCTTGTTGTATAATGGTGTGGTTTCCCATTTAGCACCTTAGCTTTCTACTGCTGTGATTAAAAAAAAACTATACATTGAATGATGTAACATAATGCCAGATTATTGTCTTGTCTTTCTTGTTGGATGGTGGACCCTGATTTTTCTTGGAAGGAATGAAGGTTTCAGCGTAGCAGTTCTTTCTAGAGAAGAATCCATTTCTTTGCCTTTTTCCAGCTGTGAGAGGCCTTCATGTTCTTTGCCTTGTGGCCCCTTCTGCCCGTGGTGTAACATCTCCCTGACCCTGTTTCCATTGTCAGGCCTCTTTCTCTGATTCTCCCTTTAGTTGTGGGGTCCTGTTTCAATAATGGGAGGAATCAGAGAAATTTCTGTGGATTCCATCACTACTTAGAGCAGTGATGGTGAATCTTTTAGAGACGAGTGCCCAAACTGCAACTCAAAACCCACGTATTTATAGCAAAGTGCCAGCACTGTAATTAAACCTGAAAACTGAGGTTTTAGTTTAGACAAAACAGTTCATACATGTCTGCCTTCCCATATTTGGAAATGGAAGAATGCTATTAGTTCCTCTATCAAAGCCTCTTCGCCAAAACTTCTAGAAGGTGACTCCTGTTTTAGCTGGAGAAGTAGTCTGCTAATTGGAAAGGAGAGCTTCCTAACTTTTATTTCAGCCTTAGACACTATTGGCAGCCCCTAGGCACTGCAGTGCACCTCCTGAGCTCTTCTCTTGGCTCTTGGGTACACTTGGGAAGAAATACCTACTCCCTTTTCTGTGGTCTGAGCAGTCTTGAAATTCCAGGGGATGCATGACGACAGAAGTGGGTACAGAAGGTCTTTGTCCCTATCTTTGAGCAGAGTCTTCAGAAGTCTAGAAAAATGGCTATTTTTACAAGGTAAATTTATTTCCAAAGTTGTGACTATACTTGCATATGTCTACTTTTTCATCTGAGAGCAGGAACTGTGGCTGTGTGGTATCATTCAGTGAGAGCTTGGGGGACTGCTCGTGTGAATGAGCTAGACTCAAGCAGACAAAACTTCAACCTTCTCACAGCTGACCATTTCTACCTATTCCCCACTCATGGATAACACTTTGGGTTAATACAATAGCTTTTCTGGTTACTCTTAGTTACAGTAGAGTTACTTGGCTACTTGGAGGCAATGAAAATTGAATCCAGTGTAATACACAAACTACAGATTCTCCTTCTGTGGTCCTGGCCTATTTCAGGTTTGGCAGGCAGCAGTGGACGGAAGGGATTGTTTACTTCTTCTCTCATCCCCTCTGCACCCCGTTTGGCACTGCCTGGCATCTGAGGACCCTCCTGTGTAGGGGCTGTGGATAAGAAAGAGGGAAGGAAGGAGAGGTGATCCACGTTCCCCAGCAACCTGTGTGAGGTCAGTGCGTTAGCTTTTCCATTGCTGTAATGAAAGCCAGAGCCTGGCCATCTTATAGAGACAAGAAGTTTACTCAGCAGATGTCATGACAAGGGCAGGAGGATGTGTGAGAGGACAGTCACTCGGCAGTACAGGAAACCAGAGCAAGGGTAGTGGTCAGCCTTGCCCCCTTAATAACAGTCCTCTCTCGGGAGCTAACTTGAGGTCCTAAATGAACTGCCCTAACCTCACCCGGGGCAGTGGCCCCACTCACCTAAGAACCTCCTGTTAGGCCCCACTTACAGGTCCCACTGTCTCTCAACATGGCCACACCGAGGACCAAACTCTCATCACAGAATCACTGCGGGGCACATTCGATCCACCCTCAGACCACAGCAGTGCGTGTGCACAAGCACGCCTTCCTCCGCATGGCGTCGTGCGGGTTCCTTGGGGAGCATCCCACGGCAGGGCGCCTGCTTTTGACCTCTTTCTGTCAACACCACTGCACCTGGTCTCACACCCTTCAACCCTTCCTCCTGAGAGCCCCTCGCCCTTTGCTGGAAGCACTCATGGGCCAACTCATCTTATTCTACTTCATTTAAAAAATTAACTTGTATCCTGGTTATAAAAGCAATGGATGTGACAGCAGGAAATTCCTAAAAATAACAGAAGAGAGTCAAATTCCCTCCACCTACAACCCAAATGCCAGATGAACAAAGAAATGCTCTGTGGTGCCTTCACACAGTGGAGCACCACTGAGCAGCAGCAAGGGGTGTGCCATGGACGCACGCCCCAGCACGCACGCCCCAGCATGCCATCATGCCCCGTGAGAGAGCGGGCAGCGCGATGCATAGTACTGTACTGTACAATTCCACTTCTACAAAATATCCCAAAATGCAAACAAGTTGAAAGTGGAAGAAATAAAGAGGGAGGAGTTTGCCTTTTAATAGGGGAGAAGAGAAGGATGGGAGGGATGGACTGTCAAGAAACAGGAGGAAATTTGGGAAATATGCTTATTCATTGTGGAAGTGGTTGTACCCTCTAAATATAGAGTTAAGTATACGACAGCTCTCGGTAAACCTATTAGAGCTCCTCGCTATATGACATATGGAGACAGGGATTTCAGCTAGCAACTTCTGCCTGGCTCCTTCCTTCAGGCCTCCACCTGGACCACTGCTTATGGGCTGCTTGTACATCCCCGTAAAGTGTGGTTGCTCCTGAGGTTGTCTTGCTTCGTCAGCCATGGCCTCTTGCTGGCGACTGTAAGAAGGAGCCTGGCTCATGTCAGTCTCCAAGGAGCACAGACCCTGTGTCTCTGACAGTTCTCCTGTGACTCTGAGCCTCTGTCTGTGCTGAGGTGGCGGCCGCAGAGCACCATTATTGTCACGTCTTCTATGTGCAGAGAGCAAGCCATCCAGACTGCTACTCTCTTTTCTCAAAGCCTTCATCGCTTCTCATTTCTTTAGCTTCGTGTGAGTCTTGGCTTTTTCCTGAACTGCCTGACGGTGAGTCGTGGTCTAATGAATGCAGAAGAAGCTTTTGCCAGTGCCCTTGGTCAAGCTTGCACATGGGGTTCAGCACCTCAAGGTGGGGGCGCTACATGGCACCAATTGTTTTCAGCTTTGAGGCTTCAGCTGAAACGCAAATGGGAAAAGTCTCATTTTAATAATCCTTTCCACTTCACTTCACAGGGATACAAAGAGATGAATTTCTCCTTAATCTATTTTTGGAGGCATATTTGTAAAAAAAATGGGCAAGGAGCTTCCAGCCTCAAGGCTTTAGGCAGGACTTGCAGGAGAGAGAGAGACAGAGAGAGAGAGAGAGAGAGAGAGAGAGAGAGAGAGAGAGAGAGAGAGAGAGAGA
>NW_004955467.1:6330267-6353111 GCF_000276665.1 Chinchilla lanigera | reverse complement strand
AGAGAGAGAGAGAGAGAGAGAGAGAGAGAGAGAGAGAGAGAGAGAGAGAGAGAGAAAGAGAGAAGAGAAGATATACAGTGCACACTTTGGCACTTTTCTTTACTTTGTCTCTGGACACTGGGCAGTAATCACAGGTATGAATCTCTTCTATTTCCCATCCCTCAGAAGGGGAGATTCTACAAACACCACAAGCCTTCGCTGAAGTGCCACACATTCCAGGAACAGTACCCAGAACTGACTCTACATGGGCAACTATGGCATATCCTGCTTTGGGGGACCCCACAGTCTAGCTGACCAGAGGGCAGAACAGCATCCTGGGGAGCAAGGTGGGACATGAGCTAATGGACAAAGGGACACAGGTTACCTTCAGCACTGTCTTTTGGAAAGGAGTTGGGGGTGGGCAGAGCGAGGCTGAGTAACTCTTGACAGAAGCCTGACATGACACCTGCGCACAGACCCTCCCACCACACAGGCACCAGCATGAGGTGAACCAGACATCCCCTTCCTGTTCGCCCGGCCACACGCAGGTGAAATGTGGGCAGTCTCCATGGAAACTTCCTCCTGTCCTCGCTACCAGCCACACAGGATGATGGAGGGGAAGATCCAGGAGATGAGGAAGAGGGAAGAGTGGATGTCCTTTCCTGCAACCCCAGTTCCCAGTGCCCTAAAAAGCTGGGTGAGGAGTGCTGAATCATATAGGAGAGTGAGGCTTTAAGTGGACAGACCAAGGTTTAATAACAGAAAATGCCTAAAAGTCTACAAACTTGGACCCACATCTCATGAAGAATTGAGGGACTTTCTGCAGAGAGCAGTTGGTAGTAAAAAGATGGAGGGTGTGGCTCCTGACACAACCGGGTATGCGCCTCATCTATGAAAATACCCCATGAGGTAGGTGCTGTTAATACTCACTGATGAGCCGATAAAATGCAGAGGTCAAATAACTTGTCCAAGGTCATCCAACTTGAACCTTGACTCCAGAAACGACACCCCTAAAATCCCCCAGGCTTTCTGCCCACTCAGGGACCTCATGAACTTTCTTGTTTCCCCCACGGAGACCAGGTGCTATCCAAGGTGCTGGCGAGAGGCCCAGATGCCATTTAGAGTGACAGCCAGGCCCTCCCGTGTAGATCCAGGGGAAGGATCTGGATTATTACTGTGAATTAAGAGAAACCATATGCATCTAGATGAATTACTAACGCTTCTGCACGGCCGTGGCCAGCACGCTGGTCTGACTCTGCTTGGCACCTGAGAGCCGGCAGTCTGTGTGACCACCTAGGGCTGGAAATGCCTTTGAGCAGGGACCGCCTCTTCGCTGATTTTATATATTCCCCACTCTGTCTCAGGTACACGGCACAGTGCTGGCAGATATTAAACATTTAGTAGCTGTTTATTGAATGAAATTAAAGAGGAAATGGATTCTTAATTATCTTCAAAAATCTCATTTTCCAAAGTCCAATTAATTTCAAAGAGACTCAGCGATTTCTACAGCAGCAAGGCACTAATAATGACGTTATTAATAATCGTCGTTACGGTGCCCTGAGTAGCACGCATCCGGATGTTGGAAAAGTACCTTACATCGGCTCTCACATATATATATATATGCAGAGAGAAATTCCAGGTCTCGCCGGTCTCTGGTAGCCTTTCCAGATGGAAGACCCCAGTGAGTAGGCTCCAAGAGTCCCAGAGGTGAAGCGGAATCCGTATAATTTCTCAGGAGTTACCACTAGGTGGCAGTGTAACACCATGGTCGGCTCTACCTCGCCGTGGGACCCTGAGTGACTTGGGCCAACTCTGGGGGTGCTGGCACGATGGCCGGGGGCGACTTGGTGGCCAAGAAGGGCAAAATTTGGACCCATGCACCAAGCCCTGTAGTTGAGGTTGAGGCCTTTATAGTGTGCGCCGTAGCAGGTCCTTTTGATAGGCCCCTCACTAAATCAGAGTGCATTTTCAATATCTGAAAAATTTTCCAGTTTAAATGCAGTTTCACAAGGCATAATTCAATCTCAGCTCTCACCAACACACCCTCTGTCTTCACACCTTGTATTCTGGACTAGGTTTGGGTGAGGGGACATGAAGGCCATTAATCCCAGTTCTCACATTCGTAAAGGACATGTTCAGGCATTTAGTGTTGCTTGGGTATAAAGCTGTACATAGGATAGTTTTATTCTCTCCATCGTGAAAAAAGTTCACTTGTTTCATGAAAAATACTTACACAGTACCACTACGCTGTGCTTTCTTTCAGCATATCTTCATTTTTAATAGATCAGTATCCTCCAGAATTGAAAACATGCAGGGTTTCTCTTTCAGTGCTGGAAAAACTTCTTGGTACTGGTCAACTAAAACACTCATATTTTCAACAAAGTGTCTGCCTGGCCATACTCTCTCTCATCTCATGGTTTTTGTGCATGCAAATGTTGAGTTTTGCCACTGTTTTCTCTCCGTCTCCAGCTGACCAATGCCTGGTTGTTCCTCTGATCTCAGTATCACCTCCTTTGCAAACCAAGGTCTAAAACTCCTAATGCACCTAGCTGTAATGCTTAGTGTATCATGCTGTCTTTGGTTTTCCTTCTGTGTGTTCTCCAAACCAAGGATTCACAGCCTAGGGTATATTGCTTTTTGCATTGTCCAGTATGCCCTTAAATTTTTGTATGATTTATTTACTGCCATAATATATTGGACAGAAGTAATCAAGAGACCTCAGTGGCCTCCCCTAATGAATGAATATTACTTGGGCATCTAAAGTGAGTTCGGGCTTAGGCTGAGTTTCTGTTGATCTTAGATGGCCTTGTTTAACATCTCTGGGGTAAGCTGGTACCTAGAAGATCATGGTTCGCTTTTTCTGGGCTTTATTCTTTGTGTTCATTTTCTACCTGCCGGACTAATGGGTCAGTCCAGCCTGTGTTCGTAGTGACGGTAGGCAGAAATGATCAAGTGCCAATGGACAAGTCTGTTTCATGGGCTTCATTCTCACTGACATTCCACTGACCAAAGCTAGGTACATGGATAAGCTCAAAGCCAAATCTCCCTACTCACAGGAGAAAGGTGTGACCCAGGTACATGGTCAAGGACATGGTACAGGAGAGAGCTATGCTTTGCTCTTTGACCACTGTTTCTCTGTGCCACATAGTGTCCGCTAGGATGCTGTGTATTTACCAGAAAGATTATCTAAATCTTTCGCCAATGTCTCAACTGTACTCATATTCACAAAAGTTCAAGAGCTCTGGCCTTGATCCATCCGTGAGTTCAGGTTCTGTGCCTTCTCTATTTGCGTATCGTCACAGACTAGGATAAAAGATCATGAACATGGCTGGTGCTGAATACATATGTGTTTAATGAATGAATGCCTCCTGAATGCAAGTCTTTTAGTAGGTTTTGGGAACAGGAAAGTGAACCAAAGACCCTCACTGTGAAGCAGTCTTTACTTTAAGTGCTTCCTCCAAGCTATTGCTCAGGGACTGTGGTGAGGAGACGGGGGGGGGGGTGTCCTACAGCCTCAAATAAAGTTTGCACCTTGGGGGATGAACATCAAAAAAGCACAAACTTTATAGGAGACACAATAGAGGTAGCAATTCCACTTCTGTGGCTCCAAGTGTGGGTTATCCTGCAGAAAGTATGCACTGCACAAATAAACAGATATGCAGGCTTAAAAATGCAAGCAGAGACCTCCTAGTTATTGGTGTCACAAAGTGAATAATGAATTCTCTTAGCAGCTAGTTCCAGAATCCTTCCTTGAGGAGGAAATTGCTTCTGTCCAAGGGAATATTTTGATAAGATGCTCAGGGCAGAAGGTGAGACCCCAAAGGCACAGGTGCCCAGTGAAATGAATTTTGTTTTCTCCTCGGAAGAGGGTGGAGTGAGAAAGGAGATAACACATGGAAGAAAGAGCAAGACACCTACACAGAAAGGACAATAGGACACCACTGTGAGAAAACTTGGAAGCCATCCCAGGCCCCTGGAAAATGCTAACAGGGAGCTTCCAGAGGATTTCTGGGAGATGTTCTGTGGGACCCTCCCTTGCAACCCCAGAGTTCACGACTCACAAATGCATCTCACATTTTCCTTGCTTTTGCTTTATTATTTCTTCTGGTTATGGCTTCATGGTAAATGAGAAAAAGACTGAGATGTTCATCAGAGCTGTGTGGTCAGAGCAGACTTAGTAGTGTGATCCTGCTAATGAAATTTGTAAATGCAAGTTCCCGGTATCTGAGGAACCTGGCAAAGGCTCTGGGTATTCAGTGACTGTGGAACCTGAGCGTGTCAGAGGATCCATACCTGACACCTGCTCTACTGTACCCTCTCACTGGGGGATGTTGAGTTGGGCTCTTCCATTATGTCTCTGTTTCTTCACCTCTGAGCTGAGTGTGATAGTGGTACGTCCTTCACAAGGAGGTTGGGGGTGTCCTACAAGTCAGTAGATACAAGGCACAAAAAAGTACCTGGGACATACGGTGTGCTTGTCAGCCCTCAATGTTTTAGATGTCATTGTTATTACTCATAGTTGACACCTGAGCAGTATTGGCCAGGTGGACTGGAAGTAACACTAGATTAGGAATGAAAATCCAAGGTCTTGTCTCCTCCTTCAAGCTCAGGAAGTCTCCTCCTGTAACCTTGAAGAAGTCACTTTGCCCTTTAAGGCTTTCGGCTTTCCCTTCCTCTATCAACGGAAGGAATTGAGAAGAATTTCTTCAGTGGTTGTTCTTCCTCTCAGTATGCAGGAGGCAACTCCTGGCCCCAGCAAGCCTGCTTTGACATTGGAGGAAGTAGCCTGAGTTGTAGTTCATAGTCCACCCCTAAATCCATTTTCCCCACTCAGCATAACACTGAAGTGAGACTGACTTGGTGTGTTTGTTTACACCCCTTGGGAAGTTATTTCCCTTTTCACTTAATTACCCAATACCCAGACATTGCTGTGCAAAATTTGCCTCAAATACATTTTGTAAAGTCATCCAGGCTCGCTCATTTGGTGCTTTGATTAAAATGTGCAATCTTCCCCAGGCTTCAGCACCTCTTTAAATAATTGCACCTCCAGTGACAAAGTAAACAGCCCATGCTAGGGCCCAGAGAACAAGATGAATGCAGGGCACATCCAGCAGGTATTGTATATCCCAGCCCCCAGGAAAACATGCAACCTCTGGGTTAAGTGCTAGACCAATGCTGGCTTTAGGTTGCTTCTTTTCCACAATTTTGTTCGGAGGGAGCATGACCCAGAAGCACTGCAGAATCCCTTTTGCCCACCCTTCCACAGCTCCTTGTCTGCTTGACTTGGCCTGAACCCTGGAAAAAAGCTGGCCAAGGGTTGGTTTTTCACTGAGAGCCTGGCTCATCCCTTGGCAGCATCGAAAGTGGAAGTCTCCCTTAACTGCTCCACAGTCGACTTGCAAGGGCATCGTTCTCAGGGGCTGTGGGGTCTCGAGAGGTTGGCAACTTTGATTCAGGTCCACCTTTCTCACTAATGAGTGATGTTGACCTTGATCATTTCACTTTATCTTTCTTTGATTCCCTCCCCCACTCTCTGCTTCTTGTATACAAGTGAGTTTGACATTGCAGACTACAGGGGATCAAATGCACCTGTAACATTTTCTTGCACCATGACCAGAAGGAGGAGGTTTAAGGTCTCTGAGACTCATTTTCTCACCTGGAAAAGAGGGTTAGTGTTGATAATGAAAATTAAATCATTTGAAGTAATATGTTTAGAGCATAGCACACAGTACCAGGCATAGACATGGTGTTTTGGGGCAAATAGTGTGGGGGTCTGGAATGAGCAAGGCTTGGGGTCAGGTTTGGGTTTGAATCTTGGTTTTATCAATGTTTAGCTATGACCTCAGGCAAATTACTTACCTTGTGTGAATTTCTGTTTCCTGATCTGAACAGAAGAATAATAAATACCCTTTTTTGTTGTCTATTTTTTTATTAGTACATGCTTACAGTACATAATGACTACATTTATCATGGGGAGTTTGTATATGTACATAGCACATTGTAATTCGTATTTGTCCCCTTCTCCTCCCATCCCTACCTGCTGTCTCACAAGATGTGATGAAGGAGAGATTAAATATGATGATCTATGTAACACACACATCAACTTGTCTGGCTTAGAGTAAGAACTCCTAAATGCTTATGCACCTGGGCAATAATAGTGACCTATAGTTTAATAAGCCAATTTTGAGATCCAGAATGGGAAGTTCAGTCCAAGATTTGTCCTTAACACCATGGTCCAAGAAAAAGCTGAATAATACTGATTGGTAAGGATGTTTTTGGAAAGTTCTTTTCCCCAAGATCTCAACTCCAAGGTATCAGAATTGGGAATCTTAACCACTAGGCCGACATAGATTTGTCTTGAATTTTCCTTCTTGTTTTACAGGGCATGGCAGGGATCCTGAGGAACCAGAGTGTGAGAAAACGAGACCATCTGTCATCTTCCTAATTTGCTAGCTGTGCATCCATTTCAAGTTCCATCGTTCTTTTTATCCGCCCATCTTTTTATCCATCCATCCAACAAAATAAAGCTGTCACGCTGTGCTGTGCTGCAGAAAGTCCATTTAAGATCTGTTTTGGTGGAGACACACGCAGAAAGGCTGAAAGGATTTGGTTTAAGAGGAGAAGGAGGTGAAAGTTTGGAGACAATTTTGCAAAGAAGGGCAGAGAAATGAGATAGGAGCTGAAGGGGTGTGGAAGGTCGGCTTGTCTTCTGTATCTGATGGTAAAAATCAAGAAGAAAGGAAAAATTTGATGGTGACTGATCAATGACCATGATATTAAAAATTGGGACCCAGGGTTCAAGCAGAGGCTCTGGCCTTAGAGAGGAGACCGTCAGTTTACCCTGGATTGGGTGGGAAGGCAAAGCATATGGATGGAACAAATGCCCTGAATTGGTAAATGTGTAGGTGAAAGACCATGGATTTTATTCTGATGGCTTCTATTTTCATAGCTGAAAGTGAGCAAGGGGAAAGAGTAAAAGCTATGAAATATGTTTAGCTCCTTTGGATTCTCTCTGAAGTAGATCATGCAGAAAAGTGGATGAATGAATGGCTTAGAAGATGTAGCAGGACTGGAAAATATCACATGGACCCACCTGAAGTAGATCATCGCGCATTTGAAGCCATCCAGTCAATATGCTTGCACAGTTTTTTCCCACCAAGTTCAGTAGCTTTGATAGAAATTCAAAATAGTGGCATTTAACAAAGTTTTTGTTTTTTGTCAGCACAAAGGGCTGGAAAATATGCTGGGAGGTAAGGTCAGTGATACATATTTGAATGTAAGGAGGGGTGTGTAAAGACAGTGGTATGGTGGAGTTAAGGGTAAGCAAAAACATGGTGTAATGGTGGATTTGGGTTATAAAAGAATCAGTAGTTTTTGGAACTGGAAAACTGAAGATGAGAGACAGTAGTTGGAAAGTAGAACCCTTATCATCGAGACAATGGAGGGGTGAAAAAGTACTCATAGGAACAGGTCTAGGATATGGGTATGGGATGGAAGGGTTGAGTTTAGATGGATAGAAACATCTTTGAAAAAGTGCAGGGCTCTGCTGGGGTTTCTCTATGGCAAATGAAGGCATTCAGAATCCTAAGCAAGGGTAATTGGATCCAGGTGCTAGGGACTTGTGATGAAGGAAATGATCTGGGGCTCTGTGGATGACTAGAATGGAGAAGGAGTAGCTCGTTCCATCTGGCAGCATGACCACTGAAGCCAGGAGTGCTGGGGGCAGCGGTGTGGAGGAGCCATAACAGTCCAGGAAGACTCTAGACCTTACTTTACCCTAGTGGCAAAGGCAGTATGGGAATTAACAGAGCAGCCTCCTCTTGAAAGGAAGGACTTGTGTTCGAGACATTTGTAGGAGTTGGTTCTAGACTCAAGGAGCTATGGAGCCCTCTTAGCACTTCCTGTTGTTGCACAGGTTTCTGCTTCTTGGAGTTGTCCTCTCACTGACTGCAGACCCTTCTGTGTACAGGAGTCTCATGCAGAGGATTTGGAGGCCAACTGTCCTGACTCCTGTGCTCATGACCCACTGTGAATTAACTCTACGAACTTGTGCTAATTGGTTGACTTTTCTGAACTTCAGTTTGTTCGTCAGAAAATGGGCTGGTAGGGGTTGAGTGTAGCTTAGTGACAGAGTGTGCCTGAGGCCCCCAGAAGCAGCAAAAGAAAAAAAAAAAGGCTGTTAATGCTTGATTATGTAGCTGTTGAAAAGTGAAAGGGAATCAGTACAGACACTGTGATTGGAACAGGCCTAGAATATCACTGTGTATATAAATGTTTGCTATAAATACCACTATTTTAAAATTAATATTCTATTCTTTATAGGCTTTCTATTGTGATACAACAGAAACACGAAGGAAATGTTTCCAATTGCAATTGAAGATGAACAGATTTGGGTAGTAGTGAACCGCAGTTCCCGAGGACCTGGTGTGAAGGTTTGGGAAGTTGGGTATAGTCAGATTAAGGGCTACACAGAGGTTTCAAGGATGACGGAGCGGTGAGGGTGAGCTTAAGAAGTGTTGTTTACAGCAGAACAAGGTTGGGTGATGAGCAGCATTGCCTGGACAGTGCTAAGCTCCGGGGTCCCCTCTTTATTTCTACTGATGGACATTATCAGTGTGGTTCACTGGCGTACCCCGAAATTGACACAAGAAAAGCCATTCATTTTTATGGAATGAGCAAAAGATGTTTCTGGGATGAACACACTTTGGGGAGATTTCCCATTCATCTGGCCTCCTCTGACACCTCGCACTACCCTTCTGGAAGCCCACTTGATCTCTTGGTCAGAGTTCCTGTGAGGTGCACCAGACATCTAGGCATACCTCTGTCCTTGCTGTTGTTTTGTTTGTAAACAGCTGTATCTGTAGCTCCTTTCATCCAGAGAGCTGACAAAAGGTGTTATATAATGTTCCCAAAGCTGACTCTTATTTCCTGAGCAGATGCTAGGATGGCAGTGACAATCCACAACATTACAATCAAGAACATCAGCACTTGTTGAGCATTGTAATGTGATTACAGGACAGACCGTTCCTTTTTTCCTCTGGCTGAATATTCAAGACACCATCCAATGTGGTGCCCTCATGCTGCCATTACTTGTGGCTGCGCCTCCTGGTCTGCTTGGGGCTGTCTGCTCTTTGGCAGGAGGGTGCTGCACTACTATCTGGTGTGCTCACTGAAGACTTGTGTGCTAAAGTCTGCCACAAATGGTAGCAGAGGGACCACAGATCATGTAGAAAACCACCACAGGCATAGGCTGTTAAGCTCACATATTACTTTCCAAATCAGGACATTTAATGCAGAGTTCCAGATTAATTCTTTTTTGAAAATCAGAAAACCCAGCCACAGTGATTACGGCATCCTATTTGATTGATCATCATTGGCTGATGTTGTGTCTTGGCACTCCACACAGACAGAATCCTTGCTGTGATTCCCTGTAGATCCTGGGGGCATGCTCCTTGGGACCTGTTATGGTTTGGGGTTTATTTGCAAGGGGAAACAGTAACATAATACAGGACACATACTTTATATGATTATTTATAATAGTCACCAAAGAATGATATACAAAAGAGTGCAGGAAATCTGTCCACAGACTATAGATCAAGAATCCAGTTGAGGGCCCGGATACCACAGAAATGTCCTGCATGAGTCCAGCTGAAGACCTAGGGCCCATAACAATGCCTCCCACAAATCCAACTGGAGGCCCAGAGCCCATAACAATATCTCTTGCAGACCTGTTTCACCGATCTGCGCTGGAAAGGCCCAAAGGACAGTGGTGGAATCTAGGGAGTCTGTGCCACTGGGATGAAGGTCCTGTGCTAGCAGGCTGACGGATCTATGGTGGAGCCAGGAAGTGATGCTCAGAAGAACCAGAGCTTCCCTGAAAGGTACCATAGCCATCCTCAGCAACAGCGAGGTCCGGAGCTCCTCTGATGATCAAGATGGCTGAGTTCCCATCAAGGAAGCCAATGAAGCAAGCTTCTCTAGGAGACTGGCAGTGCACCATCTTCCCCTCCGGAGCCAGGAAGTGATGCTCAAAGTGAAGACCAGAGCTCCCCCAAAATGAACCAAGGCCATTCTCAGTGCCTTCGAGGTCCTGAGCTCCTCAGAGGATGAAAACAGCCAAGTTCATCTGGAGAGCCAGCATGACAAGCTCCTCCAAAACAACCAACAACTCTTTACAGCTTCCACCAGCTCCAACATCCTTTCTCTGCTCCCAACACCCTCTTTAGTTCCCAAAATCTTTATTTCTTCTTCTCCAGGTCTGCCTCCTCTGCTGGCAACAGTCCCCAGGTGGGCCTCCCACACCCGGCACCATGCTTACTCAGTTCAGCTGGGAGTTATAAATTGACCGCCAGTTGTCTATCTACCACAGGACCCAATCTTTTTCTTTCTGTTTTTATTTTTATTAATACATGTTTGCACTACACAATGGTCACTTCCCTCCCAGGGAGTCGTTAGGTGTATGCATGTGTCTTAATTCACTTTCCCCCTTCCCCTCCTCTTCCTGCACCCTCCCTCCTCCTCTTGGTCTCCCTCCCTCCTCCCCTCTTGGTCTCCCTCCCATCAGCAAAAGCTCTATCTCCATGCCATATATAAGCTTGTGTGTCTGATTTATTTCAACTTAACTCAATGGCCCCAAGGTTCATCTTTTTCTACAAATGACTCAAGTTTATTCTTTGGGGCAGAGTAGTACTCCATTGTGTATGAATACCATATTTTCTTTATCCATTGGTCTGCTGATGAAATATAGGCTGCTTCTAATATTTATCTTTTCATGAGTTGTGCTGCTACAAACATGGGTATGCATGGTTATATGAAATCTTTAACACTTTTGGGTTTATGTTATGAATCTGCTTCCCACGGGCCCCAAAATTTGTAACTTGAACCACGCAACTGAGATAAAAGAATATGGGAGAGAGCGTGTATAGTAATCTGTGAATAATTAATAACTACACAAATATGGATGTGCTGAACAGCATCCAAACTTTTTCTGGCTATTTGTGAGAGTAAACAAGTTACACAACCCCTTTGAAAAAGAAAAGGAAAAAAAAGATCTAAACAGATCTAACAAACTGATACATTCTGCTCTTCTTGGAAATTTAAACTGAAATCAGCAGCATGGGAAATTCTTGCTTAAATTCCTACCTTACTTTTGAGAACACCACAATTATCAAAGTAAAAATTGCCTGATTCTTCCCCAGGAGAGTAGAGAGTTTCACAGTTCCCTTTATTGTTTTGTGCTGTAGCAGCACCAATTATCACCTGCTGAAGCTCTTAATGGTGTGTGTGTGTGTGTGTGTGTGTGTGTGGTCACCCAAAGCTTTTGGTGGTGAAGTATTGCAGATTTTGTTTTTGTTTTGCCACCACAGTGTAAAATGCTTGACAGTCACATGTTGGAGTATATATTTTTCTCAAGACCAATTCAAGCTGTGACCTTGATCCAGTTGTTTAACCTCTCTGAGCCTCAGTGTTCACCTCTATAAATCTGACAGTCATGGTTTTATATCACAATGTTCTTGCAGGGATGGAATCAGAAACTCTCCGTGGAAGTGCCTGGCACAAAGCCTCCCATTGAGAAAGTGAGCCTTTCTGTTCAGAGCATTCATAAGGAAAGACCCTGAGCAGAGGAAGTCCCCAAGGGAAGCCCATGCAGTCAGCGCCCAAGGGCCAGACTGAACGGGGTGTCAGAGATGGGGAGGCTGTTGCTCTGCCTTCTGGAACCTGCACCACCAGACCCTCCAGAGAGGGTGGCTTCTCATCTGATGATTGGAGTTAACTGCTCTGGGAGATTTCTCCCAGAACTAAGCTTATAACACTGATCCTCAAGCAGTAATTTCCCCTGGGAAACAAGTGCAGAACATTTTTCTGACCACAATCGTCTGACTGATATCTATTTGCTTGGGGCCATTTCCCTTAGAGAGGTGGGATGATTAGCCTGGATTTTCTGAAGTAGTCCATATGAAAGCTTGTCCTTCCTCATAAGCTGTTAACCCTGATGAGGTAACAACACTTCCATAGAACCTTCCATTTGCCAGGTACTCTGGGGATATGGCGGTGGTCAAAGCTTCTTCCTACAAGCATTTGGCAGTGCAGTGGAAGAGATGGATAAGTATTCACACAGTCGAACAGGGTGGTAAGTGCTACTATGACTAGGGAAGGTTTGGGATGATGTGGGGGTTCCCTGGAGGGCAACCAAAGCATTTGGGGAAAACTGGGTGTCATGGTTACTTTTCTCTTGTTGCTGGGACAAAATACCCAACACCCAAAGTTAAGGAGGGAAAGATTTATTTAGCCCACAGTTTGTGGAGGGTTTAGTCCATAATCAGCAGACTTCAAAGCAGGGTAGCATGGCAGAGGGCAATAGATCATGGCAGGAGACAGCAAAAGCAACAAGAGCCAAAAGGGGAGAGGACAAGCCTCTTTTCCTCCTTTATATTGTAAGCAGGCTACCCTGCGAGGGCAGGTGTAGCACTCACTGCATCTCTGCGAGCTCCTCTTGCACAGGCTGAGGATGTTTACAAACTGAAGACCCTGGCCCCCTGCTGAGTTACATAGTAAGACTTCTAAACTTGTCAGGTTGACACAGTGCATCAACCATTACACTGGAGATACTTTCTGGAGGAGTGCTATGGTTTGTTTATGTTTCCCTCAAATCCACATTTTGAAATCATAATTGTCAGGGTTTTAAGAGGTGGGACCTTTAGGGGAGGATTAGGTGAGGAGAGTGGAACCCTCATAAATGGGATAAGTATCCTTATAAAAAGACCACATAGTAGGAATAAAAGAGACCTTTCTTTCTACTATGTGAGGACACAAGTTCTTGAGCCAGTAAGGGGTCCCTCATCAGGCCAGCACTGTAATCCTGGATTTCTTGGTTTTCCAAACTGTGAGAAATAGTTCTGTTATTTCTGAGCTATTCACTGCATGTTATTTTATTAAAACATCTCAGACTGAATAAGAAAAATGCCAAGTGCAAGCTGAAAGATAAATAGGGGTAGCTGGACTAATAAATATAGGGTGGGTGATTCAGGCACAGGTAACAGTCTGTACAAGCCTGGAGATGTAACTTAGCAGCAGAGTGCTTGCCTTGTGTGAAGGAGGCTCTGGGTTTAATTGCCAGCATTACCAAAAAAAGCAATAATAACAACACCCCCCAAATGAAACAAACAAACAAACAAAATCCCCGATCCTGTACAATGGCTTAGGGCACGAGAAGGTGACATGTTTAGAGATTTTCCAATGTTCAGCATGGCTAGAGAGCTATTGGGAACCCTCAAGGGGCTGGTCAGAGAAACAGGGTCCCATCCTCAAGAGCTTTGCTGCTCATACTAAGGAGATTGGATTTGACCTATGAATTGGTCCTAGAATTTTGGTGTGCAGTCTATATCTCTGAAAAACAGTTGTACATTTATCTATCCTCAATGTTGGTCGATGTTGCCTAGTCAGACCTTGCTGTGCTCTTAGTACAGAAAGATGTCCTAGACGCATGCATTTTACATCATTGGGGAAAGTCCTTTTTCCACCTGTTGCATGACCAGAACAATGCTTCTCAATTTTTTTTTGGAAAACTGGTATTTGTAGATGCAGCATGAAATTACTCTGTTGTTTCTGCTGTTACCACTGATGTACCTATATCCTGTCATGGAGTTTTCAGGGGTTTAAAATACGGTAAGTGTCCATTTCATAGGCCTCAGTGTTGAGTTTGCAAAATAAAGAGAAATTCTCTTTAATTTTCATAATGGAATTTGATTTTGTTCTCTAGCTCTATGGCACTGAACTGATAGTGGAAATGTAATTATTTTGAGAAAATTCAAGCAAATAAAAGTTTTATCTTTTTTCTTTTTTTCCCAGTCACTTCACAATTTTCCCCTTTCCTCTTCTCTTTATGACTGCACCTAATTTCCAGGAGGTTTTGGCATGGAAAAGTCATTAAGAGTGGCACCTGGTTCTTGGCCACCTTCTCTTCTGCATTAGAGAGCTCATTTCCATTGAGCTCACCCATCACTGCCTGCCACTGCTGGTCTCCTTCGGGATGCCCACTGCCTCATCTTTTTTCTACCTCCACTAGGTGACCAGGGGATGTTAGGGATCATCAGCCATAAAGACCGAATGGAAAACATTCAGCCTCTTACCTTACTAGGGAGCCTAAGAAATCAAGTCCATTTCCATGGACCTTTCAAGCCAATTTCTCTCTCAGTGAAGCTCCATAGTGGAATAGAGTTGGAGTACTCTAAGATCCTGTTTACTTTCCAAGGCTCTGATCAGCAGGAAAGCTTTGGTTTCTTCTGCTCTTGGATATATGGTTCTTCCATACCATGAACCTCACTCCAAAGGAACAGGACACAGAGATTCCTTTCAGGGCCACTCGTAGTTTCTTTCTTCTTTTATCTTTGGGGATTTTAATGTAGTGTAAGTATTAGTAAAAGCTGGCTTTAACTGACCATGAATTCATTTCACCAACTTTTGTTTTGAAAGAAGCTTTATGTCCTGACTCTTTCTGAGTTCTGCTTTGGAACTCCAATTGTCCTTTCAAAGTTTTCCCTGCCATGGGTTCAAATGTTTGTTTTGAGAAAAGATACATAGATTTATTTATCTTTTCTTTCTTGGTGCTTCATTAGTTTTCCCCAAGGGGAACTGGAATAGAATGATCTTACCATTGGGCAATGGAAGATAGGCATAAAGGAGTAATTGGGCAAAACTGTCATGGATTAACTCTGTAAAAGAGTATCTTTTCACTAAAGAAGTGGGAACTGTGCATATAAACAGGAGACACAAGCGAATCTTCATATGTACTGTAGCTGGGAGAGGACAAACTGAGTGCTGTGCAAAGTTTAGAATGCTCGGTAGAAAGGACCGGTTTCTTCTGTGCTTAAAAGGCACGTCAGAATAAAGGCAAGCAGCAGAAATATCCTCTATAAAAGAATCCACGCTATTCTCTCTGTCTCTTTGTCTTTCTCTTTCCAAATCTTTTAAAACATATGTATTTTGGAGAATGTTGCATACTCTACCCTTCTAATACAAAAAGATGATGATCTCACTTCTGTCTAGGGAATCCACCACAAACTCACACCAAAGCTCACCATCAGCTTCCTGACTGTTTCCTCTAGTTGGTGCTCAGAGCTGGGAGGTTTCTAGCTTTAGACAGGAACACAATCTGGACCCATAGTCTGGGGAAAGAATCTTCTTATTACACTGTGTTTGCAGTGGGTTTCAGAAATGTCTTCTGAACTCGTTCCCCAAGGTTAGGCATTAGAATTATCTGCTTATTTGTTGGCTCACTTCTTTTGATGGTAAATAATAGAGTTGGGTGTAGACTAGAGAGAGCAGAGAATCATCTAAAACACAAAAGATCTTGGATTGGCCTTAGAAACTGAGCTCATGATAAGTCCTCAGCTCAAAGGTTAACTGCTATAGTTTGGGTCTTGAATGTCCCTAAGTTCCATGATTCTGGGGCCTAGTCCCCAGTTTGGCACCCTTGAGTGGTGATGCAAACTTTTATAAGCAAGTCCTAGAGGGAGGGGAGGTCTTAGATCATTGGGGAATGCCTGATTTTGTTTGCTTGAGACCCAAGGCCATGTTATATGAGCTTGACCTCTAGAAGTAGCTAGAATCAGTCACGCAAGGTCTTCATGCCTACATGGCAGATCCCACCATTAGAAACCTTGGACACCAGGGTGCATGTGAGCTCCACTGTCTGATAATATTTTGTATTTGTGGTCATACATAATTTCCGGGAGAGTGAAGTTCCATCTAAGCCATTCCACTAAGAGACCAACTAGAAGCTCATATTTGGTTTGTCCTGGACTCTGCCCATCAGCATTTCAGGTTCTTTGACTGGAATTTGATCCACTGGTTTTCCTGGGTATCCAGCTGGAAGATACTAGGTTATGGGACTTCTTGCCTTTCATATTTGTCAGAGCTAATTCTTTGTAATAAAGCATACTCCTGTTTATCCTACTCATTGTGCTTCACTGAAGAACCATGATGAATATAAAACTTTATACCCGAATATTTTCTCAGAAATAATTGGCATCCACTCTGCAGGCTGTCAGACCTCTTTTTTGCCTTGACCTTCCTGGGCTAGATTTAATCCCCTTTCCTCCAAAGGCACACTCAGCCGTGTCCTCTTCCCCCATAGCGCCTTGTCCCCTGTGCACAGCTGTGCCTCTCTTCCATCCCCGATGCTGTGTCAATCCAACTTATTGTTTTCTCTTTCCCTGTCCTGGGCCTATTGGACAATGCAAGAGGAAAATCACATTACAAGGCTGAATTGGTACTGTTACTAACCGATTTATGAGACTCTCAGCCTCAGCTGAGCCACCAGGACTGCTCAGTCATCTTTTAATACTTCTAGTTGACCTTCCCTTGCTTTCCCCACACCAGATGCCCCTAACCTATGCTTGCTCTCCCCAACCGACCATCACCCTCTCATTCCTAGCATATGTCAAACCAAGGCTCTACAGAGAAGTGAGAGAATGCTGGAGGTGTATTCCCCATGTGTGCCCCTTCTCACTGTGCACTTCTAAATCTGCCTGCTTTTTTCCTTGTCTGTGCTTCCTTCATGATTATGTCTGAAAAAGTTATTACTCATCTCCAAGTTAGCCTTTCCAGCATTACTGCTGACTCTGCTTACTGTTTTTTTCTTTAGGAAAACTTTCATTCCTTCCCTCACATTCTCCCCACTCAGTTTTTCCCTCATATACAATGGTGTTTGCATTTCCTCAGTCACATGCAGGCTCACCTTGTTTTATTGGGCATCAGTTTATTGCACTCTGCACGTATCATGTTATTTACAAATTGAAGATTTGTGGTCAATGCCTGAAGCAAGTTTCTTGGGATCATTATTTTTTTCCTGAAAGCTAACATGATTCTTCACATTGTTTTAGCAATGAAGTATTTTAAATTGAGGTATCTACATTATTTTAAAGGTATAATGCTACCAAGAACTTAATAGACTGCAGTATAGTGTCAACATAATTTATACAAGCACTGGGAAACCAAGAGGTGTGTGACTCATTTTATTGTGATATTCACTTTACTGCAGTGGCCCAGAACCAAACCTGTAGTATCTCTGAGGTTTACCTTTTCTTTTCTTTTTACTTTGCTTCCCTTTCAAGATCTGCCTTATATATCTCTCTTTGTCACTTCCAAACACTTTATGCCTGCTCTTGACCAGTGGTCCTTGACCCTTACTGTCAAGTAGAATGGTATGCTACAGCTTTCAAAAATCTCCATGCTTATCCCTTATCCCAAAACAACCGAATCAGAATCTGGGATTGGGACCCAGGCATTGCTATTTTGAAAAGCTTCCCAGGAGATTCTAGGTAGTGACCATTGCCGAGAATCTCTATTCTTTCCTTACCTCCCATTCAAATCCAAATGTACAACCATCCAACTTCTTGCTTCCATGCACTGAGATTGAATTTCCTATGATCACAAAAGCTGCCATTCTCCAGTAATATTATAACCTTCAAGCCTTTACCTACTCAATATTGTGGACCATGTGACTCTTAAGGAACATTTTGCATGTGAACTTCTGTGGTTCTTTTCTACTGTCTTCACACTTAAACTTTTCCTCCATTACCTCCTTTGGCTTTATTTCCTTTGCTTGTCCTTCCAAGTCTCTACCCTTCCCCATTTTATACCACTCTCAATATCTCCAGCAATAATATCCATTCCCATCTTTTTCTTCTGTTACATTCTCTTTTCCTTTTCTTTCACTGTGCTTAGCATGTATGCTAATCAGCTTTCTCTGGTACACAATACCCAACACCCACAACTTAAAGGCGATAATTAATTTGGCTCACGGTTTCAGGGGCTTCAGTGTATGGGTTAGCTGGTTCCAAGGCAGAAACATCATGGATGACGGGTGGGGTGGGGCAAAGATTCTTAGGTCATAGTGGCTAGGAAGCAGACCTGGGAAACAGTACCAGAGAGGAAGGGTTCAGGGACCAGACACAGACCCCAAAGTCACACCTCTTCGATCAACTCGGATAGATCCAGATGGGTGCTTCACTAATCCCTCAGATGACCCCCCAAACCAAATCAAGATGACAATTATCTTTAACAGTTACAACATCTCTCTCGTTCCTACTTCATAGGCCAAACTACAACAACTTGGAAGCATCACTGATATGGCGTCCTCTTTCATACTTTCATCTAGATGGCTGATAGTGCTTGTTAATCAACCTCGGTCCTGTTTCAAAACCTCTGCTAGGTCCCAATATGCAACAAGAAAAATATCAAACCCTTCAGCCTGCAAGGAATCACGCTTCACATTTCAGTGCCAGTCTGCCTTTGGGGCCCATTTCCGGCCACCCTTCCTCCCTCAGTTCCTCCAGATGGGAGCACACTGGCCACAGAACATCTTTTTACTTCTCCATGCTCTGTACATGTTCTCCCTTGGGCTCCCTTTCTGCCCTTCTCTCTACCTAGTGACCTTCCACTCACCTTCAAGGCCCAAGTAAAACGTCAGCTCTCTCTGACATTCATTATTCATTTATATCCTTGTACAGCTTAATAACAAACTAATCACTCACCAAGGTCTCCGATCATCACTGATTTATTTTCCGTTCTCCCACTTCATGGTCAATTTCTTGAGAGCAAAGGCCACTACTTGCCCGTCATTTTCTCTGTGGGTCTCAACATAGGTCCCAGAACAGTACAGGAGCCAGTAGGAACGTGCAGAGTGAAACCAATAATGGTAATGTGTGAGTGGTCCAGCTAGAAAGGGAGAGCAGGACATAAGGACCAAGAGGACTTTATGTAGAGAGAGAAATCTGGCAAGCATGTCATCTGGCATGAGTACTAGAGTTATTAAAAATATTCCTCGGTCCTGGTGTCAGGAATAGACTGCTGAGCTGGATAGAGCCATATCAGACGTAATATGTCATGTATTATGACTTTATTTCTGTGTGCTGGGAAGGAGCAGAATTGGATTAGTTTTCTGCCCCAGGAAATAGCCATAGAGTAAGCAGTAATGAGATCAACATTCACTGCTGAAATTCTCTGCAACCCCCCAGGGTAGAGAACAGTGGGAAGAAGTCCCTCATAGAGAAGGTGTGTGAGACTCACTTTGTACCCAAAGATGAGTCTTTGGGAAATCAGGTGGCTGCTCTGGGAGCTTCTAGGGTACAAAACTGCCAGGTGGTGCACAGCTCTCAGGCTGGATCACTTTCTCCCATGCCTTTCTGAGCCAGTTATGCTAAATGAGATCCTCTCCTTGTATTAAAGGGCATTAGCCATCTTTTCCTGAGGATACAGAGCTTTGGAAAGCTTTTTTCTTTAGCCTCTTGAATTCTTTTATTCACTGGTATTTTTGTGTCCTAGATCCTTTATTCATATCACTATTACAACTACATTAAACCTGATAATGTAGCAGGTCCTTGGCATTGAGGACTTAAAATTTTATGAGTTTTACTTCATATATCCCATCCCAAAGTCCTTGATGTGTAATTACTTTTCTTCTCCTAATGAATTTGTGTGAATTTCTTCGTGATGGGGAGAGGAGTTAGTTAGCAAGTTAGTGAGCTGGGTCACCTGCCCAGTCTTTGAACTTTATTATTATTTTTATTCATTTGTTCAACAATATTTTTGAGTACCTACTGTGCATCAACCCCTATTATAGCTCTCCAGGGTGGAGGTACAATGATAAATTAAAAGGTGCTCTGTTCCTGTGGATTGTGCAGTCTTTTCTGGCAAGAGCCTGAAGGAGTAGAAACAAAGAAGTACTTTAATTTCACATAGTGGTATTTTCCATGAAGAAAATGAAACTCAGTGATGTGAGGGAAAGGGGGAGGGAGATATTAGAAGGGGGGGGACCCTGTCGCAGAAGCGTTATTCACAATAACCACAAGGTAGAAACATCAAAGTGTCCATCTACAGTGGAATGAATAAACAACATGCAACATATCCAGGAGCTCAATACAATTCAGCCAGAAAGTGGAACTTCTGATGCGTGCTACGGCATATGAGCCTTTCAACATGAACCAAGGTGAAAGAAGCTAAAGGAAAAGGACAAATAGGGTTAACAGTTTGCTTACATGAAATACCTAGAAAAAGTAATCTATAGCAATAGAAAGTGGGAGAGACATTAGCAAGTGCTGGGGTGAGTGAATGGAAAGTTATTTAATGGACAAAGAGTTTTATTTGGGATAATTAAAAAGTTTCTGGAAAGATTGTGGTGAGGGATGTTCAACACTGTTAATACACTGCAGGAGATTGAATTGTCCACTTAAAAAGGAGCAAATGGTGAATTTTGTTATATAGATTTCACAAAATTAAAAAATTGAGAAGGAAGACTTGGAATGACAAGAAAGCACAGGGCAGAGGGAGCTGAGGGAAGGGACATTCCTACCAGAGAAAACAGCTGGTGCCAAGAGCACAGCGAAGGAAGGACCTTATGTTATTTTGTAGTTTTCTATTGTTCTGTGCACCAAAACTCTCATGAAATGATAAAACTATGTTTCTTTGTTTTAGAAAAAAGGCTTCAGGAAGGAAGTCAGCTGTCAGAGGTGGTAGCGGGAGTGACGGCGTCTGAAAGCAATGGTGAGTTTGAGGGTTTTAGAAGACCTTTCAATTCCGTGGTCAGAAAGACGGAGGGTCTTCTGCACTCACTGGTTTGCTGGTCTGACCCTCTCACCAAACTTGCAGAATCTTGACACCATCCAAGACTGTCTTGTGTTAGGGTCTCCTGAATCTTATGTATTTGTGGAACACTGAGGCTGACAGAATTAAAGACAGTGGAAAAGGAATCCAACTCTACATCCACCATTAACTACTTGCTTGCTTATGAATAGAGGGCTCAATTGAACTTGGCCTCAATTTCTTCCTGCATAAAATGTAGGTTTGGATGAGATTAAGTATCATAAATATAAGGTTTCTTATTCTCTCTCACACGCCTAGCAGCAGGACCAGACGGTGACATGTGGGCGCCCTGGACCTAATTGGCTTTCATCCAAATCAATATTCTTTACAAATTTGTTCAATATTTACTTAGCTGGAGGGGAAGAATAGGTGGACAGAAAATGATATTTTATTAATAAACCGTGTATTTGCTAAATTTTCTTCAACAGAGTAAAACAGAATCATAGAAAAATTTCTCTAAAATATTCCCTTCTGTGTATGTTCTTATTCTTTCTTCTGGGTTTTTCCATCTGTCACACAAGAAAACTACATGTGAGCTTGGGAAATGAACTACCATAAAAAACTGTACAGTCGTCTTTCCTTGTCTGAGTGGGATTTGTTGCAAGACCCGTGGATACTTGCAACTGAGGATAAGCTCCATAGGCCCCATGCACATTTATATACATACGTAGCTATGTCACAACATAATTTATAAACTATTCATAGTAAAAGATTAATAACAATAACTTATAAAATAGATGAATTATACAATATTCTGTAATAAAAGTAATGTGCATATTTTTTTTCAGTTGGCCATGGGTGCCAGTTGCATATAAAGCTTAGTTAAGTTGGAAAAAGAGATGATTCATGTCCTAGGAGGGATGGCATGAGTTCTCATTCCAATACTCAGAAGAAGATTTAAAACTTATATATTGTTTATTTCTGGAATTTTCCATGAATAGTTCTGGACTTCAGTTAACTGTAGGTAATCAAAACTGTCAGGGAAAAACCACAAAGCAGTGTGTGGAGGGGTGACTACTACATTATGCCTGTCTAATTACATGGCAAATAGTAAATCACATACAAAATATATCTAGGTTTTATTTTACCTAAGAAGCAGCATTTTATGTACTTTGTTCTTGTCTTCTCATTTTTGATGTTATGGATATTCTTCTGTGGGTAAGCATTGGCACTTTAGGTTACTTTTTTGGCTCTCAAGTTAGGACTAACTTGGACTACAAATTTGAGAACAAACTTGAGAACACTGGAGATAGAAAAGGAGGATAAAAACCTTGGTTGCATTACCATTACGCAAAGAGATTTATTAATCCATGTTTTAGTTTCTTTTTTCTCATTGCTGAGACAAAGTACCTGACACCTACAAGTTAAGTGAAGAAAGGTTCATTTAGCTCACAGTTTGTAGAGGTTTCAGTCCATAGATGGCTGGTTCCAAGGCATGGCAGTGGGGCATCACAGAGGGGAAACAGTTCTTGGCAGGCAGAAGGCAGCAAAACAATGAAGTAGCAAGTGACAAGCAACAAAAGCAGCACTCTTTATGTCCTTTATAATTATGTGACCATCTACCCTTACGGCAGGTAGCACTCACATCCTTAGTCCTAGCATTGCATCCTTGATCCCAGCATCACAACCCTAGATCCAGCCACCTCTGGAAAGCCCCACCTACGACTGCACCAGGCTGTAGGGGGACATCAAGATACAAGCCATAACAATCCCTATCTCACAGATTTCACAAAATCAGGGGCATTGTCATGGGTATGACTGGGTGTCTCCATCCTGTGAGCTAGGCTTTTCACGTTAGCAAGTGTGGAGGTGGGGTGAATACTTTTTAGAGCTGATGAATTTGAGGGGAGAGAGAGACAGAGAGACAGAGAGATAGAGAGACAGAGACAGAGACACAGAGAGAGAAACAAAGAGAGACAGAGAAACAGACAGAGAGACAGAGACAGAAAGATAATAATTGAGTCTCATGTGCTCAGTTACTGTCACAAATGCTTATCACATATAAGTTATTATGCAAAAATATTACTATAGGAAGAGACAAAGACCAGAAATGCTATTTTTATAGAAGTTCCTCTTCATACCTTCAAATAAGTATAAAATTAGGGGGGGTGATTGGTCCATTTAACAATAACCAGCATTTTCTATCTGGAAGCAGCTCCTCCTCCCCCCTCCTCCTCCTCTTTCTCCTCCTCCTCTTCCTCCTCCTCTTCCTCCTCCTCCTC
>NW_004955467.1:6326306-6330167 GCF_000276665.1 Chinchilla lanigera | reverse complement strand
TCCTTCTTCTTCTTCTTCTTCTTCTTCTTCTTCTTCTTCTTCTTCTTCTTCTTCTTCTTCTTCTTCTTCTTCTTCTTCTTCTTCTTCTTCTGTCTCTGTCTCTGCCTCTCTCTCTCATCCTTGATCTTGGTCCCAGCTTATTAATTTTTCTAACTACAAGACAAAAACCTTTTATTGTTAGCTTCCACTATTTCTACAGGTTGTGAGTTCATTCTTCTAACACAGCTTTGGTCACTGTTTCTATTCTATTGGTTTTGATTGGTTCTCTTATTTATTACTTTTCTGGTGATTTTCAACTCTTTACTTTCAAAATATGCTTATTTCCACTTCCATCAATGATTGCTTCTTCCACCATGGCTTCATTTTCCTTCTAAAATCTATGTCTCCAGCTCAGACTTCTGTCCTAAGCTTCAGATCCATGCATAGTATTCAACTGTCACCAGTGTTTCAAAGAGAAGCTCCTATCTTTTCCCCTAAAATCTGTTCCTTCCCCTGAATTTTGGTGTAATTCTTAATTCATGTGGAGCTAAAACTCAGATCCACTTTAGAGGGCTTGTCAGCAAGATTAGGTGAGAGAATAGAAGTGATTATTATTAGAAGTCAAGAAAAATAAGGACATTAAAGTCTAATTACAGAATTTATATCTACTTCAAAGATTACTTAGCAGTTGTTATCCTGTGAGTTCTTCACAATCCTATGTTAGATTTGATGTCTACTCTTTTTCTCGGTTGCAAAGAAAGGTTGCAAAGTAAAGAAAAGTTTCAGTCTTTAATATATGTCTTAAGATAGCTATGTTGTACTTTACTCAATTTATTGTTTAAGGAGGTATAAAATTTCAGGTTAGCAGTAAGTTTTCCCTACAGAAGTCTTGGCCCCTTCTAGCCTATTCTAGCATGTAAGGTGTTTCATGAGTGGCTTGTTTTGTGTCTACTTTCTTATGAGTATGTGTCCTATTAGCTTTTCTTCTCTACACTCATTTAGACAATTTTCTTTATCCTCAGTGCTCTGAAATTTCAAAATGATGTTCCTTGCTTGACTTTTTATCAAGCATTGTGCAAAATATTTTGTGAGCTCTTTCAATCTGGACAATTGCGTGTTTCAGTTCTGAAGGCTGTTTTTTCTATTTGCTTTGATGATTTCATTTTCTTTCATTTCTTTGCACCTTGGAAATCCAATTACCTGCATTTAGGTACTGTAACTTCTGCACAAAATACTTCTTTCTTATCTGCACATTTTTCTACCTTGTGATTTTTTTTTTTTGCTTCATTTCCAAGGTATTTCCTCAACTTTACATTCTACTTTCCAGTTTTGTAAGAAAATGTTTTATTTTATAAATGTACTTTCTTTTTAGAAAGTTCTTTTGGGGTATGTAATGTGTAGTTCCTAAGGTCAATATCTTTTTTCATTTCACCATAGATAGAGACAAATATGAAGATACAGATTTTCTTTTGTTTCTGAAGTCATGTATTATCCAAGTTTCTTATTTGTGTATTTTTTTCTCTGTGCTATTGTTTGTTTAAGAAAAGGTAATTTTGGTCTTAATTTGGGATATGTAGTATGTTTAAAGGTGTGCCTCAACTCTGATATTTCTTTGTTAATTTTTCTTATAGGTCATACATATGTTTTTAAAAGTGAGGTATTGAGGTTTATAATTGTGTTGATGTTTATATGATCTTTTGTGTCCATTAATATTTGTTTTATAAAGTTGGATGTGCTGGTATTTGGTGTATTATTATTTACAGTTGTTAGCTCTTCTAATGGAATTTGCTTTTTTCTAAAAGTTTTTAGGATTTTGTCCTTGTGTTGGACTTCTGGGATTTTGCATATGATGTTTTATGGAGTTCTTTTTCTGACAATTGCTACTTAGGGGTCTGTATACCCCTCTTGCCTGTATCAACATTTTTTCCCCACACTTGAAAAGTCTTCTGCTATGATTTCTGCAGACAGGTTTTTCTAATACCATTTTTCTGTCTTTTGATTTTTTTTCACTAATTCCCAATTAATCTTGGGTTAATCTTCTTTGCATCATTTAGCAGCTGCTGGATTCATTTTCCATGACGTTTTAAAGATATATCTGAATATATAGTCACCTGCACTATCCCTGTCTTCTAGTACTGACACTCTCTCCTCATATTAGTCACTTCTGCTGCAATATTTTCAATATAATTCTTTTATGTTTTGGATTTTTATTTGTACCTTGTCATGGGCTCTAATTCTTTGTTAAACTGGTCATTTATGATTTGTACAGTTTTGTTTAGCTCAGCTGGCTTTTTAGTAATGTCTTAAAGCTCAATGAGAATTTTATTAACCTCATTTTCTGTTTAGTTACATCATCTTTGAACTCATTGAACACTTCATTTATTTTTTGTTGTTTCTTTTGTTGTTTCTTCACTTCTAGTTCAGCCATTTGGACTTTGACTTCCCATCACTGAAGTCTGTGGATCAGCTTTGTTGGAGTTGTGAGTTTATGGAAGTACCTTGTTTTCACTGCTTTTTGAAGGTTTGTGGGTGGATTATAGTGGATTGATTTTTCTTGTATAGGGATTTCTTTAATTAGGGTTGCTTTTCAGTGGTGCGATCTGGGCATGGCTAACTGTAGGTCTTTACCTTTGTCCCAAGGTCTGACCATCTCCAATAATTTGGGAATGGGATGGTGCAACATAAATGGCCCGGTACCCAGTTTCCTGGAGTGGAACTGGAGTGATGTTGGTGACACAAACACAAAACAGTTATTGGCATACAGTAAAAACAAGTCAATAGTATCAACTATACTACCACTGGCAAGAGTGACAAAGGTCAGCAAAAATACCAGAGTCAAAGAAAAACTGTTTGTACCTTTTCATGGGCTCTGATTCTTAAACTGGTCATTTATGATTTGTATAGTTTTGTTTAGCTCAGCTGGCTTTTTAGTGCATTGATACACCGTAAGAACCAACAGAATCTACCACTGCATCACCCTTAACAACAGAAAAGAGATCTATAATAATAACATAGATTCAAAGACAAACCAGATATTGACATGCACATATTTATATGTGCAAAATGCAACAACTATAACACCATTAATAATACAACAAAATTTAACAATGCTAGCATAGAATCAACTAAATGTATAAAAATTAATAAAGCTTAGTAGCACTAATAAAAATGGAGAGGCTAGGGAAGGGTAAAATAAGAGAAGAAAGGTTTGAGAAATAAGGAAAAAGAAGATGAGAATGAGGAGAGAAAAGTGAGATAAAGAATCCAGTTAAATCTAAAAAATAAAAGAGTTAGATAAAAGTAACATAAAGGAAAAAGAAGAGAAGAAGAAAAAAATAGCAAAAGCAAGCAAACAAACAAACAAAAAAGAGAACAGAGGAAAAAGAAAACGCCCAGCCCCTCAAAAACCAACAAAGAAAAAGAGAAAGGAGTCCAAAGATTTCCTCTATGTTTCTTTCCAGGGTCTTCAGTCTGCTCCACCAGGCATGGGGGGGGAAGAGTGAGCCCCTGCTGTGGCAGGCCCTCTTCTGTTTTCATGCCCATTGTGTGTGACTCTTGAGTCCTGCCATGCCTTTCCTATGAGCATGACTGGTCAGTGGTTTCTGCCCTGTGGCTACATTCACTCCAGCCACTTCCAGTTTCCAAGTCTCTGCTGTCTTCACCTAACTTTGCAGCCAGTGGGTTTGTGAGATGATCAGCCCCTGGCGTCCAGAGACCCCTTTGCTTGTATAGACCAGGCTCTGGCAACTGGCCAAGCTGAGGCAGATCCCTGATAACATTGGTAGACAGGAAAACCAAACAGACCACTGACCTCTGCTGTGGATATGGGTAGTGGGGCGTGTGTGTGTGTGTGTGTGTGTGTGTGTGTGTGTGTGTGTGTGT
>NW_004955467.1:6266318-6326206 GCF_000276665.1 Chinchilla lanigera | reverse complement strand
GAGAGAGAGAGAGAGAGAGAGAGAGAGAGAGAGAGAGAGAGTGTCAGTCTGCTGGACTTAATGTCAGCATTCTCAGACCCACCCAGCCTCCTCTTCAAACCACACTGGACTGGCCTAGCTTCTCACCACCAAGGGCTGGGTCATTACCTCCTCCCCATCCTGAGGCCTCTGCTGCTTAGACTTTTCAGGGGTCTGTGTCTAGTCATGGCCTCTCCATGACAGTCTCTTGTGGCTGTAACCCACCCAGTCACTATGTTAAGATGACTCCAGAAATCCTGAAATGTAGTTGTCTTGTACCTTCTGAGTCACAGAGTAGCTCAGTTTGAAACAAGTAACCCCTTCGATTGGTGAGTCCCTGGCATCCTGTGTAGTGAAACTCTGTATTGTTTCTAACATTTTTTTTGTTTTTATTTTTTATTCTCTTTAATAGTTTGATCAGCCGTGCATTCTTACATCTGGTAATCTGAGCAACTTCCCTGAAGATAACAATATGCAATATAACAGCCACTGTTAATTCCTATCATTTTGTTCTGAAACCTTGTATTATTTTTATTGTTTTTGCTTTGTTTCGTTTTTGTCTATGTAAGTCATTTGGGACTTACCGCAGCAGGGACTCACTGTCCTCCCCCACGCCTGGTGGAGCTCAGTACTGCAGACTCTGGAAAGAAACATAGAGGAAAATTTTAGACTCCTTTCTCTTTTTCTTTGTTGGTTTTTGAGGGGCTGGGCGTTTTCTCTTTTCTCTGTTCTCTTTTTTGTTTGTTTGCTTGCTTGTTTTTGCATTTTATGGCAACTGGATAACTGTGGGTCTCAGATGGTGCCAACCCCTTAAGGCATACCTTGTATTTACTAAGATAGGTCCACCTCCTCCTGGGAGCTGGGGTTAGTTTCCTACATTTCTTTGTTCTTTTTTCTGCATTGCTTCTCACTTGGGGTCTCCACTGTTATTGTCTTCTGCTTTAAGATTCTCTTTATTAGCCCTTTTGTGGAGCAACTCAGTTCTGTAAGTTCCATATGAAAGCGTCTATTTTTATAATCAGGGGTAAATTCTGCTGCAGCTTTCTCATATACAAGGTCCTGGAATCATTATGTGGATTCTAATTTTTGAGTACAGCCTAGAGATGTGGACAGAAAGGGAACATCCTGAGCAGCTGGTGTTTGCCTCAGCTTCTTCCGGAGCCGTCTCAGAGCCGCCAGAGAATAGGAATGAGCCATTGCCATTCCCCACGCAGCCCGGTGTGGGCTCGGGCCATGATGTGCGGATATGCAGGGCCATTTGCACTGGCTTCTAAATCATGTTTTTCCTTCTAATCTCCCTTTTCTGCTGCTGAGGAATTTATGCAAAATCAATGCATGTCTACTTAAATCCTGCTGCTATCGATGGTATTGGTATTCGTTTATTGACTTTCCAAGTTCCTTGATGGATTACGTAAGATCTGGTGCTTTCTTGAAGTCATGCACTTTCATCAGCATAACACCATCTGCCATCATGAGAGAGCACTGGCTGTAGCTGTGCCTCAGGAATTGGTTGACGTCCTGTACACTGCATTTGCATAAGCCTCTGCTAATGAGCGTCCGATGGCTACCAGGACCTGCTATCGCAGAGAGTGATTATTAACCGTACAGAAGCACAGTAGCCTTATCTGCACAGAAAATTAAAACCAACTGCAGACAGGCAGAAAAAATGTTGGCCTTGTCTCTGCCCCCTTCCTCCTTCATCACCAACTAGAAATCTAACATTTCTCCAAGGAAAGTTCTTTTCTTGCCTCTCTGGTCTTTTCATGGTTATGTATTTTTAACTCTGTTGGTTAAATAAGTATGAGGAAAATAACGGTGTTTTTGGGTAGGTGTACTTCCACAATTCTTTTTACATTTATCTCTAGTTTTTTAAAATCATACTATCATCATAAGTAAGATTTGCCTCCTCATTGCATTATCTAAATGTTTATTTCTGGTTTACAAGAAAGAGAATCATATTTAAAATACTTATTGGTAGAATCTTTGTTATTCACTTTTACTGGTTCTTTTTCTTAGTATTTTTTATTTTCCATAATTAATACATGAATAATTTCATCATAAAAGAAATGTTAAATAGATTAGAAAGTATTTTAGCTTGGGGTTTTACAAGGGGAACAATATATATAATACAGGACATGTATTTTATAAGATTATAATAGTCACCCAAAGAATCATATACAAAAAAGAGTGCAGGAAATCTGTCCACACACTAAAGCCCAAAGAATCTAGCTGAGGGCCTGGATCCCACAATACTGTCCTGCATGAGTCCAGCTGAAGACCTACAGCCCACGACAGTGTCTCATGCATGCGTGTTTCATGGAACTGTGCTGGGAAGGCCCAAAGGTCAGTGGTGAAACCTAGGAAGTCTGTGCCAGAGGGATGAAGGGTCTGTGCTAGCAGGCTGAGGGGTCTCATCTGGAGCCAGGAAGCGATGCTCAAAGTAGGAACCAGAGCTCCCCCAAATGGTACCACAGCCATCCTCAGCAACAGTGAGGTTCCAAGCTCTTCTGATGATGAGGAAAGCTGAGTTCCCATGAGGAAAGCCAACACAACAAGCTTCTTCAGGAGGCTGAGCAGTGCATCTTCTTCCTTTCTGGACCCAGGAAGCCATGCTCAAAGTGAGGATCAGAGCTCCTCAAAGTGAACTGAAGCCATTCTCAGCGACAACAAAGTCCTGAGCTCCTTGGATGATGAGAACAGCTGAGGTCATCAGCAAAGACAGCATGACAAGCTCCTCCAAGAGAACCAACAGCCCCTTACAGCTTCTAACAGCACTCAACAACGTCTCTCAGTGTCTACCAGCTCCCAACAGCCTCTCTTCTTCTTCTCCAATTCTGACTCCTATGCTGCTGGCAATAATCCTCAGGCAGACCTCCCACACCTAGCACCGCACGGACTCAGTTTATCTGGGTGTCACAAGTTGACCACCAGTTGTCAATCCACCAGAGAAAGTAAAATGTGAAAACCTCTTCTTGCCTTCAGCCTGCCTCTCACTTTCTTCCCGAGGTACCAAATGGGAGCAATCTAAAGAGTTCCTCGCAGATCTCTGTGTAAGCATTTAAATATACGGCTTTGCAGTGTAGATGCCACATATCTAGATATTGTGGCTTTCTGTATTTATCACAATAACTGTTTAGTAGAAGGTAGGAAAATACCTTGTTCTAACAAAAAGAGAATATCATAATTTTATGGCAACTAGAAGCTGACAATTTTGAGAGATTCCTATTTTTGTAATTTACATGAAGATCTCATAACTCTTTAATATTTATAATATGCATAAGCAGATATAGTTTTATGCAAACATTCACACATCACTTAAGAAATAAATGGGTTCACGCAATGTTTGTTATCCTATGACTTTCTTTTTCCAATTCTCAATACACATTAAATATTGTTGCCTGGCAAAAAACATTGTTTTGGCTTATTTTTCCCGGTGGCTGCACATATAGTTAATAATATCTGTGTATGAACACTTAGTTAATTTTCAAATGCTCATTATTTCCAAGATTCCCAAATGCACATTTTGGTATTCATACATATCTATTTCATGAGACTGCTTCTTCTTTTATTAGTTCATGTTTGCAGCACATCATGCTTACATTCCTTGTGTGGAGTTGGCACCTGTACATAATATGTCTTAATTTCTTTTTTCATCCCCTCTCCCTTTGCTCTCCCCTCCCTCCACCTCTTCATCCTCTTCCTACTTCAGAAACATTTATCTTCCTACTTCCTAATATCTTTTAAAAACTTTGCTCTTTATTTATATTTTGAGTTTCTCATATAAGAGAAACTACGTGCTATCTAAGCTGGTGTGGCTGAATTATTGAACTTAACATTATGTTCTTAAGGTTTATATGCTTTTATGGCAGAGTAGCACTCTGGAGCTCCTAAAAGAAGAATTTCTGAATTTAAAGTTATGCCCACTTAAGACTATGCACATACTATTTTTACTTCCAATCAGCTTATCAAAGTACATTTGCATCAGCAAGAAAGTGTCCATTTCCATCCATTTCCTAGAATCAAAACGATACTTATCATGCTTCTTTTTTGTAGTTTGTTACCCTTTTTTGGATTTCTTTTACCTTTTTCACTAAAATCTATTTACATTTTATTAACACGTTTGCATAACAAAATGTTTACAGTTATAATGGGGAGTTGGTACATGGACATAATCTATCTTAATTGTTCTCTTTCTTTTTTTGTTTTATATTCCCCACCCTTCCCCATCCTCCTTGCTTCTGCCAGTGGAGACCAATGTGGGAGGATATTACCTCTGCTGCTTTTGATCAGTGATTTTGAATCAATTTTTAAATTTACATTTTACTTATTAATAGTGAGAATGAGCATATTTTTATGATTTTTGGCCATAACATATTTTACTTCATCAATGTTTCTTTCCTACTTTCTACTTTTTGTTTTGTCTTTTTCTTATTGATTTTTCAAATGTTATGTACTTGTATATTAACGTTAACTGTACTGGGTTGCAAATATTTTCCTATCTGTTGTCTGGTATTTTTTTCCATGCAGAAAACTCATTTTTAAAGTTTTATAATTAAGTTAATTGTGTTTGTTATGCTCAAGATTTTTTTATCTGATCCAAAGAGGGTGTTTCTGAATTCAAAGTTAGAAAAACCGCATATTGTCTTCGATTTAACTCAATCTATCTGGAACTTATTTTTGTGAGTGGTGTGAGACAGGCATCCAACTTTATTTTTTCTTAGTGAGTTCCTAATTCATGCACGCAACATATGTCTCCAGAGTGTCCCCCATGTCCTGGGAACTGAGTCAACCGCTATGAAAACAACAACTAACCCGGAAGAAGTCCTAGGCTTACTTCCTAACAGGGGGACACACAGCACTGACAAGTGAGCAATTACACAAGATACTGATTTTCTGAATTGAATATTTAGTAAGAGATAGACTCTTATATTGGAGAATAGCTACTCTGGGTTGTTTGAGAAAATCCTCTTCGAAGAAGTGACATTTGGTCTAATATGAAGCCTAAGAAAAATACTGGCTGGTGGAAGCCTTGAGTCTCAGAGTTAGAACTGATGATGGAGGCATATATAGAAAAATTAAAACAGAATCTTAATTTTTCCAAAGCAGTTTTTTTGAGACAAGGTCTTTCTGTGTAGTTCAGGTTGGCTTTGAATTCAGCATATAGCCCAGGATGGTCTTGAAATCACAGCAATACTCCTGCCTCAGTCTCCTGAGTGCTGCGATTACAGGAGGGCATCACCATACCCTACTCTAAAGCATTTTTGTAAGGTGAAGACAGAAATAGTATGAGTTGAGGCATAGGTAGGCTTCTCCCTATCCAGTTCCATCTGCTGTGTGAGAGCGATTGTTTATTGATCAACCTCAGTTTTGAAGATTGTGGGTTTCCCAACTTTTTTCAATCTTTGTGAGAATTTGAACAACAATCTTTTACAAATTTTTCAAAAAATTTTATTTGTACATAATAATTGTACATAGGTTGGAGTGTACTGTGACATTTCAGCACACGTATGTGCTGTGTAGAGTGACCAGGATAATCGGCACATCGATCACTGCAATCATTTATAATTTCTTTGTGTTGGGAGCATATACAATACTCTCTAACAGCTATTTTGAAATATACATTTAACTGTTATCAACCATAGTTATTCTGCTACAGAATGTCTGAAATTATTCCTCCTATCCAATGTATCCATTTACCACCTTCCTTCCTTCTTCCGTTTTCCCCACCCCTTACCAGCCTCTGCTAACCAATATTTTATTCTCTGTATTTATGAGTTCAAATTTTTAAGCACTCATATATGAACATGACATTTATTGAATAGCGATCTTAAAATGGGTTCATTGGAAGCCTCTGGCTGACATAATCTGAGACAATAAATTGTAACTGGGTTTTGTAAACTTTTGAGTCACGATGAGTTTCCCAGTATGTTCCCTGCCAAGTACTTATTGTACAAGTATCATCTTTTGCTAAAGACAGAGCATTTGGAAATTATTAAATTTTTTTATAGGAACAGAATCCTTTAAGATAAAACACACCAGAATATAAGGCCAAGCCACTGACACACATTGCACCCCACCATTATTTATGATGTCTTCCTGTTTCTCCAGATCAGTGTATTCCTCAAAAAGTAAATTTGGACTGATTTCAACGCATGAATAAATAATTGAGGCTCCAAGTTTCCATGCTATGGGCCATAGCTATAAAAATTTTACTCTGCAGGCTTTTTTTTTTTTTTTTTGGGGGGGGGGGTTTCCTCCGGTACCAGGAACCAAACTCACGACCTTGCGCTTGCCAGGCAGGCGCTTTGCCGCTGAGCTAAATCCCCAGCCCCTACTCTGAAGGCTTTTAAAGACAGATGCTTTCTAGTATCTGCATGTATTATAAAAATTTAAAGTAAAGCTTTCCTAAAATGTCCACTTTTAAGAAATACAAACTTGGATTTCCTATACAAAATGAGACAATGGAGACTGTCAAGTTCTTTAGAAGAGAACTTTATCTAACTTTGAAGTTTGGGAAAAGGTAGCCTAAGTAGTCAAATGTTTTTGTAAAGAAAGTCCTTGTAGAACATAGCCGTGCTCATTTGATTGCAAAGTTTCCTAGTCTGCCTTTTCAGGGTGGAGTAGGCCCTGTACAAACTGGATGGCAAATAGAGGCAAAACTAGTATCCTGCTCCCCTCTTTTTATGGTACCTGGGATTGAACCTAGGGCCTTTGCACTGAGCTACAGTCCCAGTCTTTATTTTTAGTATTTTTGAATCAGAGTCTCACTATGTTGCCCAAACTACTCTCTGAGCTGCATTCCTCCTGCCTCAACCTTCCAGAGTCATGGGATTATAGGCAAGAGCCACAATTTCAGCCTTATCTTGCCCCTTTGAAGAGAAGTTTCCTGATTTTTGCCACATCTCCTGGTAGAGTTCAGTACAATGCCTAGCATGTAGTAGGTGTTCAATATGCAGTGATTTATTTGAATTAAAGGATTTACAGAATTTAGGCGATGAATTGGCTATTTTGGTCTTCCTTATTAAAAAGATAGAGCATTATTTCAAAAGTAAAACATTTTTCATTCATTCATTCATTCATCCACTCATTCATTCATTCTCATTTCTGGAGATTGATCTCCAGCAGCAATTGGCTGTTTGCCAGTGGGACTCTATCATAAACTGGCACAGTCTCCCATTAGATTGTTTTCCCATTTCCTGGTTTTCTCTACTGGTCTGTGATACACTTACAGGTAGAGATATTTTCTTTGTCTCCATATCCACATATGGCACAATGCCTGGAACACTGGGGCCCTCGGTAAACACTTTTTGAATGAATTAAACAATCATTTATCAAGCACTTTTGTGGAAAAAAGATCACAAAATCTTGAAATAATGCTAATTTGAGAAGACACATGTTTATACAAATTATGTGAAAATGCCTTATAATCTAAAATGAACTATCCACATAGGAAATTTTCTTATTCAAAAATTCTTTGTAAGAAGCTGTGATGTAGCTCAGTTGCAGAGTATTTGTCTAGCATGTGTGAGGCCTTGGTTTTGACCCCAGTACTGCAAAAACAAGCAAGGAAGCAACAAAAAATCCCTCCAGCATCAAAACTTGCTCCACTTGTATGCACATCATGTGTATAAGCTCCTTCAGGATGAGACAAGAACTGGTGGTCTGTAGGGCTGATAGATATGAATTCAAATTCCAGCTTTTCCTTTTCAATTTCTGGTCATGATGAACATCTTAACTTTGTACCAGGGTTCTCATTTTCAATAAAGAAAGTGAAAATGAAAATTTTTATTGAGTTTCATTCAAAAATGTCCACTCTGATCATTTGGAGAACCCATGCTTTTTAATACAAGACCATCTGAAAAGTGTGTCTCTCCTGTTAGCCTCAAGAGTGTTATTATCTGAGCATCTTTGAGAAGCAATAGTACAAGCGGTATAGGTTGTGTCATATGTTGGTGCTGTATTTAAAGTGAGGTTATATATTTTACATCACTCATTCACCAAAATGTCCAGTGAGATATTATTAAATATATCACCTTGGTTAAAGTCTGTTACATTTACTTAGCAGTTCTACTTCTGGGTACATGCTCCAAGTAATTGAAAACAAATATTCAAACAGTGATGTTCTTCAGCATACTAATTACCATAGTCAAAATGTAAATGCTCAAATGTCCATCAACTGCTGAGTAGAAAAACAAAAGATAATACATCAGTGGAATACTATTCAGGCATAAAAAGGAATGGCATGCAAATATAGTCTACAGCATGCATGAAATTTGAAAACATTATGTAAAAGTAATTTCTACTGTTGTATTGAAAGGAACACTCAATGCTTAATTTTTATCTTCTTTTTAATTTTTTTGACCAGTTTTGCAGCTTATATCTGGTAATCTGAACAACTAATTTGAAGACAACATGCAATACAACAACCATTGTTGAATTCCTATCATCTTGTTTAGTGAGATTCTGTATCATTTCTAATGATTTTTTATTATTTTCATTCACTTTAAAGCAAAAAGATAAGTCAAAAGAAATGACTACATGCTATATAGTTCCATCCATTGAAAGATACTGAACAGACAAACCCTTGAGACAGAAAGCAGAATAGTGGCTTCCAGAGACCCAAGGGAGAATGGAATGAGGAGTAACTACTTAACAGGCACAGGGTTTCCATAAACTGTTCTGGAAATAGTTGCAGTACTTGTACAATGTTGTGAATATACTAAATGCCTAAACTGTGTACATTAAAATGGTTAAAATGGTGAGTTTCACATTGTGTGTGTCTCACAACACAAAACTGTATTTTAAACTAAGAAAAATCTCAGTTCTCAATACAAATTTCATTTTGTATATGAGAAAACTGAGTCTCAGATGCATAAAATCCTGTCCAAGTTTACACAGAGGGGCAGAGTCAGAGCTGGGGTGAATCAGGCCCATTAGCTACAGCACTGATTTAACCAACTGGGTGTGAGATGTTAAGTGAACAGAAGTGAAGGGCAGAGTCCTTTCTCCTTTCTCTCCCCTCCTTTTCTATGATTTAATGGTTTTCCTTTCCGCTTGGGCTAGGCCATCAGGTATGTGCTGAGATCTGCAACTCTCAGCCACACTTTGCCCCAGGGGTCTGGATGACAGAGATTAGGAAATTTCATGTTGCGGTGGCTTGGTGGGCACCTGACACACGGAGACTCAGGTTGTTCAGGGATTTGGCCCTATGCCACCCATGCCAGTTCCCTTCTCTGGTGGTAGAAAGCTCTCTTTTGTCAGCGGGTGGTCATTCTGAAGAGATTTGGTCATTGAATCCCTATTAACTCCTAATAGAGAGGCTGCCTCTGCAATTCGACCACCTGCCATGACAGAGAGCTGAGTGGGCCTTCCTTCCACGGCACCCCTTGCTCAACACCATCTGAACCAACAGCATTCGCTGCCCACTATCTCCTCCTCAACTCTTTGGAAATGTTAGCAACCTTTTCTTAACCCCTCCGAGTTTTTGTTCTCAAATACCTGATCTCCAAAAGCCTTATGAGAAGTTAAACAAGCAGGGAGCTTTCCCTGGAGAAAGAGGCCAAAAGACTATCTCACCTGAAAATACCTGCGACTTTGTTAGTAAATCCCACCTTCAGCTCCACTCCAACTCTAGTGAGTCTGCAGGGTAGACATTTTCTCCCTTTCACCTGAGCCTCTAGGCCTGCAAAAGAGTCCCCAAGAGTTAGATTCATCATAATTGGGGTGAAGTTGGGACCTACCTACAAGTGATTATTCTACATAAGAAGGTGGGGAATCTTTCAACTGGGGCAAAGAGCCAGGGGCTTGGAGAAGGTCCTTCTTTGCGCCTGTGTTCTTTGTTTCCTTTTCCACATGGTTTTATGGACACTCTTTGTGTGTCCCACTTCCGCACATACTTACACACATATTTATACTACAGTATAGCTCTTGTAGAGACCCACAAAGAAGATGCATGTTTAATTCTACTAATCTAGGTATCCCATCAGACTTATGGGAGAGGATCTCGCTATGTCCTCCTTCAGTAAGATAAACCAGAATGGTCTAAGGAGACAAGATCACGACCTTACTAGTGAAGACAGCAAATGCCCAGACCAGTCCTAAACTTTAACTCATACTCAACAATATTGGTTCCTTACTTTATTTATTTCTCAATAGATCTATTTATTTTACTAATTCTAAGACAGACAGAGGCCATGTGTGCCCAGGGGGCAAACCCACAGATTAATTTATTTCCTTTTGACCCAGAAAGAATTTCTGGAACTGGGTGGTGGATTTTGTACATTCTTTTCCCCTACTCTGGAAGGCCAAAGATCTACAGGATCCTATCTGAAGGTGACATCTTTGCTTTTTCTCTAAATGCCCAAGCCACACAGGCTCTATTCTTCTCATGAGGGCCAAACTTCCCCAAGTACAGACAGCCCAGGCACCCCACACAGTGCATAAAAATTTGATGCATGCAATAAAGCTTATCTTGCTTAATGCATTCTGCCCTTTGTCCACAGGAGCTAATATCCTTTTGGGAAATGCTGTGATTTAAACTGAAATGTCAGGGAAGAGGAAGGTAGAGAGGGAATGTAGGACTCTTACCATATAACCCCCTATCTCCAACCACTTAATAACTTGGCTAAAAGCCACAATCAATACAGAACCATCAGCAGAGCTCCAGCCCCTCACTGCCTTTCCAATCAATCAGCAAGATTTAGTAAGCCACCAGTCAGAATCTATGTCACTTAAAACGTGTGGATTCCTATACCAGTCCTACAGAGTCTGATTAATTTCTCCTGGGCACTTTGATTAGCTTCCATTTGGAGAACAGTAGCTATTGATAGAGTTCCTGCTGTTAGACCTTCCAAATGTATCTGTGGGACAAGCATACATTTAGCATTTGACCCATTCTCCCATGCATTTTCTTACCCAACAAAACTCTTCTGTCAATTAATAGTACATTTTTTATGGAGTTATGGTTGACTGAAAGAGAATTATTGGAATATTCATAATGTGTCATATTTTTGTATTCATTCTTTTTGCATTTAATTTTACATGAGGCATATTTTAATTTTTATTTATTAGGTAGTTATAGTTGTGCTTCATTTTTCATATTTGGAAATTGAGGCACAGTTGCTCTTTTACTTGGTGACAGTCAAGAAGAGTAAGTACTGTTCAGTGGGCCTAAGACCTCAGCTCTCCAGGAAGTTATCACATTGACCAAGATTGGGATGTCTTGATCCGTTGTACTTTCCCTTCTCCTTGTGTCTCCCACGTGTCCCTAATTCATGAATACCATCTGGTGCGACCTCTGGAATTCTTGCTTCATTATTAGTAAAACCTTCTGGATCCTCACCTTCTTCTCTGAATCTCTGCTTTTTCTTGCTGTAATGGGTGTCCGGTGCTTGCTCAGCACAGGTTTCTCTGCCGCTCTCTCTGATGGTTCTTCTCTCTACCATACCACTGTTTCACACTTTTGAGCCTCCTGGCTCCTCACGTTTGCCTTCAGACTTCAGCCTGCATTAAGCCTCTACGTGTTACTCTCATGCTATCCAGCTGTCAGCCTTTACATCTCACAGCTGTTTCCCTTGACCACGTCTTCAGGTTTCAGCTCTCATTTCCAGACAGTTTTGTAACCTGCAAAGTATTTACCTCACTCTCTCCAGCACCATTCCCATTTTATATCTTGGTTTTCAAGTACCTTTGGAAAATTTTCTATGTTCCTGAATTCCTGTGCTCTTTTGAGCTTATATTCCATCCTGCTTTGGCCATGCATTCCCATGACTTTGTCCCAGACCTCATCATTACCAGTAATTACTCATACCTTTCTACAGTGTATTTCGTGATACTCCTTCTGAATACCATCCCCTATTTTCCACCTCCCCTCATCTAGCATGCAACCTGAATAACCTTGCAGTGTCAAAGGGACACTTAATCCATGGGTTAATTTTTTCCCCACCCATATCTTCTCCATGTTGCTGCTAACCAGGTCAGTTTAAATTGCATTACTGAGACAGGAAACAGGTAGATCGACTTTGTGGAGATGGGAAGGGAATCTGAGTTTTTTTTTTTCCCCCGGTACCAGGAATCGAACTCATGACCTCACACTTGCCAGGCAGGCACTGTGCCACTGAGCTAAATCCCCAGCCCCAAGGGTTGGGGATCTGGAAAGGAGGAAGCTGGAAGGACGGGGAGGGGAAGAAGTAAAAGGGGTCAAGATGGGATATGTATATGTACCGATATCCCATGCTGAATATATTCATTATGTATCACAAATATATACCAATAAAATTTTAATAATTAATTTCCCGGATAATCATTGTTTTTATTTCTTTGCGTGTGTCATCATCTCCTTTTGTTTCGCTCCTACTGCTCCATGCCTGTGCCCATGCAGTCAAAGAAGGCTGGAGGGAAAAAAAGAATTAAATTAAGCTGATTCTCTCTCTGTGATTGTAAACTTAATGCAATCAGCAGTAATATTGTACTTCCTCAGCTTACTCACTGTCCTGTCCTCAGTGACTGCTTTATACCTTTTCCTCTCCTCTCTGAATTTGCCAAACCTCTTTATCCATTCACACTCACAGCTGATGACCTTGCTTCTTGTATCATTAGAAGAATGACACAGTCTAAAGAGGATTTCCTCAAAGTTCCACCACCGAATACCTCGATCTACCATCATCTGCACCATATGCTCTGCCTTCTGGTCTGCTTTTTGATAAACTGTCTATGCTCCCACAAACAAAGCAATCCTGCCCTTGTACTTTCACTCTGGCCCTTCGCTTCTACCCTATGATATTACATCAGCAATTCTTTTTGTTGTCTTTTTCTAAAACTGTATTTTAATAGAACAACAATTTTTCTTTTTAATGGCTCTGAGGATTGAACCCAGAGATGCTCTGTCACAGATCTACATCCCCAGCCTTTTGTATATTTCATTTGGAGACAAGGTCTTGCTAAGTTGGCCAAGTTTCTATCATCCTGCCTCAGTCTCCCAGGAGCTAGGATTACAGGCATGCACCACAGCACCCAGGTCGCCCCCTGTCTTTTATAGTGTCAATGTTCCTTCCCTCCAGATACACCCCTTTACTTGTTTCACCTTAAAAGCAAAAGCTTTGATTGGCAACAGTTCCCTACCAGCTGCTGCCTACTTTCTCTGCTCCCTTTTGGATCAAACAATAGTCTTGACAAATCATATTTGATGGAATGACTGAGGGCTAAAGCCTACTTGAAACTGGTTTAAGAGAGAAACAGAGACTAGAAATTGGAGGCAGTGAGTCTAGACAATTCTTCCAAGAACCTCACTACAAGTGGAGGATAGCCATCATTTTTGTACACAGTCTAGTTATTTTAAATTTAGTCAGTTAAAGTCATAGGAAAAGAACCTGAGAGAAGTAGGTTTCCATTTATCTGATGCTCATTAGACGCCAGGCATTTTCACAGGCCTGGGAGGCAGGTGGCTATAGAAAGATACAGAAGCCTTTCAAAGCATTCTAGCCAAGTAGGAGAGCTAGAGGTGGCCAGAGTGATGAGGAAGGTGAGGACTTGGTTCCATGCTAACAACCAGGCAGGGACTTTGGCCTACATTTATCTGTCCTGAGGCTTCAACTTGGAGACACTTGCAACTTTGCTTCCTCATGCCACACATGGTTTCCTTTTAATCTTGTCTGAGCTGAATGACACCTTCTGGAGACCAGTATGGGATTCAGCTAAGGGTGGACTTGGCCCTGTGTTGAGATAGAGCAACACCCTTCGCCTAGCCCTCAGGACCACAAGCTTGGATCTATACAGTGGGATTGACTGTTTTTTTCCTGGTATGTCACATTAGAGAACAGCCAACCAACTCTGACTGCTCACAAGTTTTTTTGTTTTTTTTTTTTCTTGGATTTCTGGATGTTCTTCTCCCCTCCAAGGGGTGAGATCAACCTCCGGCCTCCTGAGTCTCAATTGTACTCCTGCTACAAGTGTACCTGCAATGTCATACCACAACTGCATTCTGACTTTAACTCTCTTCTCTCTTTCCAGAAAATATATTGCAATACAAGTCAGAGAGGGGCAATTCCAAGGCTAATTCTGGCATTATTTTGGTTTAATTTTGAAATCAAATTACTTGCAAATATGGATATATTAATCACTGCTAGTAACATCACTAGCAGTGTGCTGCACAGGGGTTGAGCTCTCCCTATAGTTAACATATGGTGCAAGCTAAAGTGCAAGTGAGAGTGCAACAAACTGCTCAAGTGAGCAGAAGGGCTAGTTTAGTGGAGGTGAACCCGTGGCATGTGTGCCACAGTGGGCTGTTTGTTACCACACTGGGCTCTAAAAGGTTCGCCATCACTTGGTTAGATGGAGCCTGGCAAATCTGAGACCACGTGTGAGCCTGCAGGGGGCAGAAGGTTACCCTCCTCCAGGCCACTGCCGTAGTTGATTGCTCACATGACCCACCTTGTAACTTTTCAAGAGCAGCCGGAAATCCAGATTTTGAAAGAAACATGATTTTAAAATATTAGTGACTCATCAAAAATCTTCAAAAATGCTGTGCATAAACAAGAAAACACAACTGTAACCTGAGTTATGCCCATGGACAGGTATCTTGCCAACTCTGCTGTCATATCTCTGAGTCTTTTCATTTCTACACCACCCTTCATCCAGTCTCTCTGGCTCTGGGTGTCTACCTGGGACCCCATGCAATTTCCCAGGTCAGCATTTCAGCACTGTCTCTCTATTCCAAGTTTCCCCCTCACTCTGGCATAGCAGGGAGAGGAGGTGCTCCTATCGCAGAGAGGTGGAAAGAAGTAGAGAGAACAAAATTGGTGTTTTTCACAATTAACATCCTAATGGATCGCAATGCCAGTGAAGAGCAGGGCAGAAGACTCACAGTGATGGTTCCAGAGCACAGAGAAACCAGTGAGAAGCTTGCTCAGCTAATTCTGAGAGCTTCAGTGTTTCCCATAATAGGGAATGTGGTCTTGATGTCTTCGCCGAGAAGTGGAATCTCTGGGCTCTAAATGGATCCTCCATGAATCAGGGAATATTCTCTGTAAAGTTGCTGGGTTCTGTCCAGTGGTTGGAATACTGTAGTGATTCAAAAATATTGTGCTGAACGCACTGAACAAAGGAAGGAGAAGGGAGGGAAGAGAGAAGGGGAAGAGGGGAGGAAGGAGTTAAGAAAACAGGGAAGGTGGCTGTGGAAGTGGACCCTATACATGAAGCTGTGTTGGGTGTATGATGAAGTCTATTTCATTTTGGAGATCGTAGGATGTTGAATACTGGGTCAGGCTAACACAGAGGAAGGAGGGGAGGGAGGCCTCTGTAGATTTTTTTTAACATCAGACAATGAAGCAGTTTTATTTTTCCCCTTTCTGTAAAATTCAAAGCCTTCCCTCCTATCTGGAAAGAAATAGTTTTAGTACTGTGGCAGTTTCAGTTTTGAGCCAGAGAAGTCATTTAAGGGAAACATGAAACATTTCTTTAAAAATGACCATATAATTTTAAACCCCAAATGCCTACATTAAGGGTTTAGTTAATAGTGTGCCCACATTGAAACAGGAGAAAAGAGGCAGAACCAGTGACATGCAGTCAGGCTGAATAGAGACCCAGAGGGTGCTGCAGAGTAGGCTTTCACTCTCCTGCCTTGAGAACTGGGTCTGAGCGTTGCCACAGCTCCTCCAAGTTTGGTGCCCAGGACTGAATGAATAGAAGGTATGTGTTTTCCTGGCTACTAAACTCAAGCGCAGTGCAGAGTAAGCTTTCTCCCAGCATCTCACCAGTGGGCACATCACTCCTAGAAGCATTAATTGCATGACTTACTAGCAACTCTATCATCTCCTCTTTATCTAGAAGAGTGACTGCTATTGTGTTCCAGAAAGGCAAGCATTAAGGTTTTTCATTTTTGTGCACCCATCAGCAATTTGCTTCTTCTACACATCCAGCAAACCTGTTGGGGGCATCTGCCATGTACCTCCAAAATGGTCCACTACCCAGACCAAAATGAACATAATGCTCGCCGTAGAAGGAGACTTATTTCTTCCCAGAGTTTCTCCTCTTGGGGATGAGTTGACATATCTAATTGCTCAGACTCCAGAAGAGACATTCACCTGTGCTGTTCAGCCCCTTTTTGCCTTTTGATTGGATCCCAACTGTGTGTGTTCCTTATCCTTCTTTTTTTTTATTTTAGAAATAAAAGGAGGAAAATACTAACAGACCGACAACATTTTACAAAATAGCATAGGATCAGTACAGACATTACAGAGTTACAAACAGAGTGGTAGGGAATTAACAATGCTTATTGTATTACATATTGATATCTTCAATGTAGTTTCTCATGAAAACACTTATAGACATACAAAGCTAATCAACCAATGCCTCATTGACAGTTTCTTTCAGCAAGGAAATACAGGACAGTAGAACACCCGTGTTAACTATCCTGCATATACATATATATATAAACTTTCTCCTTCTTTCCCTTCTCTTTTCCCATATCCCAGTTATCCTTTACCTATGAGTGCTTTCCTATCAATTCACAATGTCTATCATATCTCCTAGATTAAATTAACTCTTTCAGGCTTTACACTAGAGAAACAATGCAGTGCTTGCACATGTATGTTTGATTTATTTCGCTTATGAGTATGGTCTCTAGTTGTGACCATGTGCCTATAAAAGCCTCGAGTTTATCTTTCTTTACAGCTGAGTAATATTCCATTCTATAAAAGTACCACAATTTTCTTATCCAATCCTCAGTGGATGGACATTTGGGTTGCTTCCACATTTTAGCAATTACAAATTGTGCTGCTATGAACATGGGTGCACATACATCACTGTGATATGATGTTTTTAGATCTTCTGGGAAAATACCCAGCAGGGGGATAGCTAGGTTGAATGGGACCTCTAAACCTAGTTTTCGGAGGAATCTCCAAACTGATTTCCACAGTGGTTGCACCAGGCTGCATTCCCACCAGCAGTGGAGAAGGATTCCTATTTCTCCACAGCCTCGCCAGCATTTGTTATTGGTTGATTTCTTAATGCTAGCCATTCTTACTGGGGTGAGGTGGAATCTCAGTGTTGTTTTAATTTGCATTTCTCGAATGACTAATGATGTTGAACATATTCTCAAATATTTATTTGCCATTTGTATCTCCTTGTCTGAGAAGTGTGTATTCATCTCCGCTGCCCATTTTTGGATTGGGTCTTTGAATTTGGAGGGGCTGAAATTTTTAAATTCTTTATATGTTCTAGATAGAAGGCTTTTGTCTGATGGACCATCAGCTAAAATTTTTTCCAAGTTTGTGGGTTTTCTTTTTACTTTGCTGGTGATTTCTTTAGATGTGCAGAAACTTTTCAATAGGACGAGATCCCAGTTGTTGATTCTTTCAAGTGTTTCACGTGCAATTTGGTTTTTGTTCATGAACTCTCTGCCTACCCCTATGTCTTCAAGGTTTTTACCTACCTTCTCTTCCAGTAGCTTTAGTGTTTCTGGTTTAATATTGAGATCTGTGAACCATTTTGACCTGAGTTTGGTGCATGGTGATAGGCTTGGGTCTATTTTCAGTCTTTGGCAGGTAGCAAGCCAATTTTTCCAGCACCATTTATTAAAGAGACTGTTGTTTTCCCAGTGAGTTTGATTGGCCCCTTTATCAGCCACCTATGGCTGAGTGTGTTTTTGGTTGTGGCTGTTTCTTCCAGTCTGTTCCATTGATCCTCGGGCCTGTTTTTTAGCCAGTACCAGGTTGATTTTATGACCGTAGCTTTATAGTATAATTTCAGGTCAGGGATTGTGATTCTGCCTGACTTGTCCTTGTTGCCCAGGATTGCTTTTGCTATTCTGGGTCTCTTCTGATTCCACATGAATTTAAGGCATACTTTCTCAAGGTCTGTGAGGTCCTTATCCTTCTTGTAGCCAATGCCATGCCTTCCTTCCTTCCTGGTGCATGTCGGAGGAGGCGAGGGATATTAGTCACCTAAAGTTGAACGGAGATGTACTTTCTGTTTTGCGGGTAAGAGGTAATTATGGGATAAGGGGTAAGCTTATTTCTCTTACATGACTTCCACTGATAAAGATAATGTTGTGTTTCCCACTTGAGTTTTATGTCAGTTCATTCCACTTTTGAAACAGAGAAGGGTGTGATCATTGTCCCTTTTCCAGGTTCTCTCTTTAAGGAAGGAAGTCACAGTATACTCAGGAAGATGAATCTGTACACTGGTGATCAGCCAGGGATAAGGGTGATAGCTATAAAGTGCCTTGGCAACCCAAAGCACTACATCTAACCAGGGAAGGCTTGGATTAGCAGGAATTAGCTGTAGGTAGTAAAATATAGGCAACCAGTGTGGTTGAGATATATGGTGGGAGGAGAGAGCAGGAGGACATCATCCTGCAGAGATATGCAGAGAGCGGGTAACTGAGGACATTGTGGACTTTGTGGAGGAGTTTGAATTTTATCTTGAGAACAATGGGAGCCTCTGTGAGGTTTTAAAGGAAGAGAGTAAAGGAAGGAATTGATCAGCTTTAGAAAAATTGCTCAAACTTGATACAGAGATGAGGTTGGCAGGTGGCAGGTTTGGAAAGCAAAAATGTTTTAGGAGAATATTGCATTTATTCAAGGTGAGACCATTGTGGCCTGAACTCATGTATTTGCGCTGGTAAAAGCAGTCGTATTTAAGATGCGTTTAGCAGGGTAAAATTGGGAGGAATTGGTGGGTAATTAAGGAGGTAGGATAAGTCAGGGAAAGGAGCCCTTGATGACTCCTGGGCTTATGTCTTCATTTTTGGAAGATGGTATTCCTTTCATGAAAGCTGAAACTTGGAAAGAAAACATAAACAAATTTTGAATGGAAGGTGGTGATTTCTGCTTTGCGTTATTGAATGGAGATGCCAAGGGGGTACCCAAGGCAGTGCTGGGTGTGCATCTTAGGGAGAGACCTGGAATGGAGAGGATGACTGTAGTCATCAGCCTACACAAGACAGGTAGAATGGGAGGAAAAGCGTGTGGAGGACAGAATTGCCAGGAACATGAGGAACACAGCATTTAGGCAGAGTAAAAGTGAGCAGGTAGAGTTAGAGAAAGGATGGTCAAGGAAGTAGAAAGAAAACCAGGAATGAATGCTCCACTTGGTCTATGAGGAGAATAGGAGTTCATGAGTGTTCTTGGCAACTATTGAGGGGTTATTTGCATTTTGAAGTCGCTGGGGGTGTGATCTGGATTTAACATGGGTCTTCTTAACGAATCACCTCAACTAGAATTCTGTTACATTTCTTTGTGACTTTCTTTCTTCCATGCTCAGCTTTTATGTTGGCCATTCTTAAAATAGCACTCATCAATTATGGCAGATGGTAGAAGGTGGACACCCAAGTATAAATTTCAGGACGTGTCCAGTGACATTTTATTAACTGTAAAATAAATCAATTTCCATGATCCTACAGATCACGGACTGCTGGGCTGGTATTTACAAGTATGGTGAGCAATGCTCTGTCTTTTCTAAAGGCATTCCATTTCCCTCTGCACTTTATCCAGCAAGGCACTGCACATCAGAGACACCTGGGAAGCTTGCAAACTCTGCCCTGGGCTCCACTCTCGCCCATCTATATAAGAATCTCCAGTGGTGGAACACAGGGACTGATGTTTTTCAAAAGCTCCCCAGGAGCTCCTAATGGGTGGTCAGAACTAAGAACTACTGATCTAGACAGGCTCAAACTCCCTGAGTCATTAACCTTCACTGAGTTAAATAACCACTCTTCCTCAAAGCAAACATTCTGCTAATTTGGAGCGGTTGTCAATAGTGTTGTAGAAAGTGATTTTTCTCTCAGCCTGTGTCTTGCAGCTGTAGGATAAGCTGAAGCATTCTTTATGGAAGTGGACAAACTCAGGGAGGACTGGACCAATGATGCCTGGGCTCTTTTGCTGGGCTCCCCTCAGCCTCTGGCTATGTGGGTAATATGCCCCCTAAAATAGGTAGTAATGCTACCCAAAGAGCCAGGAGCGGGGGAAGATTTTAGCAACGTTGGGCAGCTGAGTCTCAAAAGATTGGGTTTAGCTATGTTCACACCATTTTGAAGTTTCTTTGGGGCCAGTTTTCCAGTGCTGCTTGCATTCTGGCTCTCATGTTCTTAAACTGGCTTTCATCTAGACAGAAGTCAAAGGGATGGGCTGGGAGTTGGAAGTCTTCTTCAATCATGATGAATTATATTACACTAGGAGAAGACTTTGGAATTCAGCACTACCCTATACAACCTAAGCGATTCTAAATCCCATTGAGTTAAAGAATCATTATGCTCTCCTGGTAGGCTACTCTCCCATATCTCTACCCTGCAATTACTCAGACTTGTGAATCAGACATTTGTTTTCATTCTCTCTGCGCACATGGAAAGGAGCTGGAATGCTTGCTCTCCAGTCCCAAGGGAACATGTCCAGGTGGGTACTGGAGCCCGCAGGCCAGTGCCTCAGGCCTCACATGGCAAGAAGACAAGCTTACTTTTGCCTAAGCTACACCAGCTTTTCACCCACAGCCGCTGGCAATTTTCTGCTTTTGCAACAACTAAATGAGCTTCTCCTTATGTCCAATGCAATTTGTAATTCATCAAATCCACTCATTCTTTTCCCTTGCTTTTAACCCAGACAAAGAATGCAGGAGAAAGGTTATTAAATCCTTTTCTAGGGGTAAAATACATAGAAAGCTGTATGAGTCAGTAATACACTCCAAGAATTTAAGTAAATTTGCTATGCTTGATCTCACTGTTATGAAGCCAAATTTACCACTCTTTACAAGATAATATACAAGAAATATATTCAGCACACACAGCCCCTAATATTCCCTGCTGCTCCCAACAATAGGAGCTGAGTTTCCTGCTTTCGCTCACATTTTTCTGAATAAGAGGGAATGCATGGACAATTTTTTTATCCCTTCTTCCTGGGCCTGGAATTTTAACTACATCCCCAGAAGCTTGTCCAGCTGTTCTCCCCAGAGGGCAGTGTTTTTACTAGGTCATCATATTTATCCATGATTGACAGTATAAGAAGTCTTACTTTAGAAATAGGGTATGCTGGAAAACTGTCTCATAGGTCACCTGCATATAAGTAAAATTAATTGCAAGTTTTATGATTTTTGTCTTTGCTTCTCTGCACATAATGTAATCATAATGGTCTTTGCTTACCGAGAATTTGTGTATTGAGAATCTAGTATGCTATAAACTCTGTGCAAGATACCACTACATTAACTCTGGTAATTCTCAAAGTAATCTTGCAATATAGGTACAGGTTACAGGTGATAAGACAGTGCCAAGAAAGCTTATATTTCCTGCTTAAGATCTGAATTAATACCCAATTAATCAGTCAATGTCTTCATTTATCTGAATGAAAAGTTCATGTGGAAAACTAAACAGTTTTGTCACAGTTAGCAATGTTCTTTACCATTCAGTACAGCAGCATTTCTGCTCTGCTTCCATAAGAACTTTTTGTCCACTTGTATCTCAGAAGAAACACAGGTGGGTGGTATGAAGAGAAAAGGGCTTAGGTGCCCCCCACTGAGCCAGGTTTTCTTCCACAGTGTTCAGACTCGCCACTTCCATTTGGCATTGAAGGAAAGTAAGGAGGACTTAGTAGAGAAGTGTCCTGAAGGCAAAATGGAAATCTCTGATTCTCATAAATAGAAAGATATTGTGGATTCAGAAACAGAACAATCAAATATACTGAGTCTCTGTAACTCCTGCCCTGTAGCCAGAGTCCCCGGTCCAGAACAAACAGAACTTCTTTTCACTGCCTGGAGATCAGAGCCCAAAGTAAGATGGGAAGAATGCCTATATTTCATTGAATAAATATGCTATCTAATCTCCTGTTTCCCTGGGGCTCTTGGGGAAGCTGGATGCATTCAGACAGCATCTGTGGATTCTGGAAACATAGTGGGCTCCGCGGATGTGGGAAGCAGAGTCAGACAGCCCTTCCTTTCTGCTAGGAGCATGGTGTGGTAGAAGAGGCTCTCAGGTTTGGCTGCTGAGAAGTGTGGAGAACAGTAGTTGTGATCTTGAGAGAGTGGAGTGGAAAAATATTGTGCGGGTGTACCTTGTGCCCACCAAGGGTTTGTATGTAGAAGACAGGTTGGCAGCCCCTGAAGAACTGGCTGAGAAAATCAGTGTGGTGTGGAGAAGCAGCTTACTCCTAGGGCTCATTCCTAACCCTATCTTCTCTAGCTCCATGAATGGAGACCAGTAACTACATCCTTACGCTTCAGTTTTCTTAACTATATATTTCATCAATTCAGCAAGTACCAATTGAGCCCTGATTTGTGCCCAATCTCTTTGCTCCAAGTTATACACCTTCCAAAACTGGGCATGGTGATGCATGTCTGTAATCCCAGCACTCATGAGGCTGAGGCAGGAGCATTATTGCGAGTTCAAGACCAGCCTGGGCTACAAAGTGAGCTCAAGTCCAACCTAAACTGCATAGCGAGACCTTGTCTCAAAAAGGCTAAAATATATATATATATATATATATATATATATATATATATATACACATATATATATATACCTTCCAGATGGTCAGTTTAGACAACTTCAATTCCAGCTGCCTTTGGAGGCAGATGTTGTTTTTTCTGGTTTTAAATTTAAAAATCTCCTGAGAGTTTCCTATTAAGATGTTGTCTACATAAATCCCCTCTTTCTCTAGGTGCTTAGCAAAAGTTGTGTTTAACTCCCTGTTCTTAATCTGCCTTCCTTCTGAAGGCCTTATTAGATTCCAGGGAACCATTGTGATTATGGTTTGTGTCTAGATGTCCCCTCAAAGCCTCATGTGTCATAGGATTTTTTTCTTTAAGGGTGGCTAAATCTAACATGTGTGATTGATTTGTAGTGCAATGCTAGGATTAAGGATGCTGGGATTAGGGTTGGGTGATCACTGGGTCAGTCCACGGTTGGATTGGCACCATCCTACTCCCACCATCTGAATTAGATAAAAGGAGCAAAAAAGGCTTCTTTTCCCCTTTTTGCTCTTGTTGCTTTTGCTGCCTTCCACAGCCAAGAACGGTTGTTCCTCTGCCATGTGCCACCCTGTGTTGGAGCCAGCTGCTTATGGATTGAAACATCTACAAATTGTGAGTTAAATAAACCTTTCCCATTTTAACTTTGGGTGTTGGGTACTTTGTCTGGGCAATGAGAAAAGTAACCAAAACAATTGCTTCCCCAATCTTCCACCTATTGGCTTCACTTCATACCACTGCTGAATTGCCAGGGGCAGATGGGACAAACTAATTCAAGCCAAGCTATTTGCTATTGATTTGCATATTTACACATTTAATCTGCTGCTTCTTCCAGGTAACATTTGCCTGTTAACAGCAATTTCCAACACATTGATCCAAACATCAGTCTCAAGAAGGATTTGATAGTGCTTGAAAACTCATTGATTATAGGGATGAAATAAAGGGGAAGCAAATGTCAGAAACTAATGCCATGGTTTTGAGTCTGAACGAGTAAAGAAAGATGGCAATATTAACAGATATGGGCAACAAATCGAGTGTTTCTAAATCAATTTTTATTACTCAAACACTATATGTAGATATTATACTAATAAAATAGGGAAACCTTTGTTATTATTTGTTACTTACCAATAAACACAATTCTCTTCTTAGAAGTAAAGACTTGTTATTTTGACATGATTTTTTGGGGTGCTGGGGGTTGAACCCAAGGATTTGCTCATGCTAGGTAAGTGTACTATCACTACTGAATTCCATCCCCCACCCTTGACATGTATTTTCATAGACCTTTTCTATACACTTAAAAGTTTAGGTTAGTGCCTCAGCATAGTGTGCTCTAGATGACGTAACAATCACTATTTTTCATAGCTATATAGGATTATACTGTTGGCATCTACCATAGTTTATTTGTACATTATTCTTTATTAACATACTAGTAGGTAGTTTATTTTTTATGCCATTGTAAATGATATTTCAGTGAATGACCTGGTATTTTCTTGCTTTGCACATGCAGAAATTATCTCTCTAGGGTAAATTGAACATTATATTGTCACATTGTCATTCAGACACATCGCCTCAAAGTGGTAGTGGGTGCCTATACAAGGAGCCAATTCTGAAAAGTAAATGAATGTGGTGTGGAATATGCTGATCTGAAGTCTTCAAAAGCATTTCAATCAGGAGGTCTTGGAGATGTTTGGAGAGAAGTTGCAGGTTTGAGTACAAATATGGGGTTCCTTCGGTGACTTCACAAGCTCTCTGAAGGTGTGAGACTAGGCAGGGTCTAGGGACAAATGATCAGAGAAGACTAAATGACTGGTTAAGGTGTCAAAAATGGGCTGGGGACTTAGCTTAGTGGCACAGGGCCTGCCTGGCAAGGGCAGGGTCATGAGTTTGATTCCCGGTACCAGAAAAAAAAAAAAAAAAGGTGTCAGAAACTTTTACTATCATGCAGAAAGACATGGGATTAGAAGTCTAGGTTGGGGTGAGAAATTTTTATATATCTATTTTGCTATAATAATGTATCTGAGGCTGAGTACTTTATGAAGAAAATAGGTTTTTATAAAAGTCACAGTTTTGGAGGCTAAAAATCCCCAATTAGATGGCATCTGATGGACCTTTGGCAGAAGAAATCACAGGAAGCCAGAGAGAGATGCAGTGGTTGGGCTGGATCTCATAACTCATTCTTGGGGGTTTGAACCTACTCTGAGAGGTCAGCAAATCCTTCACAGGAGTGATGCCCCCAATGACCTAAACACCTCCCACTTGAACCCATCTCTTAAAAGTTCTACTGCCTCTTAATACCACAACATTGGGGAGTAAGTCTCCAGTGTGCAAACTCTTGGAGGAATGGCCCTCTCAAAATCATAGTACCTACCAGTTCAGTTTCCTGAGGCCATGGGAGTTCCTAGGACATGGGAAATGTCAAAGCTAAATGGGTAAATTCCAAACAAACCGAAGTGAGTTCATCACCCTTCTGAGCAGAAGGGTAAATTTCAATGAAGAGAGACACTATTTGCTCTAAAACTATAGAAAAAGAAGGCCCACATCAAGTGACTTGTAAGCAGCTAGACGATGCATACTATTTATCAAAGCTTAGCTTCTTTGATAGACACAGGTTTTGAAGCCTAGTATAGAGATTTAAGGTCTAGAGCTCTGTGCTAATTTGGTTATAAGCACCAGGAAATAACTCTAGCTAATTTTGGCAAGAGTAAACATATTGTAAGATTATTAGAGTCACAGAAGGTTGTGCAACAGGAGAGTTGTTGGCCTTGTAATACTACTGATTAGGGACCAGAAGCACAGGTACCATGTTGTGCTGGGATACCCCAGTTAACCCCATGGTGTACAGGTGCCCTGGAATTGCCAACACTTTCAGCTAAATTCAGGAAGGGAGCACCCAAAGTGTCTAGCTCAGTGCCTGACCAGGAGAGAGTAAGTGTCCTGGTTGCAGCCTCAGCTGGTAAATCTGGAAGTACAGAGGGGACCTCTCAGAAAGGGGATTGAGTTGGGTGAGGAAGTAGAAGTAGAAGTTGATTATAATCAGAAACATTAACAAAGTCTCATTACTTCCCCCTAAAAACAGTTCATTTCTTGGACACTCCATGGGTCTCATGTCTATATTCATATATACTATATGTGAATGTACAGTGATATATTATATACATGGTAGGTGCTCATACAATTGTGTTAGCTATACAAATGCATGAAGAGACCTACATAGGCAAACACTCCAATTAACAGCAAGCAGGACATTTATTACCCCCATATGAACCAGGGCCGACTGTAGCCGAAGCTAAGCTACAGACTGTCTTCGCACCAGGCCTGTTCCCACAGGCAGACATATAGAATGTTCCTAACTTACTGACATAAGTCTGCCCTATAGATATGGGTCACCTTATATAACTGACATCTTCTGAAGAAGTTGTCCTTAAGCCTATTTTTTGGAAAGAGTCAAGTTTTAGATTTAGTACATACTATTTACAGGACTATTCCAGAAAACTTTTAATCATCTATAATTCATTTTATAAATGTAGGTTTACTTTGTAGACTGAATTTTTTAAGAGCAGAGTCAACCCTCTGGGGGGTGGGTAGGCTAATATGAGCTGCTTAAAAAAAAGCCTTTCACTTCTTATATGGAATTTTAGATACACACAACAGCACTAATTGCTGACAAAGTGTTCCTGTAGAAAGGCCCTGGAGGACCACTTGGATACTCTGTGAAACCGTTTGGTAATTGGTTATATCCATCTTTATTCCAATGACGAGCGTGCTGAAGTCCTTAAAATCAGTTTGCTCTCCTAATTCCCTTAAATAGGATTTATGCAATCCATTGTACTTCACAAACCGTTTTGTGTCAGGGGATGTGATCATGGACTTAACTCCCAATTCAGAGAGCTAATGAACAAATGTTAGTGTCCTTTCTGATAGCAATCCATAAGGAACCTCAACTCTGCAGCCACAGGCTGGGGACTCCTCAGTCTGAGTTGGGGTGAGCCACCCCAAGTTTCCACGAAGGAGTTAGGGTCTGACACGCAGCCTCCTCTGGCTGGTATTTCACATTTCCTTTTTTCTCTGGATCAGGGCCTGTTCCTGCTCCAGGCAAATCTGAATTTCCTATTATAGAGGGATTTCTTGAGATTCCAGTCTGCATTCCTGCTGGTGACACAGCATTTCTTCCACCTTCCCCCAGTAAGTAGGATCTGTGTCATTTTACATTTGTCCTTATTTTGTTCCTTGTTACTGGGGATCATGTACATAGGTCCCTGAAGTAGCCTCAGCATCTGAGTTCATTTAGAACATTTTCGGTGCTTAAGGATGAGCTCCTTCATGTATCTCAGAGTGCTTATAAAAACCTGCAGTGAGATTTTTGCATGGGAATTCCAAGGAAAATATCTTAGAATTTGTGGTTCAGATCCAACATTAAACTTTGTCGAACATATGTTTCTGGTAGTTGGATTTGAGGTGTCCCATGACTTATAAGTTGCTGGCCAAGGGAACTACAAAGCTTCCAATTCTCCTTTCAGCTTGGTTTTTGCCTGTCACTTGTCATCCCAGAGGCTACAAGGGCCAGGCCTACTTAGCAGAAAGAGATCTCACTACAAGCAACACTGTGCACAGCTGAAGTTGGAGAGAGCAAATACTTTGCAAAACTGCTGCATCGCTCTTGTCAGAGAGAGCAAATACTTTGCAAAACTGCTGCATCGCCCTTGCAAATATGTTACACTTTCTCAGTGAGCCCAGTGTGACCCCATGAACTTCTTCCCAGGAGCCTCCCACACTGTGCATGTACTCATGAATTAAAACTCTGGCTGAGATCACAGGAGCTTAGAAAAAGGACCCCAATTTTTGGCAGAAGATAAGTTCTGCTGACCCAAGACATTTCTTTGAATTCTAAGGACCTGTGACTCTATGCGGGGTGAGCAGGGGGAGTACAACATCAGTCATCAGTGTTAGTCCTCCTTTATATTAAAAGAAAATATCTATTTGTGTGTAATGCATAACTGTAATTTGGTTAGCTTGATTTATGTTCAGAGTTTGAAGCTGTGTATGGCCCAGAGTGACCCTGTCCCAGCCAGCTTTGCTTTGTTAGGTGTCTCCATCTATAAAGCCATCTGCCACTAACCATAGCTGTCATTCAGAATAAAATCATCAGCTGATCAAAGCCCTCCTCTCTCTGAACATAGAATGAAATTTGAAAGCAAGGCCATGTTCTTAACATCTTGGGAGGGTCAAGCCTTTTATGAGGGGGAAATGTCAGAGCTGGGGGGGGTCCCATTCTTATATCTTACCTGAGGACTGGCAGTCCAGGGGGCAGCATGCCACAGCTGAGAGGCATTGGAAGCATGGAAAATCAAAGCCCTCCCTTTGCCACCTGAGAGTTAAACCCCAAAGGGCTTGTATGGAATGATTACTTGGAATGCTGCAAGGGGCTTTTTATTCTCTTTCAGGTCAGCTTTGCTGATATCCAAGGGCTAAGTATAACTATAAGCATGTGAATTTCAATAAATGTGTTTCCTTCAATTACCCAGCTGGACAGTTTAGTTCACCAGAGCCTGCAATCACACAGAAGCTGCCAGGGAATTGTTGTGATTTAGATAATTTCTAATCTCTTCTCTGCTTAACCTGCAGGGGCTATGGGCAGCTTCAGAGACCAACGGGTGGGGAGAGGGAGGTTGGAAAAGGCTGTTCTCATCAGCGATACAGTCCCAGGCTCATTCTCCAAGACTGATGCTGCATTCAAATAGAGGCAGACAAGCACTTGTAGAAGGTGTGCTGGTGGGGGGCTGGGAACGAGAGGCAAGGTAGAGAATGCAGAGTAGCTTGCAAGGATGACAAGCAGGAACAGCTACATAGCGTGGGTGCTCAGAAACAGAAGAATCCCACTGAAGACTCAGATTTTAGCCTCTGATCTTACACCAAGTACCCTTCTGCATATTCTGAAAGGGCTTTGCTCATTAAACAGAGAGCACCATTTTAATGTGTTATTCAGGAATGCAGTTTGGTAGGCTACTTCCCATCACAGTTTTACCTATGATGTCTGCTCGGGTAAGCTCACTCAACATGCACTAGATTTCTGCTTAAGTTACTTAGTGATGATTAACACCAAGGAGTTCTTGGTCTTCGTAAAGAGTTGCAAATGATGGTGAAGAACTACTGTTTGAGGACTGGGTCAGCTTCTGTGACCTTGGCGGTGTTGGTGGGTGCACATGAGATGCTGGCCTGTGGGGTTCTGGACTTGTGGGAACAGCTCTAATGACAGCATCTAATTTTTTCTCTTTCACTAATGATTTTTGGAGGCTTGGCATCTGTTTCCTTCAGCAGGGTCATCGGATTTCCTTTGACATACTGTTTCCTTCTAGTTAAATATAGTGTTGGAAGCATCATCAGCGTTCAGCCATTCTATGACCCAATCTGAAACAAGCAGGTGATCCCTCCTTGGCAGAGGGACAAGGCTTCTGGGGCAGTTGGAGTTCCAGAGCATTTCAGCAGAGGGTCCTGGCCAGACACTTCCGCTATGGGACAGGTGTGTTCTGTGGGCAGTTGCCTGAATCTGTGTTTATTCCTGTTTTGCCCAAACCTTGCCCTCAAAATTGTTTCATTCTTATGACCAAAATGTCCCTTATGCTCCCCTGAGTCAAAATTCCATCCTGTGAAATTTAACACCCAAGAGGTCTGGCCATGTTGATAGGGAATTTTATTTTTTATTGAAATCTGTATCAGTCCCAAGACAGAGACTTCAGAGGTCACAGAATTCTCTGGTTTTCTTTTTAATAGATGAAGAAATTGCAGGGAGAAATGGGTCAATATGCTTAAATTTCCATAGCCTGATTTGAATTCAGGACATCAACTGAGTTTGGTGCTTTCCCTGTGCTTTCTCTGCTCAACCTGCAGGGGCTATGCACAGCTTCATAGACCAAGAGTCACAGTTTCCTTGGCTTGGACATCCTGGGATCCTTCTGGACAGTGCGGTCTTTTGGTTTGTGAGGAGGCGCAGTAGGAGGACCATAGGGAGAACATTCATGTAGTCTGTCTTGCATTGTGGGGTGGTGGTGGGTGTGCACACAGATAGAGAAAGGTGGAGAGAGCTGACAGGGCTTTGAAGGGCAAAAGAGAGCTACATTTCAGAAAGCACCTTCATCTGCCCTTTTGCTTGGTCAGAGTGCCCTGTCTCTAATAGTCAGAAGTTTCACATAATAAGGGTACATTAATATAAATGGGAAATAAATAAGCAATAACCACAACATGCACATTTCAGGATCACCTTGAAAGAAAGTCTGTAGGATCCCCAGGGGGCTGTGGGAGGAGGCAGAGCCAGAGTTTGCCCTGGAGATGCCCTTTCTCCGAGCTCTGCCTTGTTCCTCAGTGCAACCTGTCTCCAGCCCCATTCCAAGCTTTGCAGCTGTTCTCACTGACCCTTGTTTCCTGCTCTTGGCAGGAACCTGCCCTCTGATTCTTACCGGGGCCCTGGGTGGGCCCTTCCTCTTGTGAGCGGTGACACTAATTAGGGTGACATTTTCACTTCCCCTCCAGCTGGTTTTGTCTTACACCCAACATCCTAGGCCTACAAATAACAGCATTAAAGTCAACAATGAACTGTATATATGAGTGGTTCTGTAAGTTTATAATGGAGCTGAAACTTCCTACCAGTGATATTGTAGCCACTGAGCTGTCACAGAGCAATACATTAGTTAAATGTCTGTAGTGATGCAGGTGGAAACAATCTTCTCGTGCTGCCAGTCATAGGGAAGTGTGGAACATATAATTACAGAGAGTACCTAATATCTGATAATGACAATAAACAATTATGTTACTAGTTTATGTAGTTACTATACTATGCCTTTTATCATGATTTTAGAGTGTGCTCATTCTGCTTATTAAAAAAAAGAAATACTATAAAGCAGCATGCTGTACTGTCCTGGCAGCAGCCTCAGTATCTGTTTACCATATCTCATAACTACATCAAGAAGTCACACTAAGTGATGACCTACATTAGCTAGGCTTGAGTGCGTAATGTTACACAATGACAAATTTGTCTGATGCTATGTCTCTCAGAGTACATCCTATCACTAAGTGACCCACAGCTGTGTGTCAGGAGACAAATGTGCACAGGTAAGTAAGAGGGGAAGGTTCCTGTTCTCAAGGACCAGTTGTAGAGGATCGCCGTTTTTCCTGTCTTGTGCTGTATCTATTTCTCCTTATTCTGATAAATTCACCTTAATCTTTTGAGGAACCCTTTCCTTATATTTTGTAGACACAGGCATTTAGAGGAAGGGACTGATTTCATTCCCATTCCCATGAGCTGAGGAAGTGAGTAAGAGCTGATAAACCAGCGCTTATTTTTACTTTTTTTCTGGCCACAGTGACTGGAGAAAGAGAGAATATGGCTCATGCCTGTGTCAGAAGGTGCAGCCCTGGAACTTTTGCTAGAACCCTTACACAACTCCTGGGGAGTTTTCCTTGAACTATTCTTTTTTTTTGTTTGTTTGTTTTTTAAGACCAGGTCTCACTGTGTAGTTCAGGCTGGCCTTGAGTTCACTATATAGTTCACACTGGCCTCTAACTCACAGTGATTCTCCTGTCACAACCTCCCGAGTGCTGGGATCCCAGGTGTGCACCACCACTGCCAGCTCCTTGTATGCTTCTTGCTAAGAGGTGGCATGGAAGCGTAGGGATTCGGGAGTTCTGCCTTTGTTCTGCCTTACGAATGAAGGCAGAACAAAGATGAGTCAAATCTTGAGTTAGGATGAGTCAGGTTTCTGGGTGCATTCTTGAAGCACCGAGACCTGTTGGTGCCAGATCTAGCCATAAATTTTTAAATCAGCAATAATTTCTTAAGTAGATGTGGGCTTCTATCGTTTGAAATAAAACTACCCTTACTGGTAATGCTAGAGGAAAGTAGAGGAACCAGATGAATTAAGGAATTATTATAACACATCGTGACAATGCACATACATGGAAAAACCTCAGAATCTAGACAGGAGCTGAAACTTCCTACAAGTGATATTGTAGCCACTGAGCTGTCACAGAGCAATACATTAGTTAAGTGTCTGTAGTGATACAGGTGGAAACAATCTTCTCGTGCTGCCAGTCATAGGAAAGTGTGGAACATATAATTACAGAGAGTACCTAATTTCACCCAGCCTGGGGGATTTCAAAAAAAGTTTCCATAAACAGAGGCTGGGTCTTTGGGTCCTTGTCATAAAGGATGTGTATAGGTACATGAATAAGCTCTTTCAGGAAGAATAACACAGATAGAAATAAGCTGAAATTCACTAACAAAATATTTTTATGCATCTCATATTTTTGTGTGTGTGTGGGCACGTGGTGCTGGGATCTAACCCAGGACCTTACACATGCTAGGCAAGCATTGTACCACTAAGATATATCCCCAGCGCTTTAACACATTTTTTAAAAAATAATTAAGTTTATTGGTATAATTTAGATATGCATAATGATCATATTCACCACAGGGAATTCGTACATGTAAATGATATATCTTTGTTCCTCTTTTCTGCCATTCCCCTCCCCTCCCTTGAACCCACCTTCCCCTCCTTGTTTACAAAGCTTTGTTTCCATTTTATCCCTGTTTTACTCATTTGTTTTCTTTTCCATTCCATCTCCCCTCCAATTTTCCTTTCCCTTTGAACAATTATTCCTATTTCACAATATCTATTATACATTTTAGTTCTTATTTTACACTTTCAGTTTCTTACACCAGGGAGGCAATGTGATATTGATACATATGTATCCAGTTTATTTCACTTGAGTATGGTCTCAGGGTCCATCCATTTAGCTATAAATGTCTCAAGTTTATCCTTCTTTATGCCCAAGTAGTACTCCATTGCATTAAGAAACACATCTTTATTATCTACTCATCAATTGATGGGCATTTGGGTTGTTCTAAGATTTAGCTATTACAAACTGTGGTGCTATAAACGTGAGTGCACATATATCACTGTGGTAGGATGTTTTTAATTCTTTGGGGAAGGTACCAAGAAGCGGGGAATAGCTGGATCAAATGGAACCTCTAGGCCTAGTTTTCTGAGGAATCTCCACACATTTCCACAGTGATTTCACCAGTCTACACTCTCACTAACAGTGGAGAAGTGTTCTTTTTTCTCCATAGCCCAGCCAGCATTTGTTATTGGTTGATTTCTTAGTAACAGCCATTCTTTCTGAGTGAGGTAGAATCTCAGTATTAACACAATGTTTTTTAAAATAAATATTACATTTCAGAATTATTTGCATCTACATTGATTTACTTTAAATACCTGGCATTCAAAAGGAGAAATATGTTTTTGGAGAAATTAGTGAACGTGAGAGAGCTCCTTCCTTCATGATGCCACCTAAGTGATGCTAGCTCCAGATACATCTTCTTGTACTTTAAGAATTCTGGAGAGAAATATGCTGACATAAAGAAGTCCCCACAAACTTGAATATGTATCAGAATCACTTAGGAGAGTGAAACACAGATACATGGATCTCACCTCTGACTGACTGAGACATAGCAAAAAGATCTAGTGTTTCATTAAAATTCTTTAGATGATTTTGCCTCATAGCCAGTTTCAGGTGTGTCATGACTTGTGTCTAGATATCGCCCCCAAAGACTTCATGTGATCACAGATGGGGCTTTTTCAGAGGTGGCTGGGCCTACAGCCTGTGATGCTGAGATTAAGCGTGTGTGATTACTAAATTCATCCAGTGCTTGGTTTGGCATGGTTCTGGGTAGGAGTAAGGGTGCCCTAACCTGCGCATGAGTTCTTCCTGCCCTCAGGGGATGAAATATAAGGGACAGAGGAGGGCTGGTGTTGTAGCTTGTTGCTTATCACTGGTTTATTGCTTACTGCCTTCTACCCGCCTTGCTTTGGCATGGGCTCTTTATCCTCTGCGGTGCCCCTCTCTGTACCACCCTGCCTTGCAGTCAGCCAATTATGAGCTGAAACCTCTACAAACTGAGAGCTAAATAAACCTTTCCTCTTTAACTTTAGGTGTTGGGTGTTTTATCTCTGCAGTAAGAAAAATAACTAAGACAGGCTGCTTTTCATTTAAAGGGAAGAAAAAACTAACAATAGAAGGAACCATATGGAAGTTATGCATGTCTGGGATACGATTCCATCATTATTAGCCATACTGCAGTTTCATTACTTCATTAGGAGAGAAATAATTACATTCATTTAATATGCACAGATATTTGCAAAGTGGCTCCTGAGTTATGAGAAGCAGTGTCATGTATTTGGGATGATCAATGAACAAAACCAATGAAGACTTCTTCCCAGCAGAGACAGACCCTGAACATGATTAAGTGAGTCATTTAATGTGCGGTATAAGGCAATAGGGCCATGGGACAAAGGAAAAGAGCTACGTAAAGGAAACTAAAGTGTGAGAGAAGGTAGGGTGAACAGGTTGCGATATTACATAGTGCTGGTCAGGAAAGACCTCTTTGAGAAGGCAATTTAAAAAGCCCTTGAAGGGAAAGAGGAGCTGGTGGAGTTGCTACTCCGGGCAAGAGCTTTACTGGAGGAGAAATGGGATACTGAGTCTCAGAGAATGGAGTTTGTAATGAATCCAAGTTTTGGCCAGAAATTAGAAGTCTGTAGCTATTACATATGGAAATCAGTAATTGGTTTGTGGATGGCTAGGGTTGGGGGTGGTGGATACAAGAAATTCAGATTAGGATACATTAAGGTTGAGATATCTATTCAATAAGTGAAGATGGGGAGGATGCGTTGAACATATGTGCTTGGAGTTGGGAGGAGAAGTCTGGCCTGGTGATATAACTCGGGACTCAGTATATGAGTTTACAAAGTCTTGGCTTTCTGAGAGCTCAGTGATGGAGTAGTGACAGACAGAAAATAGAGGAGGACCAAAACCAAATCATAGAACTCTCCAATATGGAAAAGTGAGGAAGGAGAGAGAGAATTAGCTAAGATTAACTAAGCAGTAATGTGTTCTAGGAGCCAATTAAAATTTTCTCAGGTAGAAAGGTGGCACAGTGTGTCAAACATGCCAATATTACTGTGGTGATGGCGATGCTGTTCTCTCCTGAGAAAAAAAGCCCTTTCCATGATCTGTCCCTGACCTCTCCTTCAACCTTATTCACTGAGATATGCAGAGCTGGCTGTATTGAAACAGATGTTTTTGTAATTGGCTAAAATAATGTTATTGAGTCTGACCTATGCAGCAGTGGTCTCATTAATAGTAAAGCAGCTACATGAGGGAGAAAATAGCCTCCATGCTGATGGCCGGAATGAAGGCTCAAGCAAGAGCCTGTGAGATTCCAGGGCAAAGACATGGGATAACATCTCAGCTGAAGCGATGGGGCTCAGAAAGAATTACATCTTCCTGGCAGTAAAGGTGCCCACCTTGCTTACATCAAAACTATCTGTGCATTGCTAATTGGAGGCCTCTCCTGGAAGGTTACAAAGCTTCTCTTTCCTAGTATTCTGCAGTGGTCCCCACCCACCTCCTTGATTTATACCAATAAAAACCATGAGCTTTTGGAGACCAGGCCTTTGTTCCATGGAGAACATTGGGTCATCCCAGAGCTCGTCACCCACAGGATATTCTGTTTGTCTTTCTTTTGCATCTGTGTGCCATATTGCTGGGGAGGTTAGACTGATACCCGCAGCAGGGGATTTGGTAACTGTCACTTTTAGACTGATACCCTCAGCAGGAGTTTCAGAAATTACAAGTAAGATGAGGACTGAGAATTAACTATCAAAGTGGAGGTCATTTTTGGCCTTTACCAAGAAAGGTTTGGGGCAATAGTAGGTTAAAGATTTGTTGGAGACATGTTCCCCTCATCGGATTGCTGTAAAGATTATGTTGTAATAGTCCCAATGCTGTACTTAAACTGTACAATAAACTTATATAAACTAAACCAAAAATGTTGCATATATTATTATCATGAATGATATTTAAGAGTAAATCTTAACATTCTTTTTCTGATTTTGAAACATTTTCCCATGTCTTCATTCCCACCTGGGAGTATTGCCTAATGTCACAATATCAGGCAGACACAACTCTAATACATTTAATATTACTATTTTTTAACCGGGTGACCTATAGATGAGTAAGGAATAAGATAAACAGAACATTTTATTTTAACTTCCCTTTGTACTTTTTCAATGCTCTTTCTTTTTCTGTTTTTTGAGAGAGAGTCTTACTATGTAGTTCAGGCTGGCCCTGAGCTCACTACATAGCCTAAGCTGGGCTCAAGCTCACAGGGATCCTCTTGCCTCAACCTTCTGAGTGCTGGAATTACAGGCATGTACCACCATACCAGGATAGCACTTTTGATATACAGCATTTACTTTTGATTCTTTCTTAGAATTATGCCCTTCTGCTTACATTACCCATCTGTTCCTGTATGTTATTGATATTTCCATTAAAGTCCTTATTATATTGATATTGATATACTTATTGATATTTCCATAAAGTCCATAATTATTTTAAATTCCTTGCATGATAATTACAAAAACAATAATTTTGCTTCTGATGATTGTCTTACATATTTAGAATTTTGCATGCCTTATATTGTTTTGTCTGAAAAGCAGAAAATGACATATTAAGTAATAGGAACTGAAGTCAATAGATCTTTAATGTGAGGATTCATGTTACTCTGGCTAGGAGTTGGTTTATAGTTATAGGTACCAGAGGCTTCAAATCCTCTTATGTCCTTGTCACCTCTATTATCTCTGGATATCCATACCAAAGATCTCCTTCTTAAGTACAGCCTAAACCCTACAACTCTTTCAGTTGGTTTTATGTTATTTGAGTGGAGTTTTGTTAATGTAATAGGACATGGTGGAGTAGAAGTACTCTACACTACCATGATTAAACTCTAGTTTTCAAAGGGTTTATGTTCATAGGTGACAGTGGTCTTTACAGGTACAGTTTAGCTTTTATATTTTTTTAGGTGATAAAGGAAAACTGAGGCGGGGGTACAGTTGGAAAATGTCATTTCACCAGTGAGATAAGGCTGTGGTAGCCTTGTTGTCTGCTGGCTTGTGTTGGAGAGATTGCTTTCATGGTGGTGCCTCTTCTCATCACACTTTCAGAGCCAGAAGGAATCCTACCAGAGATCTTTCTTATCCCTTCACTGTGAGAACCTGGTGAAGTTTCTGGACATAAAATCAGAAGCTTGTGCTCCCCCCAAGATGGAAGCCCCTCAGAACTTCTTCCTAAGAAGAAATCCATACCATTTGACAATTCCTGCAAATTACCACTGAAGTATCCTTCCTCCCAGCTTATGGTTCTACAGGCTTCTACTCCAGGTCAGTGGTTCTTAGCTTCTACTTTCTAGATTCTCCTGCTTCTTCCAGTTCTGGGGCAGCAGTTTGACTTAAATTTCTCAGAAATGCCTTTCAATTTCTAATTGGTTCAGTTTTTCTCATTGCAAGGATGGGAATGTTGATTTCTAAGCTTTTAACATGATGGAGCAGAAACCAAAGTAATTTCATTTGTATTTTAAAATATAAATGTGTATGAGTCAGCCCTACTACTTAGGTTGAGAAAGCAAAGCTCAGATCTATTAACAGACTTGCCTAAGATCGTATGGTGAGTGGGTGCAGCTAGCATGCTCCAGCCTATCTCTTTCCTTATCTACTTGATCTCGATCACTGTTTCTGGTTTTCCTCTCTCCCACAAATCTTTGCCATGAGTTTCAGCCTGCCATCCAGTGCAGTCTAGTAATGTGTGGGTTAATTCTCCTTCTGCTTTAGGCAGTTAAAAGAAATTGAAAAAGAGGGAGATGGGATAGGACATGAGGAAAAACTAGGAGGGAAGTGAAAAAAGAAGAGAGGAGGAGAAGGAAAAATAAAAAAAGAGGAAGAAAATGAGGAGATGATGATGACAACTTTAGTCCTCATGCATAGAATTTGTTGTCTCTGAGTCCAAGGAAGAGATTCTAATCTTTACCTTTTCCAATTTACATTAATCTGATTCTTGAGGTAGATTTTTCTGATCATTCTGCAGATGTCAAGTTTCTTTTGTATTCAACACTCTCAGGACTGCTGGCAGGAGAGAAGATGGAAAGGAGAAAAAACATATTTTGACTTCTTTCTCTATTTCTTAGTAGATATGTCTATTCTTAGGCAAGTAATCAAGCTTCTCTGAGAGACCTAGTTTCATCAGTGAAATAATTCACCTTATTTTTGTAAAGATGAATTAAAATATTTTGTATAAAGCACATGACACTGTGACTGGCACATGTTAAGACCTATTTATTGTTACTCCTTGTTACTAAGTGATGTTATTATAACGTGCCCCAAGCTTATACAGCTTTTGATGAACAATTTCTTCAAGAATAACTTATAAACTGGAACGTAGTTCTTTTTTCCCTTGTTTACTGCCTCAGTTAATTTATTCTCTTTAATCATCTAGTAAGAGGAATTTTCAAGTTGATTACTGTATTATTTTGCTAGGACTACTGCTATGGCTTGTGTCTAGATGTGCCACCCAATACTTATGCAGTCATAGATGGGGCTTTTTCAGAGAACCCAGAGTGTGTGATTGATTCATGGTGCAATGCTAGGAGTAAGAGTTGATGATTACTAAATCAGTCCACTGATTGGTTTGACACTTGCCCTAATCCCACTGGCTTAGATACCATATATAGGACAGAAAGAGGCTTGCTTTGTCCCTTGTTTGCTTTGCCACCTTCTACCTGCCATGAACTGTTTCTTCTCTGCAATGCTTGTCTACCATGCCACCTTGCCTTGGAGTCAGACACTTATGGACTGAAATCTCTACAGACTGTGAGCCAAATAAGCTTTTGCTCCTTTAACTTTGAGTGTTGGATATCTTGTCTCAGTAAAGAGAAAAGTAACTTAGACAGCTGTCATAAAACTATGACACACTGAGTAACTTAAATAACAGAAATTAATTCTCTCACATTTCTTGAGGCTGGAAGTCTGAGATCAAGGTCAAGAGCCACCCTGTTGGTTGGGTGTTTCCTCTGGAGGCTGTAAGGGAATGATCTGCTCCTAGCTTCTCTCTAGTGTATGTTTTCATGTGGTGTCTTCCCTCTCTGCAAATCTTTGTGTCCATTGTTAACTTTTTTTTACATGTTCGATGATTTTTATTTTACTTTTTATTAGTACATGTTTGTGGTACATAGTGATTACATTTATTGTGGGGAGTTAGTACATATACATAACACATCTTAATTCTTTTCTTGTTCCCTACCACACCCATCTGTAACTGCTTCTTCCAACTCTGGGTCCCTTTCCCATTTGTGAAAGCTGTATTTCAATTGTTTTCTTAAATTCTTTTTTTTCCCATCTCCTTTACCTTCTCTTCTTCCCCCATCTGCCTCTTGTTCCCCTTCCCATTTAAAAAATATCTATTTTCTATTATCTCTCTTTTATTTTGCTCTTTATATTTATATTTTGGGTGTCTCATCTAAGAGAAACCGTGCAATGTTTAAGCTTGTGTGTCTGATGTATTTCACTTAATATTATGGTTGCAAGGTATATTTGTTGACTTATGAATGTCATAGCTCAAATTTATTCTTCTTAATGGCAGACTAGTATTCCATTGCATACAAATACGGCATTTTCTCTGTCCATTCATCCATCGATGGGCATATATGCTGTTCCCAAGATTTAGCTATTATAAATTGTGGTGCTATAAATATGCATATGCATGTATCACTCTAATATGATAACTTCAGTTCATTGGGAAGATACCTAGAAGGGGACTAGCTAGCTGAGTTAAATATAATTTCTTTTTTAGGACTCTCCATACCAATTTACATGGTGTATGTACTAATTTATATTCCCACTAACAATGTAGAAGGTTTTTTCCTTGCAGCCTGGCCAGGATTTGTGATGATTTGATTTCTTCATGACAAGCATTCTTTCTGGAGTGAGATGGCATCTCAGTGTTGTTTGCATTTCTCTAATGGCTGGTAATCCTGAACATTTTTTTCATGTATTTATTGGCCATTTGTGCTTCTTTTAGAAGGACACGGGTTATACTGGATTAGGCAACGCCCCCCTCCCATGACTTCATTTTAACTTTGGCAACTTTGTAAATAATCTTTCTCCAAGCAGGGTCACATTCTAAGATAGGCTGGGTCAGGACTTGAAACTATGAGTTTATTTTTTGGGGGACACAGTTGAATCTATCATAATTGCCTTGTGAGTGGCTCCTCTCTGCTACTACTTCTGCCCACATTTCCCCCTGTCAGTGCTCCTTAGTTTGAGGGCTCTCCTAATACTCTGCTAGACTTAGTCAGCTGCTTCGTACACCTTCCCCTTTGCTTTTAGAAGTTTAGCTTGATTTAGTTCCTGCTCTTGGGCTGTCATTCCCTTTCCTGTGTTTTTTGATCCATTGAGGGAAGATTTTTGTCACTATTTGGCTGTTCTTGTACTCTCACTGTGTTTGTCTTGGCTTTTGAACAAATTCCAAAAATAATCCTCCGTAACCTGTAATTTTATCTCCACGTTGTCTTTTGTTGTGTTCCACATTGCTGAAACCATGACAGAATATTTTCAGAGAAATTCCAATCAGTATCTATTCATGACAGCTCTGTAAAGGTTACTTTATCTTTAGGCAAATGCATCTGTAACTTTGTACCTCTCTGTACTGTGGCTTCCAGAATTATCGCTAAAGCCTTTCTGGACATGACATGGGATGCATGTGTGAAATTGGCTTTGGGATGTCCTGTCTTTGCATGCATGTACATTTTGTGCAATCCACTTCAATTCAACAAATACACATTGAGCACCTACAATGTCTCAAACCCTGGGCATAAAATGATTCATTAAATGTGGTACATGATTTCCAGAAGCCCTTGTCTAACAGAAAAGATAGACATGCTGTGGCACATGATATTCTGGTGCTATAAATACTATTAAATACTATGCTATCCTTTATATATCTATCGTCTATCAAGTATCTACATAAGTACATTTTAAGGTGGGCTGTCATAAAGCAAATTCCAAATAGCAATTAGTAAATTCTTAAAGAGGTCAGAGGATAGAGATATTTATTTCCAATTGAAGGTGTTTTAAAATAAGGCAGATGACATCTGAGTGATCCTTGAAGAGTGAACTAAGACATTAATTGAGTAAATGTTAAAAATTATTCACAAAGTATAAAAATATCCTTTCCTCTCTTGTGTGCCAGAGATTCACTAGATGGTTTTCATCTCCAGCCTAAACTCATGGCCAGGTGGATGATGAAAAGTTTCATTTTTTTTTTATTGTAACAACTAGTGACTGACCATATGCCCACTGTAAATGCAAGGCGCTCTGGGGAACACAGTGAAAAGATACAGCTTTGTCTACATTATTTGTTACTTATTTATACTCTGCTTTCTATTTTTGTGTTTCCCTCTTCTTCCTATTTTGTTCCACAGAAGAGAGGAGTCAGCTTCCAAACTCACCTGGAGAATAAATCATTGGAAATGTTGAGGCAAAGATAATGTTGGGAAACCACCAATTCAGGAGTAAATCTACCTACCTCTCAGTAATGTGTGCCAATGTGTTTTATAGAAACACTAGAGCTGGGTTATATTTTGGGTGTGCATTTTTTGGAGACTGAAGTAAGTAGGGGAATATACCTAGTTAAAAGATCCATATTGTCTACAAGATAAAAACAACCCAGCTGTTTAAAATTTTCATCTTGCTGAGCTGAGAAAAATTTCTCCCTTGGGTCTTCATAAAGAAAATACTTTTTGATTCAGAGAATAACATCCTGGACTCCATCCCAGTAGTAAATTCAAGAGCAAAGTTTTCTTGGTTGGTTCTTTTAGCATCTGCCATTGCAAGCCGATATTAGAACAGCAAAGTTCAATTCTGTCAAGTAAATTTGACAACAGTCAGAATGATGCCATCCAGATATGCAGCTCTCTGATGGTGTGATTTGATCTGAGGGTAAGATTTATCATTTCCAGAGGATAGATGAACAGCATGTCCTTCAGACAATCCTCCATAAATATCTGTTCTCATAAATGGGCTCTTGATAGGATTTGCACAAGAGAGAGTTGTCTGACAAGTAACTAGAATTCACTGTTTTCAGTAGAGGCTGATATATTATATATTTCAACAACTGATTAGCAGAAGATACATTAAAGATTTTTATTAAAAATCACAGAGTAGATAAGGTGTGTTTAAATGGAGGTTATTTTTCTTTGATACCAAGGAAATAACACTAAGATCTTTGTATGTACCCTGTCATTTCAATCTTCTATAGCATCCCTATACTGTAATTTCTATTTTTATACCTATATTACAAAAAGGCAACCTGACATTTAGGGGAATTATGTGATTTGCTCAACTTAAAAGATAGTAAGTAATAGAGCCAGGATTCAAAAACCAACTCTCTCTGGAATTAAGAACTGTACAAATATTTGTTTTTATTTGTTTAGAAATATTTTAACATGAAAGATGTAAAGTATAACATATTGAACCTGTATGTCCCCTTTGTATAGTTTATTTTATAGAAGTATTCAGAGCAAAGTTTATGTTCTTACACGTTCTTCCTTGACCTCATTCTCTCCTTGCACTTACTCCAACCAAGATAGTAAACATTACCTAAATTGTTCTTATTCCTATGCTAGTTTGTTGTTACTGTAACAAAACACCACAGGCAATTGATTTATAAAGAGAAAAAGATTATTTTGGCCTGTGTTTTTGGAGGGTCCAGTCCATGAGGGCTTAGTTCTGTGGCTCTAGGCCTAGGATGAGGTAGCACACGGTGAGAGCATGTGGTAGAGTAAAACTGCTCACCTTGTTATCCAGGAAGAAAAGAGAATGAGGAAGGCACAGACATCCTCCAACCCCTTCAAGGGCACAGCCTCAGTGGCCCAAACACTTCCCACTACACCTCATCTCCTAATTTCCCCTAACTCCCAGTAGCACCATCCTGGTGACCCAGGCTTTATGGCACATAGACTTTGGGGAACATTCAAGATTCAAACTATAGTAACTTCTATGGATGTTTTATTTTTGAATGTCTATATGTAAATACCTAAATTATGCATATTTCAAAATATCAAATAATTGTTACACTGTGTATATGTTACCTCAAACTCTTTTTTATTTGTGTGTATTTTATATTTATGCATCTTGATAAAATCTACATTCATTAGTTATCATTGTTGGATCTCTTTCCACTATGGGACTTGCATTTATTTTTCTTATGATGGCTATTTGAATTATTTTCATTATTCCACGCTTAAAAACAGTGCCACTCTGAATAGTTTTGTATATGTCTCCTGGTCAAGATGTTTAAATGCTTCCCTAGAACAGTGGGATATTTTGGAAAATTCTGGGTGAGATTTTTATTTGTCATACTCATTGGGGTTTAGTGAATGAGGTCAAGCTAAATGTATCACAGAGCATTATGAACTCTTATAAACAAAGGCTTGTTTTGGAATCTCATGAAACTTTGGATTATTCTAGCAGACTCAGGTAAAAATTCATCTTGGTGTTATCTGAACTATAAAATAACTTATTTAACATTAAAGTACAAAATATTCTGCATAGCTTTAATCTGCTTACTCACACAGATTAAACTCTGCTAAGAATGTAACTGCCATGATAAAAAAAAATTTCAAACACTTTGTTTGGTTCAGAGATTTATCAAATAGTCATTAAGATACTTGATTTGTCCATTCAACAAGTCTGCTCTAATCTGCCTGATGATTATGATGAGTCCACCCAAGGTGTGGCCTCAATGTCCCAAGCAATCATTTTCCATGGAATGAAGAAAAACATTTTCAAATCATATGTCTGATTAGATACGAATGCACAGAAATGCTATATATAAAGACAGAGAGGAAAGAGAACTTCTATAATTCAATAATAACAAAAGGGGGGGAATGAGATACAACTTCACACTCATCAAGGTAGCTATTATTTCAAAAAACAGAAAATATAGCCATCCCTGGTGGTGCACACTTATAATTCCAACACTTTAGGAGACTGGATAAGAGGATAGCCTTGGTCAACATAGTGAGTTAGGAAGTGCCTGCCTCAAAATAAAACATAAACAAAAGGAGGATGATGATGTAGCTTAGAGTGAATGCTCTGGATTCAATCCCCCATACTGAAAAAAAAAAAAGAGAAAATAATGTTGATGAAGTTGTAAATTTGGAACGCTTTTTGCATTGCTGTTGGAAATGTAAAATGGTATAGTCACTGTGGGAGATAGGGCGGTAGTTCCTTGCAAAGTGACACAAAATTACCAAATGATTTAGCAGTTCTACTTCTGAGTTCTACTTCTACACAAAATTAAAAGCATGGACTTAAAGCTAGTATACACCCATGTTCACAGCAGTATTCACAGGAAGCAAAAGGTGTGAGCGACTCAAGTGTCTGTTGGTAGCTGAATCACTAAACAAAATGTTTACATATAAATACTGGGGCTGGGGATTTAGCTCAGCAGCACAGCCCCTGCCTGGCAAGCACAATGCTGTGAGTTCGATTCCTGGTACCGGAAGGAAAACAATAACAACAACAACAAAAATACAGTAAATACTTTTCAGCCTTAAAAAGAAAGGTCGTTCTGACATTTGCTGCAACATGAATTAACTTTGAAGATGTTATAATAAGTGAAATAAATAAACTTCAAAAGGATACGTATAGTATAATTCCACTTATTTGAGATGTGTATAGATTAGCGCAATTCAAATGGGTGAATCGGCACAAATTTGTAATCTTGGCACTCTGGGAAGCTAAGGCATGAGGATTACAAGTTTGAACCCAGGCTGGGCAGCTCAGAGACTTAGGAAGATCCTGTCTCAAAAGAATAAAATATAATATAAAATTTAACATAAAATAAGATGGGCTGGGGTTTTAGCCCAGTTCAAAGGACTTGAGTTCAATCTCCAGTACAGAAGGAGAAGGAGGAGAAGGAAGAGAATAGGAAATGAGAAGGAGAAGGAGAAGGAGAAGAAAGAGAAGGAAGAAGAAGAAGAGGAAGAGGAAGAGGAAGAGGAGGAGAAGGAGAAAGAAAAGTACAGTTGTTTAATGGGAACAAAGTTTCAGCTGGGTAAGATTAAAACGTTCTGGAGACAGTGTTGATGGTTGGACAGCATTTGAATGCGCTTAGTGCCTCTTAACTATACACTTAAAAGGGTACACTTTATGTTGTGCATATTTATCACAATAATATATATTTTTTCTTTAAAAAAGAGCTCAATTGTACTGTTGATGTCTATTGGTTTATTGAAAAGAACAGTTAATGCTTAAATTTTTTTTCTTGACTAATTTTGCATGCTTATATCCGGTAATCTGAACAACTAATTTGAAGACAACAATATGACATAGAACAACCACTGCTGAATTCCTTTGAATTCCTACCATCTTGTCTAGTGAAGGTCTGTATCATTTCTAATTTTGTATTACTCTTATTCTCTTTAATGGTTTGATCAGTCTTGCATTCTTACATCTGGTAATCTGAGCAACTTCACTGAAGATAACAATATGTGATATAACAACCACTGTTAATTCCTATCATCTTGTTTTAAAATCCTATGTCATTTTTATTATTTTTATGTTGTTTTATTTTTGTCTTTGTTATTTTTTGTTATTGTCTTTTCTCTTTAAAATAAAAAAGAAAAGAAGCATCACCAATATGTTAAAATAATATTGTTTTATAATTTGTTTTCTTTTGAAAACAGTTTAGTATTATATTGACTTTAATGACTTACAAATAGCTTTAATTGTAAAAATAGTCTTCCAGAATTATCTTACTGTCTTCATAGCTTTCATACTCTTAAAGAATGATATTCTTAAGACAAAGGGAAAGAAAAGATTTCTCATTACAGTCTACCAAGGGCTCAAAATAATGTCTCAGTGTAGTTTGTTTTACAGTAGATTATTGATTCTCTGGTTTAAATTGAACTTCTGAAGGTAAGTGCTTGGGCAAGTTATATTATTGATGAATTTCATTTAAGAATTGTAAAGAAAGTGCTCAAACTATTTGTATCAATAAAGGACATTGGACTGAATAAAGGTTTGAAGTGCTGTTTAAGGTAGGTGTTTGGGAATGGAAGTCTAATTGTAGGGCATGGACATTTTCAAATTTACTAGAAAACGCCAAATTATTTTTGACTGGAATTAAAATAATTCATAACAACATCAACTTTTTTCCCACATCCTCACCAACATTTGATATTATCATACTTCAAAATTTCTGCATTTGGTGTAGAAATGTGAAGTGGGTTTTACTGAGATTTTTAACAATGACTAATTTAACCTCATTCATTTAATAGCTGTCTTGTTATTAATTCACATGATTATTACACATCATATTTTCTCATGAATTATTACACATCATAGTTTCTCATGAATAAATTTCTCATATTTTCTCATGAATAAATTTGTTTCTGTCTCCCTACATTCCATTGTTTTGTTTGTATATTTCACAGAAATATGTGTTTTAACTACTACAGATTTATAACAAGTAAAGTCTGCATTACTAATACATGCTGCTTCTCAAAACAGTCAATAGTTAGTAATGTAACTTTATCATAAGCAGCTGTAAATTATACACACAGTTACATCATGAGTTCAGTTTCAAAAGTAATATCGAAGATAATCTAAATAAGTAGAAGTAAACTTGTCAAAGATGAGAAATAAAAATTATAAATAAATAGCAAAATAAAAGTAATAGGAAGTGGAAGATAGAAGATCTTTCTCAAATAGGAAGGGGATGAAGAGATGGAGGGAGGTGTGACAGAGGGGAAAGAAAGGGAATAAAAAAGGACTTAAGATTTGTTATGTATATATACCAACCCACACAAGAAATGTAAACATCATATACTGCAAACGTGTACTAATATGAATAAAATAATAAGCCATTATAGTTTAATAAGAAAAAAGATGACGAAGGTAATGAATGTGAAGTTTCTTTTTGGTCTGTTAATGATTAGGTCTCCAAATTGTCCATTGAGACCATTTATACAAGTTGATATTATAAAGAGATCAATGTGTAAAGAAGACTCTAAACTTGTGCTCTCATGGGGGGTATATATGTATATATCCATTTAAACAATCTATTTATATTGATGAAAATTACAAAGGCATTTTTCTTTATTTTCAAATAGTTGTTCTTCAAGTCAAAGGGGTTGGTCATTGGACCTTTTCCAGAACCAATTCCTCTTATTTATGGTGAGTGGGATCCAGTCATTCATCTTATTCCTTCTAGTAACACTCTAGTAAAGTCTACACATAGTCAGCTGTATCAGTGAATTCTTGGAAAGATAAATTATGAAAAGGATGTGCTTATCCCTGGCTGATAAATGGTGTGGTCCACACCTTGGTGAACAAAACATTAGTACCAGAGTCATTCATTCTGCTTGTTGACTTTGCACAGGCAGGGCTTGAGTATCAACCATGATGTCTGAGGTATGTACATGTTGAGAAGAATTGGACCATACTTCTCAATGAGTGAAATCAGGACCAAAAGATTCTTGTTATACTAACAGGTAAGCTTTAAAAACATTCCTACCTCCAGCCAAAAAGGATTATTAGAAGTTCCCAAGAAAGTTGAAAGCCAAAGAGTTTTCCCAGAAACATTAGTGCAAGGTTGGAGGAGAAGGCTTGAATGTATAATGATGGAAATGTCCAGCGTGGAGCTTGTGAATATACTCTCACTTGTCATCATATTGAGCAGGGTAAAACTAACACAAGTTGACTAATATCTAATGGATTTTTTCCTTTCTTGTTCTCACAAGACATTTGAGCAGTTTTAGCCAAGTAGATGGTATCTTTTCCTATGAAGTCAGCAAAAGAATGGAGATAGTGTCCATGTGCTAATTCTTTCATATTGTGTACGATTCTTATATATGGGAGCAAAGAGAGATACTGGCAACAAGTAGCCTCTGGACCAGTAATGATTGATTCATTTCCTTAGCTGGCACAATTATTATAACTTATTGATGTTTAAGAGGAAGGGTGATTTTCTTTGGAGGCAAAGGGGATACTTATTAGTCTCTTGAAGAACAAATGGATTCCTTCGGTAGTGAATTTTACATATAATGAGAATGTCAAAGTAATAATGTGCATTGGTCTTTGCTAGGGTCTGAGTCATACATTGAAAGATTCATATATTGAATCAAGATTTGTATATTCATGTATTGAAATCTAATTCCAATGTGGTAGTACTAGAAAGTTGGGCTTTGTGGTGGTGATTAGGTAATGTGGACTCCCCTCTCATGAAAGCTTGTTAGTGTTTGTGTTAGAGTTCTGTCACTGTGAGAAGACACCTAAGGAAAAATAATTTAAAGGAGAAAAAGTTATTTTGGCTCACAGTTTCAGAGGTTTCAGTCAATGGTGAGCTGGATCCATTGCTTTTAGGCCAATAGCAAGACAGAAACATTATAGCAGTAAGGTATGGTGGAGGCAAAGATATCATGGCGGACAGAAATGAGAGAGAGAGAGAAAGAGAGAGAGAGAGAGACAGAGAGAGAGACAGAGACAGAGAGAGAGAGAGAGAGAGAGAGACAGAGAGAGAGAGAGACAGAGAGAGAGAGACAGAGAGAGAGAGAAAGAGCAAGAAGCCAGGGACAAGATATAGTCCTCAAAGACATATCCCTCATGACTCATTACCTTCAACTAGTCCCCTTATCCTAAGTCTGCATCACACCCTTCTAATGACATAGGATTATGAATCCATTAATAGCTTGATTAATTGGTGAAGTTAGAGCTTGCAATCCAATCACCTTCCAAAAGCCCCACCTCTAAACATATGAACTTACTGGGTGACATTTAAGATTCAAATTATAACAGTGCTTTTGTCAAAGAGACCCCAGAGAGCTAGCCAGGCCCCTCCACCATGTGCAGATGCCATGCAAAGGTGCCATCTCTAAACCAGAAATGGAGCTCTTAGTAGACAATGAATCTGCCAACACCAGAACCTTGGACTTCCAGCCTCCAAAGGTGCAAGAAATAAATTTTCTTATATTTTTATTATAGCATCCCAAATGGACTTAAAAATCCCCTAAAAGGAAGTATACATTTGGCTCTTGGGTTATTTGGAGTGTATTATATTTAATAAGAATACAGTATGTGAATAACTACATATGTGAGTGAAGGTTGACTCCGTCATCTGGCTTTCTCGGACTTACCTATTAATGTTGCTTTCTTGTACAAGATGCCACACTTTAAGTGAAAACTGCAAAACCTACCTAGTGAGAACCTTCTCTCAGAATAACATTTGAAATTTTTATCAAGTGGGTCCACATACATTTTGGCACCTTCAGAGGGAATATTAATAAGAAAAATTGTGAGAAATACATATTTCACAAAAGGCAAATATGATTTGTACTTTTTTCTTAGAAATTCTGTTACTTTTTAATCATTACACTTGGCTGCAGGGCCCCATGAGGGATTTATCATTACACCTCAGGTAACACACCATAAAGATATCTTGCTGCTAGTGGCTTCATATTTGTGATTACAAATAGTTATTATGTAAGAGGAAGTTAGTTAGTTGGCTTCGGAACAGGCAGTTAGCCAGACAAAGGGCCTGAGGTAGAGTCTGGTGGCAAGGTATACTAACAAGAATTAAAAATGAAAATAGGCAGCAAAATCAACACTTTGACCTGTAAGGAGTTCCCCAAAGCAACATGGAATGCAATGTTTCCCTAATCCAGGGTTGAGTTTTGAGGAACTCTAAAATGAAGAACAACTGGTTGTCTTTTAAAATAAGATTTCTTTAAGGTCTGAATGCTGAGTAACTGGTTTAGAGAGCATGAGTTCCAATTGGTCATTTTAAATCCATAAAGCCACCTGTAATAGGTGGTCACTAAACTGAGAAAATCCACATGTTCTGCTTGTCCATGAAAAGATCTGGACTGAGGGGCCACGTGGCAACTGGATTTTGACATCTCCCAAATTGGAGCTACTTTCCTTCTTACTTCCAGTGTATGCTTTTTTAGCTTCCTCCTTCTGTCTGTGATTTCATCCTTTGACTTCATGAGGTAACAGTCTCAGTTTCACATGGTTTGTGTCGAGTTAGCTGTTTTCAGTTACCTTTGTGTTTTTGTGGTTGTAATATGTCATGTTATACACCAAAGGTATAAAAATGGATTAATGCTTCATAGTGATGCACTGAGGCATACAAATAGAATAAAGTTATTTGCAATATAAAATGTTTAAAAATCATCATAGTTATCCTTAAATAAAGGAAAATTTGAACAAATGGAAAAGTCATGATTTTTCTTTGATACATCAAGGAGCAGAGATCAGAGGACAAAATGGCCAACCTGGGCAGTTCTGAAGTGTAGAGCATCCAGTGTATCTGTCACAATAGAGTGACAGATTGGTTTATCTGGAAGACAAGCCACTGGAGCCATAAACTTGTGGAAATATATGTGATTACTTCAATGAACTGTCAGAGGCTGTGTATGGTCCAATGTGAGTGAGATACTTGGAAGCCCCCAAGCTTTTATGAGCCTTTCCTCTAGCGGTATCACCACCTTCCTTATAGGAAAAGTGGCACCTAGATAACCTACTAACTCTGACTGGGGGAGGGACAGATTAGCCATTGTAGAACATGTTGGGAATCTTCTCAATAACAAAGGCTACTTTCTGGAGGGAAAGAGTTCTGCCTACGTGTAGTTCTGCAAACTCTAAATAATGTCATAAGACAAAAAGTGAACAAGACTGAATCTGATTATTTTAGACAAGCAACCTACAAAAGAAGAAAAGCAAAAAGAAAGACAGACAGAGAAGGAAGTATGGTAGTAACTACTTAAATATTGAATTTTATTGGACGTGTACTTCTTTGAGTGCCAGTCATCCATGCTCTGTCAGTTCTCTGTTAAAAGTTGTATTGTGAAGCCATTAAAGATTTTATGTCATTTACAAAGAAAATCTATGCCATTTTGCTAAATTAATTGAATTTTTGAAGAACAAGGACAAATAATGATTTTTAGTCTGTAAATTTATGGATCTTGCTCCTACAAGGGGGAAGGGGCTAAAATTGTAAAGGCATCATTCAAAGCTGCTCCTCGGGTAGCAAAACCAGGTACAAATCACACTATTGCTGAGTATCTGGTAAAATCAGGTGCAAAGATAATGACAAATTTTATGCTCATAGAAATAAAGAACAAACTACTGGCAAAATGTCTTCATTAAAAGACACTCTTAGCTTTTGTAGGTTCTCAGTGGATACTATGAAGAATCACAGCAATTATATCACTTATAAGTCACTTACATTTACCTTGTAGTTGTACAAAACCATTGATATTCTGAGTATGAATTAGATACATAGATATAGATATAGACATATACTCAACATGCTTTTTACTTATTACTTACTGAAAATGCATGCAATGGAAGGTATAATTTTGAATTTAACCAGTTTTTTGTGAGTCCTACTAAAGACTGGAGCGCAAGTTGGAATCATTATTGAGCAGTGTCAGTAAAGGTCATCAAATGGATCATTGCTCCTAACCACTCCTCTACAGGTCCTATCCGAGTACTAACTCCTTGCTTTAGGCACTGAGAGCTATCAGTAATCAATAAAATTACTTCTAACTTTGATTCAAGACTGAAGGAAATGATAAAATGTCCACATATAATGAAATCATGCCAGCTTTGAGTTCATGCCATTACAACAAGACATGTAATAGAATGGGCAGCGGCAATGACAGGCTCCTTTCTTAACTTAGATGAGCCACAGAGAGAAAGAGGTTAAGAGGAATGTTTTGATATATTGACTAATTTTGAAAAATAGTCTTTGCACATGGTTCAAGTGTGGTTCAAAATAATCTTTGCACATGGTAAAAATTTTTTTGAAACCCACAATAGTTTCCCCTTACCCATGGGATATACATTCCAAAGTGATCAGTGATCCAGGGGAAACTGTGGGAAGTGCAGGAGAATTCATATACATATATAATTTTTCCTTATTCACACATGCACAGATTTAATGCTCTTTCCATCTTAACTAAGCCCTTCCCACAGATTGTGTCCATAACTTTTCGTTTTAAGTATGACAGCAAACTAGTATCGGTTTCTTTTTCTTCGACAGTCTCACAGATAGATGCATTTTTACTATAGATCTTAACAATATTGACACATGGCTTTTTCTTTGAGAACTTTTACCTTGTCACTTGAAGGAGGCACTCTGTGGCTTCTCTCTTGTTGTTCTATCCAGGGTGACAGGTCCCAAGAACGAGGTGCCCTTTGATGAAAAGGAAAATAAGAGAGACAAGAAAAACAAGAGAGGCAAAAGTCTGGGATCAGGAGGCTTACAGCCTCTCAGACTGCAGCCTCTATTACCAATCTGTCACCTTTTATTGAACGAGAACCAAGGGCATAGCTAGTACAAATGAGCGGACACCAAACGTCTTAGTAATTAAAGCATTATCCTTCTCCAATTCTACCTCTTATGCTGCTGGCAACAATCCCCAGGTGGGCTTCCTACACCCAGCACCACGCTTATTCAGTTCAGCTGGGGGTTATAAATTGACCACTATTTATAAATCCACTACAATCACAGTCCTTACTTCCCATTAATTTTTACAATGCACAGCAAGACTGAAAAATAGGGATCTCCTACAATTCGAATACACTCTTATCTTCAGGGGAAAGGTTTCAGTTCATTTTTGCAACAATAAGCAAATCATTGTGTGTCCTCAGTGCTTTCTAATCGAAGAATGTCCTTCTCCACACTCCCTAGTACATCTGAATTCCCAGAAGCACTGGCCTTGCATTTTGCAGTCATTGTTAAGTAAACTAAGGATGACATAAACACAAGCACTGTGATACTATGACAGTAAATCTGGTATCCAAGAAAGGTATCAAGTAACTAATGTGTAGTCCCAAGTGGCTTGTACTGCTTCTCAGGGAGTCTTTGATTAGAGTAATGCAAAGAAAGATACTGATTTAGCAGACCAACTGTTACCATATTATACTTCCTTAAGGAAAACATTACAATGATATAATAATTATAATACAGCTAATTTGTGGTACAGCAGTTGTAAATGCATATTATATACACCAGCAAAGGGTACTTCTAAGATTTCTATGTTAAGACTTAGAGAAGTAATGATTGAGGGATTATTCATGAATATAAATAAATTTCTTTACATTTAATGAAATAAATTTGTTGATTATTAGAATAAATTTTAATTGGTATGAATACTAATATTTATATTTGAGTAATTAAATTATTTAAATTCAAGCAACCAAATAGATTTGGTCCACTTATAGACTTTTTATTAATTTTATTAGTAAAAAGACCAGTACAAGTGATTAGATCCATTTGCACCACCAGTGGTGTAAGCTACCTAATGGAACGGTAACGCAAGTACCGCAGGTACCTCAAGCTGCCTGATGGATGGAACAGTCATTCACGTACCACCAGTGGCTTAAGCCAGCAGGAACATGTTAATAGATCTATACGGAATGTTCCACCTGACAACAAGAGAATACACGTTCTTTTTGGCAGCACATGGTACTTTCTCTAAAACAGACCATATACTAGCTAATAAAGCATGCTTAAGTAAAATGCAAAACAATTGAAATTTTACTATCCATAGTATCACATCACAGAGCAATGAAACTGGAAATCAATGGCAAGTGAAACCACAGAAATTATGCATACATATGAAAATAAAATAATACACTCTTAAATAATCAATGGGTCACAGAAGAAATAAAGGAAGAAATAAAAGTTCCTAGAATTAAATGATAATGCCAGTGCAACATACCAGAATGCAATCTTAATGAAAATACTGTGTTTTTCACAGATCTAGAGAGAACAATATTAGACTTTATATGGAACCAGAAGAGATCCCAAATAGTAAAAGCAATGCTGTGTAGAAAAAGCAAAGCAGAAAGCATCACAAACCTATATACGAAGTAATACTGCAAAGCTAATATTATTAAACCGGAATGGTACTGGCACAAAGACAGTCATGTTGATCAATGGAACATAGAGGAAGTAGAAACAACCCCAGGTACATTCAGTTATTTGATCTTCAACAAAGGGGTCAAAACATATACGGAAGGAAAGATAGCCTCTTTAATAAACTATGCTGGGAAAATTGTATATTCTCATGCAGAAGATTGAGTCTAAACTCATATATCTCATCCTGCACTAAACAAAAATAAAAATATGTCAAGAATCTAAATGTCAAAACAGAAAAACTTAATCTGCTACAAGATAAAATAGGCAAAACTCTCTTTTGAAAATAATTTTATTAGTACACTTTAGATGTACATGATAACATTCACATTCACATGGAATTTGTACCTGTACATACTGTATCTGAGTATGTATCTTCAACCGCCTTTCCCTCATTTACAAAGCTTTGTTTCCATTTTTCTTCTATTCTCTTTTTTTCCCTTCCTTCCTTCCCCCTCCCCTCTCCCATGTACCCCTTCCCATTTGAACATTTTCTTCCTATTTCTAATAACTATTATACATTTTGATTCTCATTTAAAATGGGTAAAACTCTTCAAGACACAGGTGTAGGCAAGAACCTTCTAAGCAGAACCCCAATGACGCAAGAAATCATACCAAGAATCAACAATTTGGATCATATCAAATTTAAAAGGTTCTGCAGAGCAATGGAAACAACCAACAGAGTATAGAGACAACCTATAGAATGAGAAAAAAAATTTTGCCAGCTATTCCTCAGGTCAAGGACTAACATCTAGAATATATAAAAATGCTCAAAGTAAGAGAACCCTCCCAAATAAAAGACTCAGTCAAAGAATGGAAACCAAAGTGAATGGATACTTTTTATAAGAAGTACAAATGGCCAATGAATACATGAAAAAATGTTCAGCATCACTTAGCATTAGAGAAGTGCAAATTGAGACAACTTCAAGATACCATCCTATTCCAGAAAGAATGGCTATCATCAAGAAATCAAGTGATAACAAATCTGGTGAGGATGTGAAAAAACGGGAACTTCTCTACATTGTTGGTGAGAACCTAGACTAGTACAACCACTATGCAAATCAGTGTGGGGATTCCTCTAAAAGCTAAAAGTAGAAATTCCATGTGACCCACCTATTCCCTTTCTTGGTCCCTTCCTGAAAGGCTTAAAGCTACTGTATCACAGAAATGCATGCATACTTGTGTTTATAGCAGCACAATTTATCGTAGCTAAATCTTGGACATGACCTACATGCCCATCAACAGAAGAATGGGTAAAGAAAATGTGCTATTCAGACCCAATGAAGTACTGCTGTACCATAAAGAAAGATAAACCTAAAGCATTTGTAGGTAAATGGATGCAACTTGAGAACATCATAGGAAGTAAGTCAGACACACAAACTTAAATTTTCTTACACACACACACACACACACACACACACATCTCTTTCAAATGGATAGGAGAACAAGAGATGGAGGGATAGTGAGCAAGAGGAGGGAAAGGTGGTGGAAATGAAAACTAATTGAAGGGGAAAACTGATACAAATACAACCTTTACAAATGAGAAGGAGACCAAAAGTTGCAAGGAGCAAGGAGGACAGGGAAGGGTCAGGGATGAAGGACAAAAAGAGAGAGAGAGAAGAACTAACATGTATTGTAGATGTACATGCAACAACTTCCTAGGATAATTGTAGTCATTATGTACTGTAAACACATACTAATGAAAAAGAAAGATCACGTCTTAAGTATGCGGACCAGAAAAAAGATATGGTAAAGTTGGGAAACTCAACAAAACAACTTCGATCGTATGGCCTTAATCAGAAGCTCTGCCCATGGGCACAGAGATTCCTCTCAGCATCCAGTGGCCTCACTATTGAGAATCATCCAATACTAAGGAAAATGTCAACCATGACAGACAGGGTAGAGCAGAAAAGAAGAATCTCAGACAACACTGGCAAGAGAAGTAAAGCTGACAAAAGCTTTTATTGATATCTACTGAGACACAGGAGAGGAAGGGAGCCAGAGGAGGAGAGGGGCAGAGAGAGCCAGAGAGACAGAGAGAGGTAGAGACAGAGAGACACACAGAGAGAATATCCTGTACAAAATATCAGAGATCAGACTAACACAGTGTCACAGAGTGGGTTATTCAACAGCTTTCTAAGCCGGATGACAACGGAATCAATGCCTTCAATGTTCTGATTTGCAAGCTGGACAAGGCGGTGCATGCTTACTATCCATGCGCCCTGAGAGGCTGAGGCAGGAGGATTGCAAGTTGGAGCTTAACCTGGGCAACTTAGCAATTTAGGGAGACTATGTCTCAAAATAAAAAATAAACATACACTGGGGATATAGCACCGTGTGAAGGTCTTGGGTTCAATCTCCAGAATCATCAACTTCTTGCAATTTTTGTAACTAACCAAATTATTAATCAAATATGAATGTAAAATGTGTATGTCTTAGACTTCGGTAGTCTTACTGATTTAATCTCCTATACCTCCTTGTTCACCTGTATAGGAAGTTAACAAAAGATGAACTCTATTGAAATAGAGATATCAGAAAGAAAGGAATCATCTCCGATCCAGGAAAGTGGAGTATCTGACACAGGCAAAAGATGAAAGAACCTAGGATGATGGATGATAAACCAAGGTCCCAAGGACAGGGGGTGAGTGAGTGACCAGTGTAGGTTTGAGCAGGAGAAGGAAGGGGCCTGGAGGATAGAGGAGGTAAATCAAGAAGGTTACCTAATGTATTTATTTGATTATAAACTCCAAATCAATGTGACTTGATTATAATTTCCAAAAGTTCCTATGTTAGAAACTGAATCTCCAAATTCAGGTTAATAATATTGGAGGCAAGTCCTTTGGTAGGTAGTTCATATTAGATGAGGTCATGATGGTGATGCACCCTTGATGGAAACAGTGGCTCTGTAAGAAGCAGAAAGGAGACCTGAGCTAGCATGCTCACCCTGACGCACCATGCGATACTCTCTGCTATGTTATGAGGCAGTGAGGAGCCCCCTCATCAATGCCAGGCAGATGCCAGTGCCATGCTATGAACTTCCAGCTTCCAGAACTTTGGGCCAAATGAACTTAATTTTTAAAATAAATTACCCAGTCCTCAGTATTTCATCATTCTAGCAAAAGAAAATGGATCAAGATGTTCAAATATACTAGGAGAAAATTTGTAAACATACATACAGTGTTTGGGTGTGAGTTGGTAACAGAGAATTGGAAGACAAAGCAAGCTAAGAGAATCAGAAAAAGATCCATTTTAATAAAAAAATATGTAGTTCAGCTATGAATACTGGGATATAGTGAAAATAAGATAAAATATATATGTTCATAAAGAAAGCATTGCAAATCTACATTTGGGAGGATTGTGGAGGAGCAGTCTGCCTGGTGAGGGCAGGGACAACTGCAAAAAGAAATTAAAATTCTCATTATCCACAGTGGCAATTCAAAAGATAATATCTAAAAACTGATAACTATATCAATAAAGACTATAATAGTGTTCTCCAGAAAGGTGAAAGCAAATATCAAGGGGGAAAAAACCATTAAAGGAATTGAAAGGTGTTATCTCTTAGGAAGAGCAATTAAAGATATTGAAGGGAAGAGTAGAGATCATTCTTTTGAGTTTAGTTTTATGTTATTTTAAGCCGTATAAAGCTATTCTGTTTTCAAATAAATGAGAAAACAAGCATATATGATATGGGAATTTGCCCAGTAAAAATATACACAAATTTTATTAACTTTAAGAGATTTGCCTGAAGAGGTATTTCTCAATCACTTACTTAAATTTTCAGCAGCTTGAAATATCACCTACAGCATAAAATACCATAATTTTAAAGTTGAGAAATCAGATATAAGGATTGCCTTAAAAGACTTGTCTTGGCTCACTTGTTGAAAATGGACTCTTTTCTATCTGTCGATGATTTTGTTTTGCAATTTCTTTTTCAGGAGGAGACTTCATAATACATTATTTAAAATCATATATAAAGACTGCACCAAACACAGGCAAATATGGAACATCAACTCTAATTGAATGGAGTAGGAACTCATTTGCCATTATATCCTGAGTGGGAACACTGGGTCGTCTATTCTGGACTTTGACATCTTGATATAAATATTCTGTAAGAACAGAACATGGCAAGAAATTTTCAGTAAGAAAACTCTCAATTTCTCAGTTTACATTTGATCCTAATATCTTAACTCTCTTAAGAAGAAGGAAACATTTTCCACTGCAATGTCCGGTGACCTACCATGGAGGATTAATGCTATCTAATTTAGGCAAAGTCAAGTATTCCAAAACCAACAAGATAAAGAATATAACTGCATCCCCACTGAACTAGCTAGTGCTAGCTAAGCATAGATTGTAAGCAATATTGCCTCACACCACGAGGTGAAACATTATTATTGATTTAGTTGTGCAGCACTTCATAATGAGAATATATCCTGAGAAATGTGTTGTCAGGCAATTTCATCACTGTGCAAACATCACAGAGTGCATTACGCAAACCTGAGTGATGCAGGTCAATCACTGGACACTGGCCTCTTCATGCCATCAGTAGACTCAGCAAACATGAGCTGTGTGAAGCTGCTGCTGGAGTAACGTGGCTCACAGTTTTACAATAAACTTATTTTCATCATTACAAGGAGTCTACTCTAAAATGACAATAGAAACTAAAGTGTAGGAAATATATAAACCAATAACATCATTGCTTATTATCAGGTATTATGTAGTGTGCATAACTGTATGTACTATAATTTGAAATTACTGACAGTGCAGTAGGTTTGTTTACACCAGTATTACCACAAATATATGAGTAGTGAGCTGCAGCTATGACATTATGACAGTTATGAATCAAGCAGCAGTACAACTGTATATGTAATACATATCTATCAATAACCAAAAAGTCATTATGTAGCTCATCACTCCATTCTTTCTTTGAAAAACGTATGGCTGTTTTAAAAACTGCTGAATATTGTTTGGTTAAGTGTAGACTAAACTTACCCCTTAAAATGCCCATGTGGCTGGTGTTTAGTCCATATACACATCGAATCCTTCAGCTAGCAGCGTCTTTTCTGATGGGCCAAATGTCTGTTTTGATTGGTTGCTGGCTAAATGCCCTTGGTTTTCTCTCACATTCTCTCTTCCCAAGATGAATATCACCATGAAGGTTTCCATAGGTTTCCCACCACCATCTAGACATGCATGTAACTGGAACAACTGCTTACCCTTTCTCACTTTTGTTCAGCCAGGTCTCATCATGGTGATGTGGAAAATAGAAATAACAGTGGCTTTTTACCTGGGTGGGAACTTTGAGACTTACTACCACCTTGTTTCCTCTTGTGATAGTTATATTAAGTCTCTGGGAAATGAAAACCAGTCTTCTTTGAAAATGAAACTGAGAAACTTTGTTCTAATGCTCCAGCACCTTTTGATTCCTTTTCTCCATGATTTTAGGCTCTCCAGATTCCCTGCTGAGAATGTGAGACTGAAGGGCAGAGAATCTCACACTTGCTTCATCCTCCAGAGATCTGCTCACTGAGGCCCGCTGGGAAGTACTTCCATATACAAAAATAAACAAGATAAATAAGAACTGAAATGTACAGTAGATATTGTGAAATGGGAAGAAATTGTTCAAAAGGGAAGAGGAACTAGGTTGGGGAAGGGGAAAATGAAGGGAAAAGGGAAAAAAATACAAGAGAGTTATACTATGAATTCCTCTTATTTCTTTGAACAGTTTGTGCTAATATCATTTGGAGATGTTTTTATGCCCATATCTTGTACACTGAGTAACTATTTTGAAGATAACAATATGCAGTGTATTGACTATTGTTATTCTCCTATTATTTTGTTATGGAAAGTTGTTTTATTTTTTCCATAAAATAAAATAAATAAAATAAAGTAAAAAACAATTGTTTGCTGGTGTCAAGTCTGCTCCAGACTGGGAAGTGATGAGACTCAGAACATACAGGTGTGCCCAGGGCTTAGGGGAGCAGTGAAGTGACAAAGGAACCTAGGAGGAAGGGTGATGCAGGCTGCTCAGAAGCAGGGAGCTATAGTAGGAGAGTGGTAGAAAGGCCTGTCTATGTTCAAGCATTTGAATATTTAGGATGTAGGTGAAGAGTGGAGCACCTTGCTTGATCTGGCTTCAGAAGGCAATGGTGGGTCTCACAGGTGAGACTATACTTCACGGACAGGGTAAGGTAGCTCAGAGCATGTTCTCTAGAGTCAGATGGACTGGAATCGATTCCTACTGTTGCTGCTGCTTACCAGCTATGTGACATTAATCTTGGGTAAACTACTTAAGCTATGTGAGTTCCTATGTTCTCACCTACAAATTGGGGTAACTTCAGCTTCCACCTCACAAAGTTAATCTAAGGACGATGTCAGTTAACACATAAACATTTAAAATAGTTCTGGGAAAGAGGATGGGTTTGTTTTTTTTTTGTTTTGTTTTGTTTTTGTTTTTTTTTTTTTTTTTTTTGGTTTTTTTGGTTTTTGGTTTTTCTCCGGTACCAGGAACCGAACTCACGACCTTGCGCTTGCCAGGCAGGCGCTTTGCCGCT
>NW_004955467.1:6218907-6266218 GCF_000276665.1 Chinchilla lanigera | reverse complement strand
ATGCATAGACCATCTGACCTAGAGCCATGCAGCACACGCTCATTCATGTCAGGTCCTCATCTTCTCTGACATCCCTTTTTTTTTTTTTGGTTTTTGGTTTTTCTCCGGTACCAGGAACCGAACTCACGACCTTGCGCTTGCCAGGCAGGCGCTTTGCCGCTGAGCTAAATCCCCAGCCCCTTGTTTTTGTTTTTGTTTTTCTCCGGTACCGGGAACTGAACTCACGACCTTGCGCTTGCCAGGCCGGCGCTTTGCCACTGAGCTAAATCCCCAGCAAGAGGATGGGTTTGTTTCGGTTCACAGTTTCAGTCCGTGTTCAGCAGGCTCAGGGAATGGTGGAAAGTGTCTGAGAGGAGGAAAGCTGCTCAGATCATACCAGTCCGGAAGCAGAGAGCCAAGGGCAGAAATGGGAAGGGGAATATACTCTTCCAGGTCATGCTGGCCAGTGACCCGCCGCCTAGTAGCAAGTTGGCCATATTGCCCCATAATTCATTCACCTCCCCAAGTCCAGTGTCTGAGCACATCAGACCTTTGGGGAATATTCTTGATTTAAACCATCACAGCTGAGATCTATGGAAAAGATGAAAACAATAATGATAGTTTTCCCTTCAGTGCCCTTTAGAGCAAGACTTGCCCATATCCATTGGATAATAAGAAACTCGGTATTTGAGAAATAAAATCTGTATTTCGAAGACAACAAAAACAAAATCTTTGAACAAAGTACACAGGAAGGAACTGTGTGTCTCCTGGTGCCAGGATGCACAAAGGTGCAAAGTACAAATATATTTTGAAACAATCAACTAACAGGCACAAACCCACACCGTCTGCTCAGTCTCTCACAGAACCCAGCTGCCAGCAGATGGGAATGTATTCCACACCGAAGCAGCAGGCCAGCTGTAGGGGGCTCCCAGGCCTCCAAACCAAAAGCCTGGCAGCCACACAGTACCTGGACTCAAACGCATTCCGTGCCCAATACATAAAAATATCCATGTTGTAATGGGAGAGATTTGATATATATTTCTAAAACCACAAAGCCAATGTAATGGCCTTTGAAAATTTTTTTAAAAAAGAAGCATTATGTGAAATACCATCACTCATATACAATTTTTATAATTTGTCTTTATTTTTTTACACATATTTGTACATTTTTACATAGTTATGATGCAATATTTTCACATAAAATCATAGAAAATTCCTAAATTGCAACTAGGCCTTGTCGTTTAAAGTTAATAAAACAGTACCCAATACTGTCTTACATGCACTCCCTGTATTTTAAGCTACTAATCACTTACAACTGGATGTTCAAATTGATACCAGTTTTACATTATGGTAATATACATAATTTTAGCTCTTTCTTGTTTTTGACTTTTATATCACTTATATTCAGTAAGATTACTCTGTTAAAGGCTATGAAAATTTTTACCACTTGACTTGATTTTTATTTAATGAAAAAGCAATGCTTTTTCTACCACAGAAGACTGACCACATACATTTATTTCTTCTTTCCCTAAGGTTCTGCTAAAATGGCAGAAGGAAAAGCGGACAGGCTGTGTTAGGAGGGCCCAGTGGAGAGACTGTACTCAGTGAGGCAAACCGCAGTCTGCTGGAGGACTGCACGCTGAGCCCTTGAAAGCTCATGCAGAGAAAGAGGCCAGCTGAGTCCAGCCTCCGGCCATCCCCACTTAGGCTGTGAGCAGCTGAAAAAGCTGCTGTGTGAACTCCTCAGTTCAACCCAAGGGCAATTAAGTACCACCAAGGGTATCTCAGCCAGTATCACTTGCGGTGAAAGGTTCACCCCAACAAATCTGAAGTCCCTGTCCCTTCACCCATGATATACTGTATACAGATGCTCCTCAATTCACTATGAGATTACAACTATATAAACCATTAAAAAATAAAAATGTGTTGGATATACCTACCTCACCAAGCACCACAGCTTAGCAACATAGCCCACTGTGGAGGGCCAGGGGTCACTGCCACTCCCCTCTCCGTGGTCACAGGGTTGCTTGCGAGCTGTGGCTCCCTGGCACTGATCATCATCAGGAGAGAGGACTATACTGCATTTGCTAGCTTAGGATAAGAAAAACATTCAAAATATATCAATTCAAATTCAAAGTACAATTGCTGTTGAATATGTATCACTTTTGCACCATTGTAAAATCCAACCATCATAAATAAGGGACCATATAATGACATGGTTGCTCTAAGCCACTAAATTTTGTTCTGCAGCAATAGTTTAGTGAAATAGAAGAGAAACACATAGTAGAGATCATAGGAAACTATGAAAATGAGAAATTAAGCAATTATGAGTGGCAGCAACTATAGAATATTTAACAAGGGGAAAAAAGGTAAAAATACTACTTGGCCACTTCTAAATATACCAAAATCTTCTAAATATACCAAAATACTTAGTCTTTCCCCAATGTTGACTGTTTGTAATCTTTCCTTCTATTTAGGTAGTATTTTAATGACGGTGTAGGTGCTGTTGGTTCAGCAGGATATCCTCTTACCCCTCCTCTCTTAAAGTGGCCATGAAACCTAGGTGACTTCCCTCTCTAACATCCTCACCTCTGAAGACACAGAGAAGAATTTAGAAAGGGCCTGTTAGCTCCCACCTCTAGTTCATTACCAGTAGATCACATCTGCTTTGTCCAGTCACATTTCTGCCTACATGTCCACTCTTCATCCAACAGCATAAAAATGCTCAGATTTCCTTGTTTCTTCTGGTTTTCAATTGCAAAAGACTTTATGTCATTACAAAATTTAAATCCGTGTTTACTTTTCTCTTGCTAATCTGTTTTTATTTTGCTATAGAGGCATAGCCAGGGTTGAGAGATAGTAGTACTTTTTCTCTCCTCTTGTACCAGTTTCCTAAGACAGATTTCTTGAAGTGGGCTTCTTGGGTCAGGATGTTTGAGGCATTTTTAAGTTGCTGATACACCACCAGGGAATTTTTTCAGAAGGCTGACCCAGTCCCATTCTTGCATGCTGAAAGGGTTAGAATCAGTTGCCTGTTGGGGCAGATTTCCCATTATTGCCCCAGCATCATCAGAACTCTGTTATTTCTGTATATTCCACCATATTATTCTAGAGATTTTAATTTTAACCCATTCCCAAAGAGTTCACCTCTTTTTTGTTGTTGCTGTCTTTTTGAGACAGAGTCTCAATATGCATTTTTGGCTGGCTTTGAGCTCACTTTGTGCCCCTCAAAGTGAGGGGCACAAACTCGCAATGATCCTTCTGCATCAGACTTCCGAGCACTGGAATTACAGGCGTGCGCCATCACACCCGACTGAGCCCACCTCTTTTTTTCCTTCCTGAAATGTGTTTTCCTAGGAAAATATCAGTCTTCAAATTAGCTAGAAATGTGCCAGCACTACAGCTGCAGGTCAACACTTTACATCCTTCTGAATTCTGGCCCAGCTGATGGTGGTATCTTTTTTTTGTTGGCTGTTGTGTTTGTACCATGATACATATTGCCTGAGTGTTTAATAAATCAGCTGGTGAAACAATTTCTATTGGAACTATAATTCTGAAGCTTGATATTGCCTGAAACTATTCAGTTTCTAAGGTAAATAATGTGAGTACCTCAGATCATATTTTCTCCTAAACATTTTGGTTACAACTAGAGTAAGTTGCTGCCAGGGTCTCCCCAGAAGTAGGGATCAGAAAATTCTTTTGGGGAAAGTGAAGATTTCAGGCAGCCCTATCTGGCAGCATCAATTACCTGTGTATACATCTATCTTCTATTGCTAGGATTCCTGGCTCACCATGCAACATTTGAGTTGCGATTTGGCTTCTCATGGAAATGTCAAAACAGTGCAAAGCTAGGGGACAGAGGACAAAAGAGACTAGTATTTCTAGAGCTTATGTTTCTCATGGTAAATGAATTAGTGACAAAATGTTGTTAGTTTAGCCTTCTGATTTGTTAATTTTGGGGAATAATTTTTGGGGAATTGTTAATTCTGGGGAAATTGGGTTGGAGATCCGCAAAGCTTGAAGATGAATCCTGGAATGTGATGATGTTATTGGTTAGCTTTCATGTCACTGGGGCAAAATATGTGACACTTACAATCTAAAGGAGCAGAGGGTGTTTTGACTTAAGATTTCAGGGATTTAAGTCCATAGTTAGCTGGCTAGAAGGCAGAAACATCATGGTGAAATTGTAGAGCAAAACTGCTTACTTCATGGTGACTATGAAACACAGCATGGGAAAGAGCACCAGCAAGAGATATATACTCTACTACAGTTTATGTTAGACTGCCCCCGCAAAGCCTTATGTGCTCATAGGTAGGCCTTTTGGAGGTGATTGGATCACAAGTGCATGATATTAGTCAATGGATTGGTCCACTGGTAAGTTCATAGCTAAATGTGATATTGAAAGATGAAGCTTGGTCCAAAGAGAGGGAAACTGGGGGTGTGGCCTGGAAGGATCTATCTGCCTCCCTTCTATTCATCTCGTCCAGCTCCTGTGTGCCATGCCATAGGCAAGCCTCCTCTGCCATGTCTTTCTGCCATACTTTTCAGCCTTGGAGCTGGCCAACTGTGGACTAAAATCTGCAAACTATGAGCCAAAATAAATCCTCCTTGAACTTGTAGGTGTTGGGTATTTGTTACTGACACAAAATATATAGCAGCCACAAGTTAAAAGAGAAAAGGTTTATTTCAGCTCACAGTTTATAGAGTTTTCATCCCATAGTTGGTCACCTGCAAGGCAAGGTGGTATGATAGAAGTACATTGCAGAGGAGAAACAGTTCTTGGCAGGGCAGGCAGGAGGCAGCAAGAAGCAAGCCTCCTTTTCTCTTTTACCTCACCCAGGCTGTAAGCCTTTTGGGTGGTATCACCCAAACCCAGCTTGAACCTTCCCATTTTCCACACCTAGAGTAATGTTAAAACAGTCAGGGGACTAATTCAGTACCACACACCTTTAATCCCAGTGTCACTCTCCCTAGATCCAAGCCACTTTTGAAAGTCCCATCTATGAGCACACGAGGCTTTCAGGAGACATCTAGAGACAAGGCATAACAGACAGTGTCCAAAGTCTACCTCTCAGTCACTGCCTCCAACTGCCCTCTCCACTTCTTCATAGCACATTTATCTATAAACACCAATGGATCACCCACTGAGGAGCATAGTACCCCCATGATCTAATCACCCCCTAGTACACCCTTATTCCAGTCAGTTAACAGTTCAGATTAACTAGCATGGTAACCCCCCAAAAAAACTGTCACTCTTTGAGACCTCTTGGTATGCATTACTCTTGTGATATGGTCTATTCCCTTCCATCAACAGTGAATAATCAGAGAATTTATTTGCAGTAATGCTGTAGGGAAGATGTCCAAGATGAGAGGGATGGTCTAATAGGATATTGGACAGAACTGGAGAGTTTTTGTGTTCAGATTTCAGTGCAACAAAATTTTGAGATGTGTGGGAGACCAGGTAAATTTCTGCAATGCTTCATTATAGTTACACATTAGTGAAAAAGGTACTCACTTGTATTTAGCCACTTATATTTCTCATATGCCTACTGTCTAAATTGGACTTTGTTTGTATCTGTAATCTGTCTAATTAATATTCATGTTTAACTGTTTTAAATACAGTTTACTACTTGTAGAAGGGTTTTAATGGTTAGTGAAAGCACACCGCCCTTTCTTTGTGAATATTTCACTATTTCTCCTCTCACAATTGAAAGTTTTATTCTAATGATAGTATACTCTTTAGCTGGTATCATCATATCTGCTTTTTAAATTTTATATCTGCCATCAGCTTTAATGTATTCATTTTCAACTTTCTCTTGGTCCCTATATATCCTTCCTGGCGCTGAAGGCAGATCTAGGCTAAAGGATATCTGCAAATAGTATCATAGTACCCTTATGCACTAAACATCTTTGACTCTATGTGAGAAATGGATAAAGTCCAATTTCTAACCTGCAATAAAAGACTCTTCACTATTTCACACAATATTTTACCACATAGCCTTGGTGCTAGTCAGATTGAGGCACAAAAATCTCTCAAATATAGCTTACTGCTTCATAACATAGTAGTGTCTTTCCAGCCCCTATTACTTTGTCTGCAATGCTTTTTTTCTTTACTCTTTGGAAATTCTGTTTGCATCCTTCAAAACCAAGATGATCCATCATGTCAACAAACACATTTTCTTGCTCCATCCTTTGGGTTTTCACAGTTCCTTAAACAAACCTCTTCTCTACCAATTACCTCCAGGATTATAAATATGTGTTTTTACTTGTTCATCTCTTACTAGACTATAAAATTTTTGAGGACAGAGAGCTGTCGTTCATCTCTGGAGAGCTAGTGTTTAACACAGTGTGTGGCTCATCATAGATCCTTAATTCATGTTTATTGAATTTATTAATTAAGCCATAACCAAGGCATCGTCATCCATTTAATTGCAAAGAAATCTCACAGATGAAATTAACAGCCTCATTCCTATCAGTTTTGTTGGTAAAGTGATAACAAATGCTGAGTGTCTCACGCAATGCCAGCCACTGTAGACCAAAGAAAAGAATCCAAGGGCATTGGTCCTGCCTTTGAAGAACTTATAGTAGGGAGAGAAAGAGGAGGTTTTCATTCATCAAATACGTAGAGGACAAACTTAAAAATGTTCAAAAGCCATGTTAGCTGGAGTCTTGAACTGTGCACTTAAGGCCAGAATGAACAAGAACAGATCCTGTCCCTCACATCCCACCCTCTCTCAACTTGGGAAGCTGTGAGGTGGGACTCCAATTTGAGACAGGGAGAAGGGCATTGTGCTCAGACATGTTGGGAGAGGCTTCCATATGCAGTTCGATCAAGGCCACTATATTGAAAAATTTAGTTTGGGAATCAGTGAAGCAGAAAGTTGGGAGGAAGGTATTCTGGAAAGGAGAAATGGCACAGGGAAATGCGAGTTATTGGGGTTCAGAGATATGTACAATCTGAGTCAAATAGTTAAGCATCACAATTTCTTGAAGAATTATGTTGTGCTAAATATCCACAGAACTACAATAAAAACAATTCTGATCTTTTTTGCTTTAGCATTTACATAACTTTTACATATTCATGAAATAGTCATTTGTTTCTTATAATTACACTTGCTGGGCTGACGGTTTAGAGGTTAAGTCTCCGTTGACCTTCCGTGTGACACCCTAGAGTACAGCAGAATCCTCCTACAGAGAGGGCTCTGCAAAGCCTCCAAAGGACCCTGAGCTTCCCTCTGACATGGCTCATTTATACTCTACTATGTTCATTGGTTGATTCCTGGGGAAAATAAACACCGTGCTGTATTTCTTCCCAGCACTGGAAACAAAATGAGAGCTTAGTGAATGTTTGCTCAGTGAGTAATTAAATGCATGAGTGCAATAGCATGCCTGGAAATCCAGTGCACCATTCCTACTGACTCTGAAATGTCTCTTCTCCTGAGTTCCCAACATTCCCACAGTGATTTCCAGCAGTCAAAACCATCTCAGAACCTCCTGCCCACTGAACAACCCAGCACAAGGTTGCCTAGCAATCAGCTGGACCCACCTTCCTTCAGGTTTTGAGTCACTAAAGATCAGACAATAAAGATAACAAAGCTTTGAGCCTGGCACAGTGTGCCTACCTGAGCCAGAAACAGACATGACCAAACAGCCCCAGGCTCTGCTGATAACAAAGGTTTTCTGAGCAATGGCCCTTCAAAGCAACAAATCAAGACAGACAGCCTGCCAAAAACATGCTGACCCAGCAGACTCCACATCCCTTCCTGCCGAGAAACAGTCCTCCCAGCCCATCCATCACTGAAACAACTCAAATTAGACAGCAAGAGCATCAGGAGAGCAAAGCCTGCCTTCCTGGATGTAGGAAAGCTCCCTGATTTTCTAGGCAACTTTGCCCCCAAGTAACCTCCCTCCCAACATCTCAGTGACCCAGAGGAGTAAGTGCCTTTATCTGCCTGTCAGATTAGCCTCATTCTGATGCAGGCTCAGTTCAGATACCATCTCTTCTACAATGCCTTCACTCTTCTCTCCAATATTTGTTAGGTTAATGGTAGGTTTTGATGTTGTTCTGAGTGTGGGTCTTATGACTATCTGTATTATGATTTTCAAATTAATCACCTCTTCCCCTAAAGAGAGATAAACAAGGAGAAGACATGGGAAACAAAGAACATCTTTGCAACCAACATTCCAATGCAGAGCTCTCTAAAAGAGTGGAATCGGACTACAAAACTTAGCTTCAAACCCAAGTTGGGCTTCCCTTTCATAAAGCCAGATGAGAAAGTTTGGACCCTCAGCTCCTCTCAGCACAGTCACCACAAACACATGGGGACAGAGGTGCAGGAGGGAGGAAAGGCCTAGCTGATTGCTAGAGATTCTAGGCCTAGCAGGAGGAGGTGCACCATGAGTTCACTCATCAACCCTACGCCCTAAGAGGGGTATTTTCTTAGGTTGTTTTTGCTGCTATAACAAAACACCACAGACTAGAAAATTCATAAAAAATATAAATTTGTTTTTCTTAGTTCTTGAGGCTGAAAAGTTCAAGATCAGGACAGAATTGGTGTTTGTGAGGGGTGCTCTCTGCTTCCAAGATGACTCATTGTTGCATGCTCCTAAGGACAGCAATGCTGTGTCTTTATGTGACAAAAGGAAGGGATGAGTAGAAGGCAGGGACAAGGTTGCTCTTCTATAATTACACCATTCCCACCCATGAGGGTGGAGCCCTTAAGGCCTCGTCACAATTTAAAGTTCTCACCTCTTAATATGCTACAGTGGCAACTAAATTTCAGTGTGAGTGTTAAAGGGGCATTGACTCCATAGCAGGTTGGCTGAAGAGGGGAAAGACCAATGAATTGACTTTTGATTATTCTTTGCAAATTGAGTGGTTCCATTTCTGCATAAACATGGCTTAATGAATGGTTTAGTTTCTGGACAATCATATTAGCAAGGAGGAAAAAAGAACCTCCTTTCAAGTGTACTTTCATCCTTTTCATACTGGCCACACAACCACAGAAGTAGGTTTTTACAGCGACTTTTCCACCCTCAACATTCATATTCAGATTTGGAACTCACTAGAAGAGCTCTATTTTTAGGTACCATTAAGCAATTCCATGTACATCCTTACAGACAGGCAATATTAACAAGAGAAAAGGTATAAGTCCTCTACTTTAAGAATCAAGATTATCTAACTTCTTTTCCTGTGATGGACTTTGCACCACAGGACCAGTGTCTGCTACTTGAGGACAGACTCAGAAGATGTTCAGAGTTCAGAAGCCATGGTTTCTCTGGGACAGAGCTAGGACACTGGTAGGGGAGGAGGGATAAGATAAGTTGTAGAAAAATAAGAAGATCCTGGAAAGAGGAAAGGAGATGAGGTTTGGAGAAAGAGTGAGAATGGAGCCCTTGCTGTTTTTCATCAGACAAGGCTGAGAAAATCTGGATGATCTCTAGACTCTGACTCCGTGGTCATGTGACAGTGAAATGATTCCTTTCTTGTACCTGCAGAGCTCCCTGAATATTCTTCAGGCATCTGGGACTCTAGTGCTCAAGTACCACTCTCCAGCTTTCTCATACTCAGTTACAAACCCTGGCTTCAACATTCACATTTTATATTTTTAATGAAGTTTATTGATACAATTTAGATACACATAATGATCACATTCATCATAGGGAATTTGTAACTGTCTATCATATCTCTTGATGCCTCTCTTTCCTTCTATCCTCTCCTTTCTCTTCAACCCCTCTTCCCTTCATTTTATTGGCTTTTTCTTTTCACTTCCTTCCTTTCCCCTTCTCATCAACCTAGGTCCCATTTCTTTTGGACATTTTCTTCCTATTTCATAATATCTAATATACACTTTGGTCCTTATTTACACTTTCAGTTTCTCACACCAAAAAACTTGATATTTACACATATGTGTCATTTATTTCACTAAAGAGTATGGTCTCAAAGTGCATTCATTTACTTACAAATGTCTTAAGTTTATCCTTCTTTATGACTAATACTCCATTGTATAAAAAAACCACATCTTTTGTATCCATTCTTTGGTTGATGGGCATTTGGGTTGTTTGCAGGATTTAGCTATTACAAACTGTGTTGCTATAAAGGTGGGTTTGCATATATCTCTATGGTATAATGGTTTTAATTCACCCAGGAAGATACCCAGAAGGGGAATTCCTGGGTCAAATGGGACTGCTAATCTTAGGTTTTTGAGGAAACTCTGCACTGATTTCCACAGTGATTGCGCTAGTCTACACTCCTATTAACAGTGTAGAAGGGTTCCCTTTACTCCACAACTCCTTCAGCAATTATTATTGGTTGGTTTCTTGATGATATACACTGTTTCTGGAGTGAGATGGAATCTCAGTGTTATATTAATTTGCATCCTTGAATGACCAGTGACTGTGAACATTTTTTCATATACTTATTTGGCTTTTGTATTTCTTCATCTGAGAAGTGGGTATTCATCTCAGATGTTCATTTTTGAATTGGGTCTTTAAAACTGGAGGTTCTGAGTTTTTAAAAAATTCTTTATATGTTCTATACGTTAGTCCTTTGTCCAAGGGACAATTGGCTAAATTTTTTCCCACTCTATGGATTGTCTTTTCACCTTATCGGTAATTTCTTTTGCTGTGCAAAAGTTTTTTAATGGAGTGAGTTCCCAGTTGTTTACTATTTGTAGAATTTTTCCAGTAATCAGGGTTTTGTTCATGAAATCTTTGCCTACACCTATATCTTTGAGCTCTACCTATTATCTCTTCCAGCGGATTTAGTGTTTCTATTTTCATACTTAGATCTTGGATTCATTTTGATTTTAGTTTAGTTCATGGTAATAGATATGAGTGTAGTTTTAGTCTTTGGCATGTATAAAGCCAGTTTTTCCAGAACTATTTATTAAAGAGGCTATCTTTCTTTTAGTGAACATATTTGGCTTCTTTGTCAAAGATAAGGGGGCTGAGTGTGTTTGGAATTATTTCTGCATCTCTAATCTGTTCCATTGTTCCTCAGCTCTGTTTTTTTCCCAATACCATACCATTTTTTATCACAGTAGCTCTGTCGTGCAATTTAAAGTCTGGATTATGATGCCCCTGACTTGCCTTTGTTGTTCAGAATTGCTTTTGCTATTCTAGATCTCCTCTGGTGCCAAATGAATTTTAGGAATGTTTTCTATAAATATATGGGGTATGCTAATGGTATTTAGATTGGGAATACATTAAATTTGTATAACAGTTTTGGGAGTATGGCTATTTTTTCACTATGTTGTTGCTTCTTATCCATCAGCAAGGAATATCTTTCCGTTTTCTGATATCCTCTTCTATCTCCCATTTTAATGTACTAAAATTTTCACTCTACAGATTTTTACATCATTTGTGCAGTTAAGTACTTCATTTTTTTAGATGCTAATGTAAAGGGTGTGCTTTCCCTTATTTCTCTTTTTCTGTGAGTTTATTACTGGTATATAGAAATGCTGTTAATTTTTGAGTGTTGATTTGTATCCCACTGTACTACTGAATTTTGTTATTTAACCTAGAAGACTTTTGGTGGAGTCTTTGGGGTCTTCTGTGTAGAGTATCATGTGATCTTAAAATAATGATAATTTAACTTCTTCCTTTCCTGTTCTTCTTCCTTTTATTTCTTTCTCTTGTCTAATTGCTCTGGCTAATGTTTCTAGAATTATATAAAGTAAGAAGGATGATACTGGACATTCTTGTTGTCTTTTTTTGGAGCAGGTATCGGGAATTGAACTCAGGACCTTGTGCTTGCCAGGCAGGCACTTGTGCCACTGAGCTACATTCCCAGCCCTGGACATTCTTGTCTTGTTCCTGATTTTCAAGTGAAAGATTTCAGTTTTCAAACATTTAGTATGATGTTGGTTGTTGATTTGCCATGGATGGCTTTTATTGAAATAAAGACCATTTATTGCAATTTCCTGTAGGGTTCTCTTGTAATGAATGGGCTTTGTCAAAAGTTTTTTCTGAATCTATTGAGATGATCATGTGATTTTTGTCTTTGACTCTGTTGATATTGTGCATTATGTTTGTTAATTTCAGTATGTTGAACCACCCCTGCCTTCCTGGTACGAATCCTACTTAGTCATGATGAATAATCTTCTTGGTGACTTGGTGACTTGGTACATTCTATTTTCCAGTATCTTATTAAGGATTTTTGTGCCCATGTTCATTAAGAAGATTGGCCTATAACTTTCTTGTTTTGGTTGGGTTTTTCTTTGGTTTTGTTATCAGAGTAAAACTTGTTCAAGGAATGATTTGGGGATTATTGCTTCCCTTTCACTCTCATTAAAGAGTTTTATCAGTAGTGGCATTAGATGATCTTCTCTAAATCTCTTGTAGAATTCAGCAGTGAATCCATCAGCACCTGGGCTTTTCTTTGTTGGTAAGTGTTTAATTGCATTTTTAATTTCATTGACTGGTATTGGGCTATTTAAAATTTTTTTGGTCTTCATTTACTTTTGGCAGTTCATTTGTATCATGTGTTCTTCTGTGTTTTCCATATTACTACAGTACAGGTTCTCAAAGTAGGGGTTGATGATCTGGATTTCCACAGGATCTGTTTGTGATTTCATCCTTTTTATTCTTAATTGTATGAATTTGAATCTTTTCTTCTTTCTTTTTGATAAGGTTGGCTAAGGATTTATCAATTTAATTTAATGTTTCAAAGAACCAACTCTTAGATTCATTGATTCTTTTTGTGGTTTTTCATAGTCTCAATTGCATTAATTTCTGCTCTTATCTTCACAGTTTCATCCCTTTTATGAGCTTTGGGCTTGATATGTTCTTTTTCTAAACACTTTGTGTTCAACATTAGGTTGTTTATTTGAGTGTGCTGTTTTTTTTGACAAGAAAATTCCCTCTAAATGGGAATTTACCACTATAAATCTCTCTCATAGGACTTCTTTCATTGCATCCCATAAATTCCAGTATGTTGTATAGGCATTATTTAATTGTAGATACCATTCAACTTCTTCTTTAATTTCATTTGTGACCCACTGGTCATTCAGGAGGGAGTTATTTAATTTCCATGTGTTTATGGAGTTTCTGTGGTTTCCATTTTCCATTTTCATTGCAATATGGTTAGATAATATGCATTGGATAATTTCAATTCCTTTGCATTTACTTATGCATGTTCATGGGCTAGTGTGTGGTCTGTGTTGGAGAATGTTCCATGTGCAGCTGAGAATATGTAATCTGATATTTTGAGATGAAACACTCTGTAGATATGTACTAAGTCCATTTGATCACAGATTTGGCCCAGTTTTGATATTTCTTTGTTTATTTTTTGCATAGTTGATCTGTCTGTTTATAATAAAAAGTTCTCCAATTGCAATTGTATTAGTGCTTATTTGATTTTTCATGTCCTTTAGTATTTGTTTTATGTAGTTGGATGCACCAGTATTTGATGCATATATGTTTGTGATTGTTATCTCTTCTTGGAGTATTCCCTTAACAAGTATGTAGTGACTTTCTTTGTCTGTTTTGATCAGTTTTGTCTTAATGTTCACATTGTCTACAAACAGAAGAGCTACTCTTGCATTTTTCTGCATTCTTGTCACATGAAGTATTGTTTTCCATTCTTTGGCTTTCAGTCTATGGATTTCTTTCTGAGTTAAATGTGTGTCTTGTATGCAGCATTTTGTTGGATCTTTTTTCTTAATCCATTATGCCAGTCTGTTTCTTTTCATTGGTGAATTGAGACCATTTATATTGATGGTTATAACTGATGTGTATTGGCTTCTACTCATGTTATTTTCCTGTTTCTGGTACTCTGTCTTTCTTCTCTGTTTAATTACTTGCTATGCCTGGTAGCTTCTTTCTATTGGTGCTCTTGGAATTGTGGTCTTCATTATCTTTTTCTGAAACATCCTTTAGAGCAATTTGGAGAATTGGTTTCATGATCATGAATTTCTAGAGCTGTTCTTTGTCAGGGAAGTATCTTATTCTCCACTAATTTTGAAATTTAGCTTTGCAGGTCTGGAGGCTGTTTTATTTTAGTACTTCAAATACTTCACTCCAAGCTCTCCCTGACTTAAGAGTTTGTGTTGAAAATCTGTTGGGTTTCTAATGGATTTTCCATTATAGATAATTTGTTTGTTTTGTTTAATCTGCTCTTGTGCTGAATTCCTGGAATCTTGATTATTATATGCCTTGATGTGAATTTATTTTGATCATGGCTACTGGAAGTTCTATATGCTTTACTTATTTGTATGTCAAATTCTTTGTCCATATTTGGAAAGTTTTCTGCCATTACTTCTGTGAAAAAAACTCTTATGGTGTTTGTAGTACCTCTGGGTTTCTTGTTGATGCTGATCAATCTTATCTTCTTCTTTGCTTCATCTTGCAGCTATTGGATTGGTTTTTCATTGTCCCTAGTTATTTTTAAGATATCTTTCTTTTTGTGGTCAGTAAATACCATCTTATATTCTAGATCTGATACTCTATCTTCACCTTTGTTCAATCTGTTGCATATACTTTCAAAGGAACTTTTAATCTTCAGGATATCTGCTTGGATCTGTTTCATGGCTTGCATTTCTATTTTATGTTGGGCACAGATGGTTTCTCTCATTTTCCTAAGTTCTCCTATTCTTTATCTGTGTCTACCCTAGATTCATTGGGCATATCTTTTATTTTGATCATCTTTTTTTTTTTTTACCTGAGAGATTATTTTCTCTATAGCCTCATACATTTGTTTTTTCCACTTCTGCTGCTATCTTTTCCGAAAGTTCCAGTGACTGGCTTTTGATTTCCTCTATCTCATTGTGCTATGGACCTGTCTTGGGTGAGCTGGAGGTCTGGGGTTGCATTTTGCTTCTGTATCTTATCATTTTCTATTTTTTTGTTTTTTGCTGTACTAGTGCCTAGAGATTTCTTATGGCAGATAGCTTTATCACTAGTATTGAGGCTTCCTTAGGAAAAATCTATTCCTCAGAAATGTCTTCTAGGTGTAGGTGGCTCTTGGTCTTTGTATCTGTACTAAGAGTCTACATTCCCAATTTATTAACACTGAGATGATGCTATTCATTTTGCTCAACAGCCAGTTTTTTGATACTGGACTATGCAGATGGTTTTGATCCCAGACAGTCATAGTATTGTCATACAAGGAAGAACAACTGACTACAACAGGTATGACATCCTGGCTAAAGTAGCACCAAGCTTAGCCTGGAAATTGACAAACTGTGGTAACTCTTAATTTGGCAACTTTAACCACTGGGGCAAGATCTACAATTATTTAACAACATTCAGCATAAATCAGGAATTTGCATGCAATGAGTTTTCCCCTGGGAGAGTGATTTTACACTGTGGTAGGGAAATTTAAGAGTCATATGGGACAAGACAGAGAGATAAGTGAAGAGAAATATAGTTGAAGCAAGGCTTGAGGACAAAGGATGATCACAAAAGCTTTGGAAATGTGGAGAAGAGGGCAAGACAGAAAGAATGAAGGAGAAAGCAAAATATTATTAAAGTGAACCAGAAAGACTAGAGACAATTTTACTCACATGAAAATATAAGATCAAACAAATAGTTGAGGAAAGAGAGAAAAGATGAATAAAATAGAAGATATATATATATATATATATATATATCCACCCCTAAACCCCAATCAGACAGAAAAAAGAAAATAAAAGACACAAATATAATAAAATAAAATTACTCTGGTGTCCACTATTCTGTGGTAGTGTTCAAACCAGAGCTCTATCAAACCTGCAGTAGGATTAGTGCTAGATGCAGAGCTGATCTTAGTTGGCCCCTGGATGTGGAGGCTGTGGCCCATTTTTAGCCATTAGTTCTCTGGATGGCCCTTCCATGTCTCCTTGCCTGTTTGTCACTGCATTCCTCTCCTAGTTGGCGTGGCATCCTCCAACAGAGACAACCACTGTTCCCAGTCTCATGTACAATGGGCCCCTACCTGACTTTGCACAGCCTGCTCTGTTCCACACTGCTACCTCCTCTTACAAGTTGTCCTCTTTGTCTTGTGTTGCTGGTCACAAGTCAGAGGGAATGCTGATGTCCTGGTCCAATTGTGTTTGTGCTGCTGGTTGCTGGTCACAGGGTGAGGGGAGCTAAAACTTTCCCACTCCTTGTCCCTGCTGTTGCAGGTTGCAGCTGCATCTGTGATGAGTCCCTCTCTTGCACCAGTCATAGAGCAGGTGGTGTTACGTTTTTTCACTAGTTATCCTCAGTGCTGCTGCCAGTCCACAACCTTGTTATCACTGGAGGTTCCAGTTAGCAATTATGGTGTGCAAGAGACAGGGAAACAAAACAAAACAAAAAACTGGCACCTCATCAGGGAGGGAGTAGTCTCCAGGCTCTGTGTGTGCCAGTGAAATTTGTTGCCAGGTTGCAGTGCCCGCTGTTTGCAGGAAATCAAGAGGTGAGGGGTCTTATATTCCACACCTATCCTGTGAGAAGTGAGTTTGCCACACATTTGCAGCCTCTCCATTTTTTTGGGGGAACTTCCTGGGAATGGCAGTCCCTGCTCTGATCCCACAGGTGGTAAACCCACATGCAGCCTAGTGGGACTTCATTTTATGAAGTCCCATGCCTGTATTTTGTTTGATCTGCAAGTCTATTATTTCCAACTGATTTTGATATCAGGATGTGTGTTCCTTTCCTCCAATTACCTATGTTTTTAGTTGATTTTCTCTAAGGAGCTCCAACCTGACTCCTCCTCTATCTAGCTCTGTTGAGTCCTCAACATTAGATTTTAGACCTGAACTAACCTCTGGCATAACTCTGGTCCTAAGGTATGGCCCAAATTATCAACTCTATCCTCAGTGCTCTCAAAGGTAGAGGAATTGCTAGATTAAAAGTGGTACATTCACAAATTGAAGGACTTTTGTAGCAGAAATGCCTCTCCTCTTTCTGGGCACAGGCAACTTTTTTTTTTTAATTTTTGTCCTCTCATGTTAGGTATGCCATGTGACTACCTTTCCTCTATGGCATAAGATACAATTAGCGTTCCATTGTGGAAGCATTTAATTCCCTACTATCTTGGTTTCTTCTCCCTCATTGCTGAGACAAAATATTCGACACCCAAAATTAAGGAAGGAAAGGCTTATTTTGCTCACAGTTTGTGGAGGTTTCAGTCCATACTTGGCTGGCTTCAAGGCAGAGTGGTGCATGGAAGAGGACAGCACTTCATGGTCGTGAAAGACAGCAAAAGCAACAAGATCATAAGGAGAGCAGCAGTGACAAGCAGCCTCTTTCCCTCCCTTACATCATATGTGAATTACCTGCGCTGGAGCGGGTGTAGCACACACACCCTTGATCCCAAACATTGGATCATAAATCAGTCATAAATTGTAGAAGCCCACATTATGACTGCATGAAGGCTTGGAGGAATATCCAGACAGAAACCATAACATTCCACCCCTTATGCAAAAGATATTCTGGTTCATCTCTAAGAGATGCCAATGTTCTAACAGTTTCTGCATTGCCGAAAAGTCCAAGTCCTAAGTCTTCTCCAAGATGTAAGGCAAACTCTTAGCTGTGAGCCCCTGTACAAATGAAAACAAAGTTAAACATTTTCATCATTCAATGGCACAAGGTAAACACTACCATTTGAAAAGGTACAAACCAGGGGATACAAAGCACTGGGACCAAAGCAAGTCCAAAATCCAGCAGGAAAGACATTAAATTCTGTAGTTCCATGTGGAACATTCCAAGCAATTTGTGATAAGTTGTGAGCTCTAAAGGCCTTGTGTGACTCCACCCCGTGGCAGTTCTGGTGGTTGGAGCTCCTATGGATACAAATCATGGAGACTTGCTGCTCCTAGTGATGCCCTCCGGCCATCTTTTATGTTCTCCTGTCCCTTCTCATCTATCAAGATCTCCACAGTTCTTTCTTTGCAGTACACAACTTCACTGTAGCTTCCTTTCTGGCCAAACTCACATCATCCTGCTGGGCCCTTTGCTCTTGATTCTCAACATAAATATGCATGAGGCTTTGCAGGGACATCCAGACACAAACTATAGCACCTATGTTCAACTTTCCATTTCTTCTCCTGTAAGAGAACATGTTTTGGATGTGGTCTGTCCCTGCAATGCTTAGTCTTAATTGGAAAATGACTGGGTTAAGAGACTCATGGAAAGATGTTTGGATCATTGAGATACCATACTCATCTGAGAATTAATCCATTGATGGTCATAGCTGAATGTGCTGCTGTGAGGTAGGGTCCAGTTGGAAGTGAGTAAGCAGGGATATGCCTTTGGAGAGTGGTACTATGAAGTAGCTTTGTTCCACTATGCGCTTCTGTCATGATGTTCCTTGCCTTGGAGCTAGCTGACCATGCACTAAACCTGACACCATGAGTCAAATGAACCTCTCGTCTTCTAAATTGTGGATGTGTGGTAACTTTGTTCCAGCAATGGGAAATCTGACCATTAAAGAAAAATTTTCCTTGGAATAGTCCACCAGTGTGACTATATTTGATTATGTGGTTCAGAAGTGTTTGGAAATAGTTTGCAGGAAGAATTTGTAAATGTATGATGAATGCAGAAATTAACACCATTAATAAGAAGCCAAGCACTTTGTATCGGGATAAGAAGACAGGTTCCTTGAGAGTTTCTCAAGAATCAGAAAGACCCCACCCATCACAGGGTTAAGGTACAAAAGCGTAAATCTTACATTTGAGCAGAGAATGCCTGGAGTGTCTGCTCAAGAAGGGCCTTCTAGGGAATTTTGTTACTCAGGATTCATTTCACTGTGCTCACCCATTGCAGTACTCAGACAATATATAGCCACGGCCCAAGGGGGGAAGTTATCAACCCATACTGGTATTGTTCATGTAATTTTGATTTTGCTGGCATGCATAATGCAAGAATTGTGAAGATCAGGTCAGTTTCCACTCAGATTTCAAAAAAAGCCTAAGAGGCCAAGAAAACTTCCCCTGAGAAGGCAGCGAGTGAAGCTGTGGAAATGAAGCCAAAGGTATGTGGAGAATCCAGGAATTTGGAGATGCCAGGAAAATGGGACACTTGCTGTAGAAAGCTGTAGGCATTGAGTGACCCATGAGCAAGGCATGTAGACTGCAAACCCTCCAGTGGGGCTACTCAACCCCTTTGGAACTCACATCTTACTACCATTTGCCTCAACTGCCAAACATGTAGCTATACGATTTAACTTTTCCTTTCCGAGTTTTGGCCTTGCTTTGGTCCTATTTTTTCTATCCTTCTATTTCTCTCTTTTGGAATAGGAATGTTTGCCCTGTGCCATTGTTCCTACAGATTATGTAACTTAGTTTTTATACTTACATAAGTTTACAGCTAAGAGTTTACCTTGAGTCTCAGAAAAGACTTTGGCTTGAACTTTGATCATGTCTGAAGAAAACACCACCTTGTGGACAATGATGATACCAGCTACAATTTTGAGGAGCAGCTAGGCCCTCTTGGGCCACAGCTGCAGTGTTCTCTGAATGCCTGGATAGCATTCTCATGGAAGGGGTAGAAGGGCTTTCTTCTCAAGTAAAAAACTTACATTTTTCCATGTGAAGCATGGATTTTTGCTGCCTCCTGAGATGCTTTCAAGACATTCTTCTTCCTGTAGGATTCAAAATGCTTAGTGTCTTTTAATAGCACTAATCTCTTCAACAACTTTTGTTTGTTTGTTTGTTTGTTTTTTTGGTTTTTCTCCGGTACCAGGAACCGAACTCACGACCTTGCACTTGCCAGGCAGGCACTTTTGCTGCTGAGCTAAATCCCCAGCCCCCTTCAACAACTTTTTAAGGTCCCAACTTTACACATGGATGTTTTGGGGCCACAGTTTACATTTTTCAAATATTTCTGTTCTGCTTTTTGCTCCCAGATCTTGTTATACATCTAGCTAAAAGCAACCACCATTACCCATGTTACAGCCTGTATGTTGGGCTACCTTGAAATTTTCTTTGTCAGATCAATTAGTCCACCACCCTTAAAGTCAGCCTATCATTAAATCTCAGGATATGTTCAAAATGTAGACAAAGGTTTTGCTAAAGAGTAACATGCTTGGGTTCTGTATTAATCAGCTTTCCTATCACTGAGAAACAATATTTGACACCCACAACTTAAAGGAGGTGAGGTTAATTTGATGATAGTTTTGAGGGATTCCATCCATGATCAACTGCCTCCAAGGCAGGAACATCAGGGCAGAGTAGCACAGCAGATCAAAGTTGCTTAGCTCATGGTGACCATGAGGCAGAGCAGAGAGACAGTGCAAGAGAGAAAGGGGCAGGCATTAAACATAGAACCAGTGTCTACACTCCCATGAATCACCAAGACACACCACACTCAGAAGGGTGTTCTGCCAATCATCTGAGCAAATTCCAAAGCCAATCAATTTGTCACTCCCTCCTATCATAGCTCACCTCTTGTTGACTTTATACCAAAACACATCTCCTCAATCCATATTTAATCTTGGGATAGACAATAGTACTAAGTTTATAAATCTGCTTACTGTAGTACAACTATTCTGCCTACAACCAGAAACAACCAGTTTGGAAGTACGTAAATTGTCTTTTATTTTTACAGGGGTTTGTAGCTTAATAATTTGCCTTGAGTCTTTGAGGAGATTTTGACTTGGAACATTGAGCAAGCTAGAATTGTCGAAACTTTGGGGAGGGCATTAGCACATTTTTTGCTGTATCTAGGATATTTTTTATCATACTAGGTAGAATTATTACTTTGTCATTTTCTGTATTTTATATTAAATGTGGCTAAAGGAGATATGTTTCAGTGTCAAAATGACAAGGGGTGGAATGTGGCCATAAGGCTTATTTGTCAACTTGACTGCATGAAAAGACTAATCAAGAGGCGATTGTATCATGAAGGTGATATATTTATCAGGGGATTGATCCACAAATGTACATAGCTGAAAGTGCTGTTAGGAGGTGGGTCTCCATCAGAGGTGGATCACTGAGGCATATGCCTTTAAAAGATATATTTCTTGCTGGTGCTTTTCCCCTGTGCTCTGTTTTATAGCCACCATGAAGTAAGCAGCTTTGGTCCACTATGCCTTTCAATATGATGTTCCTGTCTCAGAGAAGCTGTCCCTAGACCACATCCCTGGTACCATGATCCAAATAAACCCGTCTGCTTTTCAGTTGTAAGTATTGAGTACTTTATCCCACAATGGGGAAAGTTGGTCAGTATAGTACTCTAAAATTTCATTTTTTAGGTGTTTGGTTCCTTGTGTGATGGGCTGAAGTGATGGACCCTTTAAGAATCTAGAGCCCGCTGAGTCTGGGCTCTGCCTCCCAGACCAGTGTGCAAGGCAGGCGAAACCTCAGACACCCTCTGGGGCCTCAGTGGCTACCTGCCAAATCAATAGTGTGTGGGCCCAGGCTGGGCTGAACCCCAGACATCTTCAGGAAACCCGGTGAGTTGCAGCTTTGCATCCCTGACCGGCATGCAGTGCAGGCAAAACCTCAGGCAACCTCTGGGGCCAAGGAGGCTCCCCGCCACTCAACAAAAGCTCAGAATATTAAAAGCTGTTAGAGAAAAGAAACAGATCACCTATAAAGGAAAGCCTATCAGAATCACAGCAGACTTCTCAACACAAACCATCAAGGGAAGAAGAGCTTGGAGTGAAGTATTTCAGGTTTTGAAAGAAAACAACTTCTAACCCAGATTGATGTACCCTGCAAAGCTATCTTTCAAATTTAATGGAGAAATAAAATATTTTCATGATAAAGAACAACTGAAGAAGTTCATGAGTGCCAAACAAATCCTACAAATAGTACTAAAAGATATACTACAAAGAGGTAAAACAGACCACAACTTCAAGAACAACAACAGAAATGAACCAGCAAGCAGAGAGAGCAATTAAACAGAGGGAGAAAGGAGGATTCAACAGCAGGAAAATAGCATGACAAAGATTAAGCCAGTACGTATCAGTTATAATCATCAATATAAATGGTCTCATTGCACCCACAAAAGAAAACCCAACCATATGCTGTATACAAGAAACACATTTAACTCAAAAGAAAATTCAAAGACTGAAAATTAAAGGATGGAAAACAATATTCCATGAGACAGGAACCCAGAAAAAACTGGGTGTAGCTATTCTGTTTGCAGATAATGTGAACTTCAAGCCAAGAACAATCAAAAGAGATAAAGAAGGTCATTACATACTTGTGAAGGGGAAGCTTCAAGAGGAAGAGATAACAATCATAAACATCTATGCACCAAATATAGGAGCATCCACCTGTATAAGACAAATTCTAACAGACATGAAAAATGATACAAGCAGCAACACAGTCACAACAGGGGACTTTAACACACCACTGTCACAAAGACATAGATCAACTAGACAAAAAATTGGGAAAGAAATAATAGAACTTAACCACGTGAACGTATGGACTTAGTAGACCTTTACAGAGTGTTCCATCCAACAGCAGCAGAATACACATTCTTCTCAGCTACATATGGGACGTTCTCTAAAATAGACCATACACTAGTACATAGAACACGTTTAAGTAAATGCAAAACAATTGAAATTATCCCATGTATACTATCAGACCATAGTGCAATGAAATTGGAAATTAATGACAAAAGAAAACACAGAAACTCAATAAACAGTTGGAAATTCAATAACATCCTCCTGAATAACAAAAGGGTCACAGATGAAATCAAAGTAGAGATTAAACACTATTTACATACAAACAAAAATGGAGACATAACCTACAGGAACCTGTGGGATGTAATGAAAGCAGTCCTCAGAGGGAAATTTATAGCAGTGAACTCCCACCTCAGGAAAACAGAACAAGCACAAATAAACAATCTTATGCTGCACCTCAAGTTCCTAGAAAAAGAACAACAAGTCAAACCCAGAGCTGAAAGAAGTCAAGAAATTATAAAGCTCAGAGCAGAAATTAACACAATGGAGACTAAAAAAACAATACAAAGAATTAATGAATCAAAGAGTTGGTTCTTTGAAAGAATAAATAAAATAGATAACCCCCTAGCCAATCTTATCAAAAAAAGAAAAGAAAAAACTGAAATAAATGCAATAAGGAATGAAAGGGGTGAAATCACTACAGATCCTGAGGAAATTCAGAAGATCATCAATGCCTACTTTGAAAATCTTTACTCTCACAGGATGGAAAACACAGAGGAAATAGATTTCTAGATACATATGAATTGCCAAAGCTGAATGGAGAAGATATAAAAACCTTGAAAAACTCAATATCAGCCAATGAAATTGAGAATGTAATTAAAAACTTGCCAACGAAGAAAAGCCCGGGTCCTGATGGATTCACAGCTGAATTCTACAAGCAATTTAGGGAAGATTTAACACCAATTCTTCTCAAACTCTTTAATGAAATTGAAAAGGAAGGAATTCTCAACTCATTCCTGGAGGCAAGTGTTATTCTGATACCAAAACCAGAGAAAGACCCAGCCAAGAAAGAGTACTACAGATCAATCTCCCTAATGAATACAGATGCAAAAATTCTCAATAAAATCCTAGCAAACAGAATACAACAAGTCATCAAGAAGATTATACACTGTGACCAAGTGGGATTCATACCAGGAATGCAGGGATGGCAATATACACAAATCAGTCAATGTAACACACCATGTCAATAGAGCCAAGGGTAAAAATCACACGATCATCTCCACTGATGCAGAAAAAGCCTTCGATAAATTCCAACACTCATTCATGTTGAAAACCCTACAGAAAATAAGAATAGATGGTCTTTACTTCAAGCTGATCAAAGCCAAATATGATAAACCAACAGCTAACATCACACAAAATGGTCAAAAATTGAAAGCTTTCACTTTAAAATCAGGAACATGCCAAGGATGTCCACTGTCACTACTCCTATTCAATATAGTATTGGAAATATTGGCTAGAACAATTAGACAAGAGAGAGAAATGAAAGAAATAAGGATAGGAAAGGAAGAAGTGAAATTGTCATTATTCGCAGATGACATGATACTCTACATAGAAGATACTCAAAACTCCACCAAAAGTCTCATGGATTTAATAACCAAATTCAGTAGCATAGCTGGATACAAAGTTAACACTCAAAAGTCAATAGCATTCTTGTACACAAGTAACAAACAGACTGAGAGACAAATTAGGGAAACCACACCTTTCAGAATAGCATCTAAAAAGATGAAACACATAGGAATCTATCTAACAAAAGAAGTAAAAGATCTATATAGTGAAAATTATAGTACTCTGAAAAAAGAGATCGAAGAGGATATCAGGAAATGGAAAGATATTCCTTGCTCACGGATAGGAAGAACCAACATTGTGAAAATGGCCATACTCCCAAAATTGTTGTACAGATTCAATGCAATACCAATTAAAATACCATTAGTATACCTCACAGCTCTAGAGAAAACGCTCCTAGAGTTCATAGGGAACCAGAAGAGGCCTAGAAGAGCAAAAGCAATCTTGAGAAACAAAGGAAAAGCAGGAGGCATCAGAATTCATGACTTAAAATTATATTACAAAGCTACTGTGATAAAAATCAGCATGGTACTGTCACAACAGACCTGAAGATACAGATATAACTACAAACACACTCAGTCACCTTATCTTTGACAAAGGGGCCAAACATATTAAATGGAAGGAAGATAGCCTCTTTAATAAATGGTGCTGGAAAAACTTGGTTTCCATATGCTGAAGACTAAAATTAGACCCATGTCTTTCACTGTGCACTAAATTAAAGTCAAAATAGATCAAAGATCTAAACATTAAAACAGAAACACTAAATTTATTGGAAGAGAAAGTAGGTAAAAATCTTGATGACATTGGGGTAGGCAGAGAGTTTATGAACAAAAACCAAACTGCACGGGAAATACTTCAAAGAATCAACAATTGGGATCTCATCTTACTGAAAAGTTTTTGCACACCTAAAGAAATCACCAATAAAGTAAAAAGAAAACCCATGAATTGGGAAAAAATTTAGCCAACTGCACCTCAGACAAAGGACTTCTATCTAGGACATATAAAGAATTAAAATAAATCAGGCCTCCCAAATTCAAAGATCTAACTCAAAAATGGGCATCTGTGATGAATACACACTTCTCTAATGAAGAGATACTAATGGTGAATAAATACATGAAAAAATGTACAACATCATTAGTCATTCAAGAAATGCAAATTAATACTGAGATTCCATCTCACTCCAGAAAGAATGGCTATCATCATGAAACTAACCAATAACAAATGCTGAAGAGGCTATGAGGAGAAAGGAATCCTACTCCACTGCTGGTGAGAGTGTAGATTGGTGAAACCACTGTGGAAATCAGTTTGGAGATTCCTCATAAAATTAGGATTAGAAGTCTCATATAACCCAGCTAGTCCCCTTCTGGGTATTTTCCCAAAAGAATTAAAGACATCATACCACAGATATATATGTGCACTCATGTTTATAGCAGCACAATTTGTTATAGTTAAATCTTGGAAACAACCCAGATGCCTATCCACTGAGGAATGGATAAAAAAGTTGTGGTATTTTTATAGGATGGAGTATTACTCAGCTATTAAAAAAGATAAACTTGGGCTGGGGATTTAGCTCAGCGGCAAAAGCGCCTGCCTGGCAAGCGCAAGGTCATGAGTTCGGTTCCCGGTACCGGAGGAAAAAAAAAAAAAAGATAAACTTGAGGCTTCTGTAGGTAAACGGATGCAAGTAGAGACCATACTCATAAGTGAAATAAATTGGACCCACGTGTGTAAACATTATATTGTCTCCTTGGTGTAGGAACGTGAAAGACTAGGTAAAACTCAGAAAGTAGAATAGATAATAGGAAAGGGAAAGAAATTGCTCAAAGGAAGGAATGACTGGGATGAGGAAAACAAGAAAAAAGAAAGAAGGAAGGCAAAACATAAGTATATATATGAATAACTGCAATGACTGTCTTGCTGTTGTCTGATGGTGTATTGAAATGAACAGTTAATGCTCACAATTTTTTTATATTCTGATCGACTTTGCATGCTTGTGTCTGGTGGTCTGCACAACTGATTTGAAAGTAACAATATGCGATGGAATTACAATGGTGAACTCTTACCATCTTGTCTAGTGAAACTCTTTATTATCGTTAATGTTTTATTGAAGAATTATTTTCTTATTCTCTTTAATGGTTTGTGCAATTTTTCATTACATCTGATAATCTGAGCAATGTAGTTGAGGATAGCTATATGCAATGTAACAACGACTGTTGATTCGTATTAAATTGTCTTGATATCCTGTATCATTTTGAATGCTCTTGCTTTGATTTGTTTATATTCATGATACTGATATGCTGCTGCTGTTCTATTTTTTTGTTTGTTTGTTTGTTTCCCATGTACTACTCTCTTAAAAAAGTAAAAAAAAAAAAGAATCTAGGATTTAAGAGTAGGACTTGTTTAGGTCATTGGGGAATATTCCTATGGGGAGCTAGTAAGCTCTGAGGGAGTTGTCACAAAAGGTTTGTTATTAAAAATGAACCTGGCCTTTTCTTTTGTTTTAGAGTCCTCTCTCATTATTCTACCTTTTTGCATATATTTCTACCAGTTGAAGTCATCTATTGTGAGGTCTTCGTCAGAACTCAGCTGATTTTGGTGCCATAAACTTGGTTCTCCAGAACTGTGAGGTAAATAAACCTCTTCTATTTATAAAGTACCCACCTTTAAGTATTTCATTATAATAACAGAAAATGGACTAATACAACTCTAAAATAATGATTTAAGAAAGAAGCACAATAAAATGGTGTAGTTGTACAGATGTCATGCCAATGTGGCTTATAACATGAATGATAGAATTTTGTTGGGTTAAACCACCAAGATTTGGATAGACTTTATTACTAGAGCTTAACCTAACTTATTCTAACTTATGTACAGTAGAAAGCATAGTATTGAGGAATTTTTAATGGCATATTCATCAGTTTCCTAGGGCCGTTGCAATGAAGTACAATAGACTGGGTGATTCAAATAATAGGAATTTATTGTCTTGCAGTTCTGGAGGGTGGAAGTCTAAGATCAAGGTCTCAGCAGAGTTGCTTCCTTCAGAGGCTGACAGTAGAATCTGCTCCATGAGTACACCTTGCTTTGGGTGGATTTCTTGTGACCTTTGGTATTCCTTGGCTTGTGGAAGTGTCACCTTGATCTCTGCTTCATCTTCCTGTGGTGTCCTATGCATGTTTTAGTCATATTGACTCAGGGGTCCAAGCTATTCTAGTACAATCTCATCTTCACTAGTAACATCCACAGTAATCCCATTTCTAAGTAAGGTTGCATTCTGAGGAACTGAGGATTGCAACTTCATTGTATATTCAACCATTAGTCTTCGAGGGGAACACACTTCAGTCCATAACAAAGAAGAAACAGGAACATGCTCATATGACATTAGACCCAAAAAACGGCACACAAAGTTATACAAAAGATCCTAAATATTATATACAAAATGTATTTAATATCCATTACTGTGTGTTATGAAATATTTATGTGCTATGTGATATATCTAAGCTTCCTAATAAAATTGGTTTCTAATGTTTTGGTTTTTCTCTGTGAACATGGTTACTATAGAGTCAAAGCAACAGCTTCTAACAAATTGTACTTGTTCTGTTTCTCTTCTCAGCCTCACTTTAGTAGGGTTTTGATTGGCTGCCAGATCTTGAAGGCCTGGATTTTTGCCTTTTTCTTTTCTCATCCTGAAATTTCTCAGAAACTAATATATGATTTAGATGAATACTCTTCCCTTCTAAGTGATCAGAGAAGTACAGAAAAGCATCAGTTTAGATCAGAGTGGATGGAAACATAGGCTTTGGTCTGGGGGCCAAGGAACAAATGAGAATACCTTTTCATAGTGGGTGATGTCTGAGGAGGTTCAGGCTTAGGGCTTTCCAAGGATCCACCTGACTCTGGGACTTTGGAAACCTTCATGCACATAAACTACTACCATCATTTCAAGACTCAAGCAATTATCACTGCTTCCAGGAAATTTTCCTTTCTTTCTCCAGTCTTCAGTGGTCTCCCTTTTCTTCCAACTGCTATAGCACTCAGAGTCTAGCTTTGTGGGTTCCAGTGGGGTTCTTGCACTGGAAATGCTTCATGAACTCTTTCATGTCAGAGCCATGAGATGTGCAACATCCCCTCTGGCTTTGATCAGAACAATCAAGATAATTTATCTCATTTCATGTATTTCATCATAAAAGAATAGGCTCTGAGTTTATGATGCAAGTCCTTTTGACAGGGTTTGGTATCTCCTAAGATAATATCTTCTTTATATCAGAAGGGCAGGAGACCAACACTTTGCACCTTGGGAGGTGGTTTGGCTTTCTGACATCAGTGAAGGGGAAATTAACCAATAATCAGCCATGTGTGGTCATACAGACAGTGAGGAGACTGGCGATTGGACCAAGAGGCCCCAAAAGACATGGCCAAAAGCAGGCATGTTGCTGGCAGCACAGCATGCTTCTCATTTCTTTTCTCACTCAGCAGCTTCAGAAGCTGCTGCCCTGAGAGGATTTATATACACTAACTAGTACTTTCATACACTTTCCTGCTCTTTTGCCCATCTCTAGAAACAAGTCAATGGAAAAAAAAAGAAATTCCAGACCTCTAGTTTGGAAGCATGAATAGGTATGAGCTGCCAGAGAGGCACTGCACAGAGTTTGGGTCTTGGTGTTGCCCAGCTCCATCCTGAGGTCTTTATTCCTTGTCAAATGCTCAGTTAGCCAAATCTTTCCAGTCTGAGGCTTACTTCTGATCTGAAACCCATGACTTCTGTGTCAGAATACCTTATTAAGATGTTCTTCCTAAAATTTTTGAAATACTAAGGATTGAACCCAGTGCCTTTGCACTGAGCTACATCTCCAGTCCCTCTTGTTTTCATTTGATTTTGAGACATTCTCTCTAAGTAACTGAGTTGCCTGGGCTGGGCTTAAACTTGTGATTCTTCTGCCTTAGCCTCTCAGAATGCTGGCGTTATGTGTGTGTCCCATCACACCTGACATGTTCTTATTAATCCTAATAAAACTAAAGATAATATAGCATAGGCAAAATGCTAAACACTCTAAGTATTTTATCCTCATTTTATTGGTGAGAAAAATGAGATATAGTGTGTCAAATTGTTCTTTTAAGATAATTTAAAGTGGTTGAGTCCAAACCTTCTGCTTAAGCTACTCTGCTACTCTGTGTCCCATGTTCAGCTGAGACTACCTTTCACTGTAACCCCCCCCCCTCACTGGTTCTTATTCATCTTTGGAGTAAGGCAGAATAAATCCCCTTCCATTTCACAGCTCTTTACCTTGGCGGGAGTGTGTATGATGCCCTTCAGTGACCTGGAAGCCTCGTGGGCAGTTCTGAGGAACGATGTGCAAAAGCCAGTCCTGTGCCTTCCCTTTCTCCCCCCAAACTCCAGACCAACATCTCTGTGTTCTCTTGAATATATAGTGAGAGTCCCTGACGAGTTTTGTAATGAACCAATTCATTTACCTCAATTTCTTTCCAGAAAAACAAAAAATAAAATAAATAAATAAAAGAAAACCCCACCTAAATCTGCTTGTCCAGCCATGGTTCTGGTAACCACAGCATTAGACCAGGAGAGATGCAATATCTGCTCTTTAGCATAGCGTCAGGTAGTGCTTTGCCTGATGCCCACTGAGTGAAGGGAGATGTATGATGTTAGACTTTGTTCTTAGTTCCAGGACTACTGCAGCAAAGGAGAAACAACAGGTCATCAACATAGGAGTGACTTTGGCTAGGCAATTTGGTAACAGAAAGGATGAAACTTTGGCTCGTGCTCAAGAGTCATGCATAAGTTGAAGTCCCCAGATCTCACTTGTCCTTCTGTGTAGTGCCCTTGAAGAAAAATACCCACAATAACATTTATTTTAATATAATTAGGACCAAAATAAAAGATACTAGAAAGTAAAGAAGGGGATCAAGAGATGGAGGTGGGGCAGAGAGGGTGGGGAAAGGAGATGAGAAAAGAATTGAGAGGTGTTATGTACATGCAGCAGCTCTCCACAAGGAATGCAATCACTGTGTAATGCAAGCATACTGATAAAAAAGCCTACAGTCATAGGATGTGGTATTAAAGTGATGGTGATGATCTCTTAATTCAGTTGGATGACCTTACAGGCAAGGAAACAGATCTTAAGACATGAAGCCATGTTGCCAGCCAGTAGGAGCAGAGGAAATCAAACTCACATTGATCCAGACTCAAAGTTCACTTCTTTTATCCACCACAGGAAAATCCATATTGGCCTCTAACAATGACCAACATCATGGTTTTGGAAAATCTGCAACATTTACGTAATACAAGTACTTCATAGAGTTGTTGTGAGAGTTAAATGGGAAATATTATGTTATGTACTTACACTGTGCTGGGCATGGAGTAAACTCTCAGTCAAAGCGGCAAATGTTGTCATCAGCAGGGATGAAGACCCACATCTTCTTGTGGCCCTTTGCTCCACAGCACATCTGCCTCACTCGTGTCCTTTATCACAAGGCAGGGGTGACATTATCTTAGGCCTAAATAATGTAATAGCTAAATCATGGCCTCCAGTGGGATTTAATTTAATGGCACACACAAAATGACACTCATTTACTGTGTATTTTCATTAGAATGAGACACATTGCAGTTCAATTCACCCTCCTTGAAACTCTCTTGTGTGCTTTTTTCTGAGATGGTGATATCTCTCCATTTTCTTCTTACATAATCACAAGTCCCTTCACAGTCTCCTTTGCTGGCTCTTCTTTCATTTCTAGATCTCTAAATGTTGGTGGCCCTCTGGACTCTCTCCTCTTATCTCCAAGGAGATTTTTTCCTTGGTGATAGCATCAGATCTCCTGACTTACATGCCAACTGGACACTGAGTCACTGACCTTCTTCTCTTTGGCCTTGATCTTTTTCCTCTGCTCCAAGTTCTAACAGTCAATATCTTGTATCTTGTCTTCAATTTGATGAGTCCTGAGCTGCTTAAGCTTAACATTTCCCAAACGGAATTATAATTCTTCTATCTCAAACTCATTGCTCTTCCCTGTGGCTTTTGCATTTACCTTTTATTTCCCACATTGTATTCAAAGAGTGCATATTTATTGAATACCATCTTTAGTCCAAGCACTGTTCTCAACAGTAGAGAACAATAAAAGAAGATAAAATCCCTATCACCACGAAGCTCATAGTTTAGTAGGAGAGTGAAAAAATAAATTCTTAACAAAATAAATGTGAGGCACTGTACCAGTTCCTCCTCTTCATCTTAATAGATGACACTGCTGTTTGTTAATCGCTGAGGCCAAAGTACTTAGTCATTTTTGACTCCTGCCTCTCTATCACCTTCACTATTCAACCATTTAGCAAGTTTTTTTTAGCTTCACCTCTAAAACATATTTGTTTAGAATAGAGTTGTTAGTGGTGAAGAGGTTGAGAATTGATTGGATCAGGAAAGATTGCTGCATATGTCACATACTGTCTGGGGGAAAAAAACCAAAGAAAGCAGAAATTATTTTCATCCATTCTTCAGAGAGATCCTGGGAGTGGGAATCAATTTCTAAACGCATTCATTGTTGTCACCAGTGCAGTCATACTATTCCTGACCTTTGGTTTCATAGTTTTCTAAGACCTTACTCTTTGGGGAGTCCTCTGATTCCTTCCAGGCTATAGTAAAATTAGGGTACCTGTGCTACCACTGTATTCACTCCAAGGCATATCTCCAGCATGTTCTATGAAGTTTAACTGAAGCACAAATGCAAGGGCTCGTCCTTCCATGATCCATCATCTCTAAATCCACAACTCTTCCCTCTGAATACAGAGCTGCAGGAATGTCTTCCAGTGCTCAGGAGGAGACTGTTCATGTGGAGTTAAAAAAAAAAAACAAAAAGCAAAAGCAGTGCAAAAGAATTAGGGCAAATGTGTCTTCTACAGGACCGTCATCAGTGACCAAATGCACATTCTCAAATGTCCAAATGGAGGACAGCAATTGAGCCTCTCTAGGTTGCTCATGCAAATGGAAACTGGGTGATCTTCAGGAGCTCACCTGATCTCTATACTTCCTGAGTCCTGACATAGTGAGAACAGGCTCTATGACATAAAGCTTAATGCTGGGAGGCTCCTTCTGTTGATTCTAGAGCTCCCTGGATGATTCCTCCACGTGCTGTCCAGAATTCACCTTCTCTGCTCCAGCATAGGGGAGGAGCCTCATTTTGTCAAGGTCTGGACCAAAACTGTCTCTCATCTTCTTCCTGAGACCCAGCATTTTAAGTCTCAAAAGTAAATTTTGACAATGTCAATCTTCTCCTGAACAACTATATACAATATTTAGCTGAGTGAACGGTGAAGTTACGTATGAGAGAAAAACATACTCAAGAAAGCATATCAGAATCTCTCTACCATGGTTGCTTTGTCATTGAGGAGGGCTCAGAATTTGGGGGAATGGCTACACCTATAAATAAATGACCATTAGGATTTATAAAGAGTTAGCATGTGCGTAATCTCATCTAATCTCCATATTAACTCTATAATTAGCTATATACTAGTGAATGAGCAGTGACTGCGTTACACATCTTTGAACTGTGGGGAGGAAGGGCCAGTGGCAACTACTGTCCCATAATTGCATATTGGAAGATTGGACTTCTCTGCCCAGCAATCTGTGGACCAACCAGCAGCTGCAGTTGGCCAAGAGTCTTTCCTGAGAAACTGTTATCTCTTCATCCCAGGCTTTGAGTTGTAGCCAGGGAAAGTTCCAGCTTAAAGCATATTAAGCCTTTCTCGTACAAGTGTCCCTTTGAGGATTATAGACTCTTTCCTCGCTTTCACAATTCCATTCCAGTATTTGTGCTTCAGCCTAGAAAGAATGGGAACTTCTGCTGTCTTTACTTATCAAGGGAAAATTCAGATGAGGGGACCTGTCATTCTGCCAACTCCACTTACCTGCTTCTCCTAAAAGCAAGAGAAATGGCCAACCTGACTCTTCTACATTCTCTGAGTGCATTTAGTGGCTATCATGACAAGATGACAAGAACTGAGGTCACTTTCTTCTTTTAGTTCTGGTGCCCTTTGTTATGGGTTTCTTCTACCCTTTGATCTGTGAGTCATACACACCAAAGGGCCCACTCAGCCAGGCACTGTGCACTTGTTTTAGCATCTCCAGCTACATCTGGGAAGGCAAGGCAGACTGGCTATCCTCATGCATCTTTTATGAGACACCTCTTAGCTTCAGATCTGTGCACCAGCGCATGTTATTAGAAATGCTGTGCTTTGGACAACATTGGGTGCCAGCTCCAACATCCGGGTTTACAGCTCTTTACTCCCTTCACTGAGTTCCCTATATGACTTTTCCCTTGACTAGCTCTTTTCCAGTTGAAAGCCAGACCTTGTAAGCACACACACGCAATTTTGCATATCACTTCAGGTAGATCACAGACTTTTTTAAAAAGGAAACTAAGGAGATCCACAATCATGAGCACATCTCATGAACAAGCCTGTGAATCATGTGTGGATCTTGTTCAAATGTACAGCCTGATTCAGAAGGTCTGTGGTCTACCTGGGAATCTGCATTTCTACCAAACTACCAAGTGATGCTAGTGTTCCAGATCTGCAGTTTCTGGATTCTTGCTAATCAGAGGTGGTCAGACCAGCAATGTTAGCGCTTCTTGAGAGCTTGGTAAAAATTCAGATTCTCAGGGCCCCACCTCAGACTTAGAAACTTTCATCACTACTAGATAGCTAATTGCTTTCTCATTTTTTTCCCCTAGTAACTCCTCCAGTATTATATTATATAATCAGTTACAGCTGCTCTGGGCAGGACTTGGTTAAATTAGGAGCTGGTCAAGTAGGAAAATCACTAATTTCCCACAGGAGCCTCTGAGATGCTGTTGGCAGCTGGTCCTCCTCTGTGAGTCGTTGGAGGCTTCAAACAGGACCTTGTGCAATGTTTGTGGAAAGTAATGTGGCTGAATTAATGATGATGCAGGAGCCGTCACGGAGGTGATTCTTGACTCTTTTAATTGCACCATTTCTCAACCCTAATGCTGCCTCACTGCTATTTCTGCAGTATATATCCCCACACATTCAGAGACAAACATACTGTAGATTAATTCTCCCGCTCAAACTGATAAACTACCTGACACATAATTTATACTCATTTATCTTTGCCTTAATCTAGCCAAACTCTTTTTCTTCTACTCTGTCAACTAGAGCACTTTGAGAAAATTAGTCTTTAGACTGCATCCCTTCCACCCTGTTCACATAAGTCCATTCAAAATCTCTGGTAGGAAATTAGAGCTGAAAAAAATTCTAGGGTGCCTTCTACAGTTCTGATTTTATCATGATGAAGACATTTTAGCCATCAGGATTGCTGCTTTGTTCTGGCTCAGGCAAACAAGTTTCTCTCCAGTTACCTGTCTGCTTCCACGCTCCTTCAATTCTCAGTGTCACTGCACCAGCCCTACTCAATGTCCTGACATTTGAACTGAATGCATATGCTGTTTCTGTGGTGAGTACATTGAGCCATCTTCCTAGCATACCTCACTGCACTTTCTGAGATACCTCCCCTAAGCCAGATTATAGGCTCCAAGAAACCTCAGTCATGTCACCTTACCCAGGAGCAGCTGTCTCTTCCCTTGTCTTCCTCAAGCACAAGGGGAAGAGACTCATAGCTCTGAATCTGAATTTGCTGCTCCTGCAACTCCTTGATTTCTGGACCTGAAGTTTGCTTGCTCAGGTCCCTATGGGACATGTCCTTCCCCAGATAACATCTGTCCTCATGTCTACTTTTAGACCTGGACCTATAGTGCTCCTGGGATTTCCTCTCTTAAGTAGGCTGGAAATTCCTCTATTAAATAGCTACATCCTCCTGCCCAGCTGGACTCCCAGTCTTTTTGATGCCCCTACCAGAACATCCCAACCCACACTGGTTCCGGGTCTGACAGGACCTAAAATTCTATTGGATTTCAGACATGACCATACTTCCCAGGTCCCCCAAGGACTTGGTTCAATTCCCTGTGCCACTCTGCAAGTGAAGCCAACTGGAGTAAGAGACATGGGAATGAAAAGGGTTTATGAGAGTTCATTGAAGGCTTCAATATACTTACTATGGTAGACCAGTAACTTCATTTGAAATTGAGGGCATGGATGTGGGGAGATTCTGGGAAACAATCTCTCTTCCATAAATTTAATATCAGCACTCTAGAAAGCTGAGGCAGGAGGACTTCAAGATTGAGCCTAGCCTGGGCAACTCAGTGACATAGTGAGACTTTGTCTCAAAATTTTAAAAATGATAAAAAAGGGCTGGGACTGTAACACAGTGCAAAGACCTTGGATTCATTCCATGGTATAACAAAAAAAAAAACAAAAAAAAACAGAACAAAACAAAGCAAAGCAAAACAAAACAAAAACCAACAGCTCATTCTAAGATTTAGGAATATGTATAATGTTCCATATTAAAACTAAGTTAGAAATTGGTCCAATTATGAGCCAATGAGATATAATTATAGATGTTCATCCTTATTTATTTTTGCTAGACTGTTGACTGTGCATGTCGTGACGTGTGTCAAGAATTCCTAACAGGAAGCAAATGCTTCCCTGGCCAAAATTTCTTAGTACCCAAACTTCTTAGTACTTCTCCAACTGTGAAGCCATGGGAGTGAATCATCTGTCATTTCGGGACTGTATCAAGCATTATGTATGTGTTTATGTATGGAGTGGGGAATAGGGCAGATCCCAGAAGGAGTTGGTGGTGATCATAGGGGATAGACTTGTGGTTGGTCAATTCAACAGTGCTTGCAAATTCCCATTGGATTCTCCCTCTCTATGACCATTTGTTGTGCTGAGCTCCTGCTCAGAACCAACCATACTGCCATTATTCTCCATTCCTTGGCCACAGAGTCTTTATAGAGAGTTATCAGCAATTCCTGGTAGGTTACCCATAGATCGTTGCTACTGGATCTCAATGGGTGCTTCACTGACACCAATATAGTTCCCTTCACAACCTGGTGAGGATTTCAACTCCGCAAGTCCCTGATTGAATTTCTGCTTGTGCATTCTCAGCCCATGACCTCAACTTTGCTTTATAAAGATAAATCTGTCCTGGCTATGGCAGAGGGAAAAAAGGGGTATACATGCAGAAAAGATTCAATAAAGAACCTAGTGAGGAAATGGAACAGGCTAAGATGGAGGCTTTGCAGCATAGAGGTGGACGAGCATGACCTCCCCTGACCCAGGACAAGGAAGGAGGAGAAAGTGCTAAGTGCTCACTGAGGCTCAGCAGCTGCCTGACCCAGTGCCATGGAACCCTTGCTAGCCTTGGCTAATGCCAGCCCTTCCCACAAACTTATGCAACTCCTGTTAGTTGGGAATGTAGATATGTAACTACAACTGGGCTTTACATGGTAAAGTCAGCTGTTTCTTTATTAGTTTTTTATTTGCAGAAAAATCAAATTACTTAAAGTCTAGTTAGGCCAGACAAGCATGTGAGGTGTTCTTGCCCTCTGTCACAAAACACACAGTCAAGATTTCAAGATCTGGATTCAGATTTAAAGAAGTTCAAGGCAATAGCTGATCTGTCCCTTGAAACAGAAATAATAGGTAGAGAGTTTGAGGTAGCATGAGAGAGAACTCTTTGTCCATCTATGCATGAGATTGTAGGATTATTGAGCAAAGTTAGGGGTGGGGAGATGGAAAGTCCAACCTCCAAGGCATCACTCTAGGGAGGATGATCTTGTTTGATTCAAATAGCACTCTAGGCATGGAGGGCCAGGGACTGAACACAGATGCATTCTGAATTCATGCATACTTTCAGTCAGACCTGGCTTTTGCTTCTTATCACACCATTTATCTCTTCCTTCTTTTACCTTCCCCCTTCTTTATACTCTCCTTCCTGGCTTTTTCCCTTTATCACTCAAAGTCTAACCAGAAAAACAGAAACCATGCTAAATTTTGCAAACATAGCGGAACTATTACGTGGAATAATCACAAAACCGTTGGAAAGGCTGTGAAGAAGAAAATGACTTGTTCCAGAAATTAGAAAGAGTGTGAAGCTGCTGCTAGCCCCGAGGTTCTAAAAATCCAAGTAGAAGGTTCCAGAGCCCAGCAGCACCATGGTGGTGGGCACTGCTCTACACTATGGCTGTTATTCAAAGAAATCTCTAATTGCTGTAAAAAGCAACAATGGGGCCCTGAAGGGGCCTGCTACTGCTGCTGCTGCCACTGCTGGAAGGCATGCTTGGATCCTGTGGGGGTTGGCTCCTTCTGGCCACCCCTCCCCCAGTGCAACCACCACTGAGATAGATCCAAGCATGAGGAATGGTGCAAAGCAAAATGACTGGGACACTCCTTCATGCGTCTGTCTCTCAGCCCTTTTCTTAATTTTTTGTTTATTTTCTCTTTCCTTTCCTGGATACATTCAGTTGACCAGCATTCCTTGAGTACTTACTATGTGCCAAGAATCATGGAACAGACATGGAAGATGAGCAGAGTAGATTCAGAAATAGGAAGACAGTTACCTATGGATTAGAAATACTCCTTCCCCCTTTTTGGTGGAGGGGGAGATCAAGGATTGCTTCTGGATGTGAATCCCTCCAAATTCCCCCTTTTTCTCTTTTGCTCAGTGGACACAGAGAATCTAAAATGTCCAGTGGATTCTACTAGACTCAGAGGAAAAAGGCATGTGACTTATGAAGAGTCATTGCCTCTGAGAACATTCTGATCTAATGAGAGGATGTTTATGGCACATGGTACAGTGAACAGAATCTTATTTCTATAAACTGATAGGCTGATTTCTTTAAAGCAGCTAGTAGGGTACAGGAGGTACAGTGGGGTTGAGTGGAGGCAAGAAAGGTTCCATGTGGAAGAGGATTGGCCAAGGGGGAGTGTGACTTCATCTCAGAAAGGAGGACCCAGCAGTCAGGTGTGCATATGGTTTACTCTTTTGCCTCTTGCTCCAAGGTAGCCATTGTCATCATCTCTGATCAGGGAAACCTCCAACATTAGAAGGCAGAAATGCTTGCAGAAATCTAATCCTCCTTCCCACACAGTCTTGGTCCAATCAGAAGTGTGGCTTCTGTTTGCAATGATGGACTCTATTCCCAGGAATCTGGAACAGGAGGAATCCTGCAGTTCCATCCTGATCTCAAATGCTATGCTCCATAACTTACCTGAGACCTAGGGGAGCAGGACTCTGATCTATCTGGGGGAAAGCAAAATCTTTATCAAGATCAGCAGCAGCTCAAAGTCTTTTCCCCTTCACCTGCCCTTTCACTCTATTTTCTCTTCTCTGCTATGGCACCTGCCTTGTAGATGCTGGCACAGTTGGAGAGACCCCAGTCTTCATTTTTCTGGTTAGTGAGTGTGCAGATCCCTGCCTTGCATGCCACCAGGTACAAGAAACTGCCTAGCAGGCACACAGGCCAAACACTGACCCGGGGTTGGGCTGCTTTTTGTCCCTTGCCCGCTTTCCTCAAACCTTTGCCCCTAGCAGGCCCCTTTTCTGCCCCCATTTGTGCCTGTGGACACCTCTGGGCCCATCAGCTATGCCTGTAATTAACAGTGACAGCTCATCACATTACCAGTTTGCCTGTCAGGCGAGGAGGTTAAGGGCTGGTGAGGCTCATTAGTGTCTACGTGGAAGGAAAACAGGCAATTCCTCTCTCTTCCCAGAGCTGTCCTCTCTTTCCAGGGCCCATTGTTTTCAGCTGTGTGTTTCTTTCCACTGGTGTGTCCTGAGTAGCTGTGTGGGGATCTCAGGAACTGGTTGCTCAGTGGCAGGAACAGAAGAAATGCATATGCATCCTTTGCTTTTTAAAATGTATAATAAACTGGAATATTCACCCCCACTCACCAGAGTTCCATATGATTTCTTGAGTAAGAAAGGAAGTAGTAGAGCCACCCAAACTGAGGCTACAGCCTGAGGATTTGTCCCTGGGAACATGAGTGTGAATGTCATCTATGACATGTGTCACCAGTGAGGGGAGGTTAAGAATAAACCTGCTATGTTCCTCCTGCTCCTCACTGTGGGCTGGGAGAGACAGAGAGGAAAGCAAAATGTCACGGATCTTCTTAGGGAATCCAGGGTATTGCAGCTAACCAGGGATCGTTTGAAACAGCATGGCTTGAACACAAATGGGATATACATTACCCAAGGATCTTGTTAAAATGCTGACCTTAGTTCAGTAGGTCTAGCGTGAGAGTCGTTGGAGACCTCTTGCTATATCTATAAAAAAGAGGACATTTGTTGAGACTTCTAAATTAAGTTATTCCTAACCTTGTAAAGTTTTTGCTGGTTGAGTGATTTCTTTTATGGTCTCACTTTCCCCAGGACTACTAAAATGAGGCTATAAGCCTAGTTCCACAGGGAGAAAGGCCGGGGCAGACCCCAGTGACCATGGAAGGTTTGGCTATGCATGCAGAGGTTCACACAGTTTGGACTGACCAGTCTACTCCTGAAACATCATACTTCTCCTGAGCTAACAAGTCAAAAAGAAACATTTAAAGTTAGAGAGGACTATGAGTATCTAGTTTAATTCTCCTATTTTAAAGATCATGAAGGGACTGGAGTTATAGCTCCGCGGCAGACCACTTACCTAGCATCCATGCGGCCCTGGGTTGAACTCCCAAAACCAGAAATAAATAAGTTAGTAATAGATAATAAGTAAATAAAAGAAAAGAAAGAAACTATGACCAAAATGCTTAAATCACTGGCTTAGCACCTAATACAGACCCATCAATACTGGTTGACCTAATTAATTACATGCTCAGTGTGATACACTATAATGTTTATCAAAACAAGGGTTTTTTATTGTTAATTTTTTCAAACGTTCTACACTTTTCAAACGTTCTACACTTTTCAAACGTTCACACAGAGGTGAACCCCATGTCAACAAGGGCCAAGGACCTGGTGCAGGCAAGGAGGGTGGGCTGGTTGTGAGCCTTAGAGAGATGGATGGTACTTCAGTTTTCCAGAGAAGCCAGAAATCTAGAATTTTAGGTGAAACCTGATTTTTCAATGTTGGCAACAAATTCAAATTTAAAATAGGAAATCTTATAGCCAGACAAGACAATCTGTCCAGGCAGGTAGACCTGTTTGTTTTTAGCTTTTGATCTTCACAGCTGTCAAGAATTGAAGCACGATTTTCATTCACACATCTGTTTGGATGCCTCATTGTAGAATTAAGGCACAGGAAATGTGCTCTTTGATAGTTTAGTCAGAAGGAGAGCATCTTCTTTAAATAGAGAAAGGAAGCTTTCTGACAGACAGGATGTAAGCCATGAATCAAACTGCAGAATTCTCTCTCTATAAAGCCAGAATAAGACAAGGTATTTGAAAGTTTGCACTCAGTTGGGGAATGCTTAAAAATTGGCTTCAGTGTGAGTGTCTTTCTTACCAAGAGCCAGCCAACTGGGGAATGTTCTGAGCTTAACTGTTCACTTAATGAGAAATCCATAAAAGGCTTCCAGTGTCTACCTACCCACTGGGCAAGAAAGCCTGAGCATGTAGCGACCTTGGGAGAGCTGGACCAGGTACAAACTATGCTGCATGTTCTCCATCTAGTAGAGCTATTTCACAAATATTTTATGGACATATGATGTACATATAGAAATGTGTATTCACAAATACCATAGGATGAATCCTCACAAATCAATGTAACCATTACCTGAATTAGTAAATAACATGACTATCAGTTCAACATTCCTGTATGCCCCTTTTCCAGTAACTATTCCCATCAGGGTGAGCACTATCCTGACTTCTAACAGCACAAATTATCTTTCTTCATATACACTTAGAGGGATGCATTCTGAGAAGTGTGTCACTAGGTGATTTTGTCATCGCATGAACTTTGTAGAGTGTGCTCACACGAATCTAGGTGATGTAAGTCAATCGCTGAACGTGGCTTCTTGATATAATCAAGAGGTGCAGAAAACACAAGATGCATGAAGCTGTTGCCAGCCTAACATGATGAGCTACTTTACAGAAAACTTTAAAAAATAAGTTAAAGGAGTACAATCTAAAATAATGATACCAAGTATAATAGAGCAAATACATAACCATTATATTTTCCTTATTGAAAATTATACACTATACATAAGTATATTGCTGTATGTTTATGCTACTGGCAGCATAATAGATTTGTCTGTAGCAGCATTACCATGAACACATGAGTGGTATGTGGCACTGTGATGTTAAGTAAGTATAACGTCACCAGATGATAGAAACTTTTTCAGCCCCATTATAATCTTATGACAGCACCGTTGTATACATGGTGTGTCAACAGCCTTATGCAGCACTTGACTGTATATATTCTGTCTGCCTTCACTTGTTCAGTATTCTCTGTAAGATTCATTCATCTTCCTTGTGTGTAGTTGTTTTGTAGTATATCACTGCCATATAGCATTCCAATGTACGGATATACTATTATTTATCCATTTTATTACCTATATGCATTTCCACTTGGGACTATTACAGATGATGTTGCAATGGTACATCCTCCTGGCAAACAACTGTACACACTTCTTTAGGATAGAAACAGGACTGTTGGATCATAAGATATGGAAATGTTACACTTCAGTAGCTACTGCCAAATAGTAATTCAAAGTGACTGTCAGTTTGTACTCCTGCCAGCAGTGTGTGTGAGCTCTGATTGCTCCTTGCAAACACTTGTCTAGAGTACTACTCTGCCACTAGAAAGCTAAACTTGAGGTATTCTCTGACAAATGGATGCAACTGAGGACATGATGTTAAATGAAATAAGTCAGACACACAGCTTAAATGATTCACAGTTTCTCTTATAGGAGAAACTCATTACATGTATACAGATAAAATGCAAAATAGAAGATTAATAAATAGGAAGTAGGGAGAAGTTCAAATAATTCCCCAAATTACCTATTCCATTGTTTCAAAAATATTTAATATATATATTAATTTGCTTGATTTATACTACTGGATTCTCTGAGTTTATTGAAAAGGAAGTTTTGTGCTATTATCTGCTTGTTTCTTCTTTGTAAGTCTTTTTGTCATTCTTTGTACTGAGTAACTACTTTTAAAATTAAGATACACAGTGTACTATAGTTGTTCTCTTACTTTGTTATGAAATTTCATTTTATTTTTTCATAAAATAAGAACAAAAAGTTGTACTAGCAGAAAAAAAAAACAGTTCTGCTTTTCATTTGATGGTGATGCAATGTATGGCTTTAATGTTTTAATTTGCATTTTTCTGGTTATTTATAAAGTTGGGCACTTTTAAAAAGCACGTCCAGTGACTATATAGGCAACATCTTCCATGACCAGCTTCTCCAGATTTTTTGTCTATTAAAAAATCAGATGGATTTTCACTCTTTAAAAGGTGTATTTTGATAAACAAACTTTTAAAAATTTAATATTGGCCAATTTATCTTTTTTGTTGTTTTTTGAAGTACTGAGGATGGAATCTGAGGCCTTTGCACTAAGCTGTATCCCTTACCCCTTTGATTTTTGAGGTAGGTTCCTACTACGTTGCTGTTTCCCAAGCTAGACTTAGATCCTTCTACCTCAGGCTTCCTGAGGGCTGGGATTGCATGTGTTTACATGGTTCAATTCATCATTCTGTTTTTATGATTAGCTCTTTTCTCTGTACTCCAAGGTCGCAAAGAAATTTTCCCTAAAAAATTGATTAAGTTTTCCTTTTCACATTCAGAAGTTTGGAGAAACTTCTTTTCATCTTCTAGAGAGAAATTTCCTGGGCTCAGTGAATCTACAGCCAGACTGACGGGTAGTGCCCAATAACAGTAGCAGGGAGGATGTGAAATCTAGTGTCTGAGCCTGACTGTTATCAGCTGCTTGATAGCAGCTCAACCTCTCTGAGCTTCAATTTCTTAGGAGTAATTAACCTCCTTTCCTCATAGTGTGTGTGTGTGTGTGTGTGTGTGTGTGTGTGTGTGTACTACTTGTACTAACACGTATCTGCTATGGCTTGAAGGTATGCCACAGAGGTTCCTGTGTGGGAAACTTGGTCCCAGTTTTAGTCACTCTGCTGTCACTGGGACACAAAACCCAACACCCAAACTTCAAGGAGGAGAGGTTTCTTTCAGGGATCACAGTTTTAGTCCATGGCTGGCTGGCATGTTTGGGAGAAACAACATGGTGGAAAAGAATGATCAGAAAAACTGCTTTACCCATCACAGCCAGGAAGCAGAGCATAAAGGGAGGAGCCAGGGGCAAGAATGTACCCTTCTGGGCCACATCCTAGTGACCCACCTCCACCCAGACCCCACCACCTGACAGCAACTCAGGTGTACTCAGCCCCACCATAATCCCAATCACCTTCCACACACGAGAATGTTTTGGGTCTAAACCACAACAATCCTGAAAGCCACACTGCTGGGAAGTGGTATCTTTGGAAGGTGACTAAATCATGAGGATTCTACCTCTGTGAGTGGGTTAAGGTGTTACTGAGGGAAGGCATGGCTTTGCTACAAAATTCAGGTCTCCTAGGCGTGTTTGCTCTGTCTTGCCATTTGATGCCCTGGACCGTGATGTGACCCAGTGCAGGTCTTCACCAGATGCTGAGCAGGTGCCAGCCCCATCCTCCTTGATTTCCAGCCATTGATAAAATTCTGTTCTTTATAATCTAGCCAGCCTCTGGGCAAGTAGCAGCAGCATGAGAACTTGCCAGAAATCAGATTTTTCAGGCCCTACTCAGGACCTTGAGAGTCAGAACTTGAAGGTAGCTCTCCAGAGTAACCTTATACACGTTCATGGCTGAGACTCACTGGTCTCAAATTCAGATTCTTCCAGGCACTTATTCTAAGCCAATTTCTCCACACTTTGTCTCCTTATATTTTTTAATATTAGAAAAACCAGTGTACCAAATACGATAAACTGGTGAGAAGTCCTTTCTTACAGCTGCTCATGGAAGCAAAGAATCCTCAGCATCACTGACAAGTGTCCCTGATCTGTCCTATGTGTGACTATTTGACTAGTTAGTACTGGACACATGATTAAAACTCTGGTCAATAACGGGTATTTCACTAAAGCTAACTGGATTTAACTTTTGCAGGGATAGTATCTAGGTATATGGGTTGGATTTTGTTCATTGTTGTGGAAAACCAAAGAAAAACCAGAACACTGCAGAGTGAAGTGTGACACTGAGCTACTGGGAGGCAGAAGAAGGTATGTGCTGAATTATGAGGGTAGAGGGCAATCATCTGGTGCTTATTTCACACACAGGAGTGGTCTTGAGGCAGGAGAGAGCTGAGTTACGGTAACAACCACTACGTAGATATCAGAACATAATGCTGCTGAAGGGACAGGAAGAAAACCTGGTCACCAGGCTACTTTGTACCTTGATGCATGCCTCTGCCTCCTGAGCCAGAGATCTCCCGTTCCTTTAGGATGCCTGGTCGCATACGAGACCTGCTAAGAAATGGGCCTGGAAGTCTAGTCCTTGACACCCAAAAGTAGGACATCTGTCAACAACAGAATGCTCCAGCCTTACTAGGTGTTGAGGCTTTTCCTGGCACAGCAGGCACATATATGTCTTCCTGCTCTGAGGCCTCCACATCTTACCTTTCAAGGCCTCATTTCAAGAGATTATTCCCAGTGAAGTTGCCTTGATTCTCCCGATTTTTCTGACCTGGTAATCCATCTTCTTCTTCAACCCATCATCCTGAAAGTAGTATTCCCTTCCATTTATTCTGCCTTCTAAAAAGTTACCCTTATATCTCTGATAAATGCCGTAAAGACACAGTCATTTTTCTCTGTCCCTGCCACCCCTAGCACAGGCCTTGCACAAAGTCAAAGTATAGTGAAAATTGAAGGAGATCACAGAAGTTCAGCTCATACTGCTCTCACACGACCTCAGTATCTCTGCTTACCACAGCCATGTACAGATCCGAAAACCAGCACCCAGAGAAGTCACAACATTTGAAAATGTTACTTGAACAGTTGTCTGAGACAGGAAGGACCAGATGTCCCTGGTTGGTCCTATCTCCAAGCCCTGGTCTCCTTCACACTTCTAAATCCCTTCTCCACACTTCCGCCGAGGGTTCCTAAGTTAATTTCAAGGGCTTTCAATGACCATTCGCAATTAACTGTGGGGGGAATATCTTCAGCCAATTAGTGTTGGCACATTTCCAGGGCTGTCACCAACCTGCTCTGGAGCAATCAGACTTAATTATCTTGTTTTTTAAAGTGTTAATCTCATTTGTGTGAATTTCTGTAAACAATTAGGTAAGCACAGACTTTTAATTTGAATGAAGCAAATTTGGATTAAGCAACTGCATTTTATAAACAACCCAAAGATCTTACATACTTTAACTGAGTGTATCCCCTAGATAGTGGAGGGCTTGCATCTCTCCAAAAGCATGAGAATCATCCACCCTAGAGTGAATCTCACTTTTGCTTGTTTGTCTGTGTTTTGAACTGGATAGGGGACAGTCTATATTTGTTTGGGTTTATCCTTCTGGACCCAAAAATAAACTCACTGAATTAAACTAAACAGCCATTTAGCAGCGATAACAAATGACTTGGGAGAGACTGAGGGGGTTGCAGCTCAGCATCTCAGAAACTAGTGGTATAGAGTAGCAGTTGTTTGGAATGATGGTCACTTCTGCTTGCTTACCCAACCATTCTCTCTGGCAAGAGCACACATATTTTCTTTAGTAAGCATTCACTTTGCTTCTTAGTCTTTGCCACTTAAGAGGAGGAAGAAGAGTCCCACTACCCAGCTCTGGATATGGGGAGCTGGTTCTGCTTGTCTTGAAACAGTTGTTGGCTTGGATGAAAAATGACCTAGGCCTGGCCAATGACAGGCAACTGTGGATGTTTTCTGAGGTATTGTCTTTTTAATGGTGGCACTAGGTTGTAAAAATGAGTATTTGCTCCTGTTAGCAGCTACGGCACCACTTTATGAGAAGATTCAACTTCATGAGAGTGAAGAAAATGAAGGGAAACAAAGGACAGAGAGATTTCTGATGCCAGCAGTTTAATTATCTGAATCAAGCAACATCCTAGACATTCAGTTATTTGGCCAATGGCCAGCAGTGGCTTGTGTGTGTCAGCAGAAGGTTCACGTGTTGGCAGCTTGCTCCTTGATGTGGTAGAGTTGGGAGATGATGGGGCCTTTAAGAGCAAGGCCTAGTGGAAGATGATTAGGTCATTAGCGAAGCTGCTTTCAGCAGGAATTACTGTAGTTTCTGTGAGACTCTGGTTAGTTCTTACAAAAAGGTTGTTATAAAAGAGCAAGATACAGCAGGTACAGGTACAAACTCCCTACAATGAACGTGATCATTGTATACCAAAAGATACAAATAAAATTAATTAAAAACTAAAAGAGCAAGACTAGTGCCTCCCTGCTATCCAGCTTCTTGTTTCACCTTGAGCTCCCTCCTCCCACATGAGCCCTTGCCATGATGCCATCCCTCCTGGCATGCGTCATGTGGCAATAGGGGCATTCACCAGAGCTGGAACCATACTGTTTGGACTTTGAGCCTCTCTCTGAACTTGTGAGCCAAACAACCCTTTTTCTTCATAAAGAAATTCAGCCTCTGATTTTTTGTAGCAATGGAAAATGGAATAAGAGAACCAACAATTCATGTTATCTCTCCTTAATCCGATTGAAGTTGGGTATGTCACAAGTTCTAAAGTTTTTACAGAGTGTGAAAGGAAAAAGTTTTCAAGATCAAAGACTATGGTTTAACTATTTCTTTTCAACCATATGTAAGCAGCAAAACTTCAGATTCAGTTGAAGCTTCTCCAGAGCCCCAAATGACAAATCAAGGCAGAATTACTCTTACGAAAGGAATAACTTACATGTTAGCCCTTTTCATGGTGGGCTTGGAGCACTCATAGCTTTCTTCCTTCAGAGTGCCCAAGAATTTGAGCAGTGACCTCTCAGCTGCTTCTGTCTTGGCCTCTTCTCTGACTACAGGTCCAGAGATGACTTACATGTGTCGCTGTTGCTGGGATCTTACAGCTATCACCCTGCCCATTTGACATGCAATGCAAGGGGCACTGGGACAGCATTCCTGAGACCCTGCCTCATTTTTCCAGTAACCAGCTATGTGGTCTTGGGCAAAGCACACTGCCACCCCATCTGTTTTCCCACAGCAAGATGGCTAGTTTAGCTTTAGTATGATTCTCAGGGGTCCAGTCAGTGATGCTAGCTTCTTCCTGAGTGAGCTTCTCATGGCCCACCTTTGTATCCATCTCTTGTTTTTGCCTATTGCCAGCCTCTCTTCCCAGAAGTTTCATATCCTTGACTTAAGTAGCTCCCAAATGCTTCTTCCCACTGAAGCCAGGGCTCTCCAAGTTGTGGTTTTCTTCCTCAGAAGGAGGAATCAACACACCCACTCAGTGATGTGTTTAATTATTGCATTTACATTTTTGCCCTGACTTGGAAAGAAGGAATGCTCCACAGAGAGCTTCTGCTAGGATTGGGATT